>NC_092828.1:58744901-59051938 GCF_039878825.1 Excalfactoria chinensis | reverse complement strand
CCAGTTCAGCAGGTCAGCTTTAGGGCCTCTGGACCTTCATAAAGCATGGTAACAGTGAAAACAGACAGAACTCTAGAAAAAACACTCTAGGAAAACAAACCAAAGGAATATCTATCAGTTGTAAGGAATCATCCAGCAGAACTGAATGGCCACAGTGAGTCATTAACACTAGGCAAAAACTGAGGTCTTGAAGTTGTTGGTATTATTCAGGTCAGCTGTAACTTAAACTAAGTTCAGAAGATCACAGACACGGTGTAGGTTTTTCACAAGATTACTCACAGTAGGAATAGTGACTGACGATACACGTGTACAAGTGCATGTGAAGTATCTCAGAGACTTTACAGAAAGTTGCCTACTATTGTTGGTTCAACAGGAGGCTCAACTTTGGGCAGAGAACTGAAATTATTCCTAAAATCACTTCTGGAGCTGATAATTTCATTGCCATTAGAAAACATTCTAAGGTGGCTTCTCTTTTTCAAGCACAAGCCCTTCTATGTGCATATATCAACATACTCAATCCATTCCTACCTGGTTCTTTTACATACTCTCCTCTTCCTTTACCACTATGTCTTTCCTGTACCTCCTCCCAGATCAGCAGCAATGCTAACCTTGGTGTGCATCAGGGAGCCCACCAATCCCAACCTGCTCTCCCCAGAGCAGAACATGGAATGAAGCACAACAGACAGTGCTGTCAGTCTGGATTCACCAAAGCCTCATACTGGACATAAGTGACTGGAATAACCCACAGCCATAGGGTGCTCTGTGCCCCAGTACTTGCAGCATTAAATGCAACTGACTTCCACCATTAGCTTTATTTGGAAACCACATGGCTTGTGGCTGAAAGAGGAACCTCATCATCATGCCCACACTGAATTGTGTTTTGTGGTGTTATTTAAAAACATAGCTAAGACTGGCAGCTTAGCTGTGTGTTAAATGACAAAACTGGGTTCCCATTTTATTTATGTATTCGTTTAGGCAACAGGCATCAGCAGAGCCTCCCCAAGAGCACTGGAATGCATGCAAACCCCTCACCAACCAAGGCCAGTTCTTTCTCTTGCTTTCCTTCCATAGAGGAGTGCCAGTGGCATTATCTGCTCAACTGAAGAGAACACTCTGAGAACAAACATGTCCTTCAGTGTCAAAAACAAAAGTAAAACTGGGGAAAAAAAAAGTGGGTAGGAAATTCCTTCCCTCAAGGCTGTGGCATACAGCAGAAACACAGAGCTGACGTGAGGATGCCCATCCTTCATTTTAGAGGCTTACTTAAAAACACACTTTTAAGAATGAAGGCTATCACTGCCCTGTGGATCACAGATCCATTGAGGACCGCACCTGGCTGAGGTTTCAGGTGAAGAACACTTGACATATTCAGGTTCATCCCTGCTCCATACAGGAAATTCATAGCCCTGTTCCACATAAACGTGCACAGCAGCAAAGGACTGGCATCTTTAAGAAATGACCTTGACCAAGGCTAAAATACTGTAAACATGCAGAAAGATGCACTGCCATTTTCTAATTGTTGGGAACACAGAAAAACCCAACTCCTAAATAAAAAGACCCCCAAAATGCACTAGCAGGCCTCAAACCTCCCAACAGCAATTGACACTATCCTAACTTCAGAGGCTGCAACTGGAAACTAGTTATTTAAATTAACCTTTAGGCACTGTTTTAACTGAAATGGCTTTTCCATGAAAAATCAAGAACTCCATCCAAGTCAAACACTTGTTAGGAGCCCTTGCCACCCTTTGCTGCAGTGCTGAAAAAAAAGCATTAGCAGAGAGAGAGGTTGGCTTCCTCCCCCTGTTCTGCTCATTACCATCAGTTTTGAGAACTGATTAGCTGTGGTTGTTATTCATTAGTCACATCTCTAAAATCTGAATTATAAACACCTCTGTGAGGTCTTACTCTAATCAACCTATTTTGAGTCTCGCAATTAATACTAACGCCAGAAAAATAACTGAACAGTGTACATTTAAAGACCACCTCCTCTTCCCACAAAAACCCAACAGTAGATTTTCACAAGAAGGAAGACTCAGGCTAGACCCACAAGCTCTGCCAACCCCAGTATGTGTTTCTCTCCCATGTATGCTGCAGTTGGTTCAGGTGGTTAATCCAGGAGACATAATGGGTATGCTGTAAGTAGGAAGCAGCCATCAATGATTTTCCTGATGGGGTCAGATGCTACACAGCTGATAGGTCTCAGGGGACAAGAACACACAGACACGACAGACTAAGTGGCAGCCATTGGTTGAGTGCTCACTCTGAATACTCAGCTATGGACAATAATCAATTACTTGGGGCTGTTAATGATACTGATCAAACATACTTAGCACTTGGCAGCTTGAGGGCTACAGTCCTGGCTCTTTGAAAACATGGGAGCTACTTATAGGTGAGATGCAATGAGAAGCTAGGTACCAGCAAATGCTCCAAGTCAACAAGAGCATTCACCTTGGACCCCTCCACATCCTGCACAGTAACAAAAAAAGAAAACATCTTGCTCAGGAATTAGCAGTCTTTCCCATAAGACAGTGGGATTATGGATGCTACAGCCACCTGCAAAAGGCTGGGAATGGATGTTCACACGCATGGATCCCACTGCTGTTCGAACAGTGACTTGGTACAGGAATGAAAAAGCACTGCCACCACAGTCCGTGCTTCCAGAAATCCATGTAACAGACCATCTGGCTCCTGATACAGCTTCCTAAGCTTGACCCACAATCCAGGGTGATTTGACTTCATCACCGCTATCATTAGCTCAAGACATTGGCCTCCTGGCAGCCTTTACAAAGAAGAAAATTAAAAAACACCCCTATTTTCAGAGGACAAAAGATCAGAGCATACATTTCTGAGCATCTTAGCCAGCCTCAGAACTCAGAACTGAACATCTGGGCACCCAAACCCAGCTTCTCACACCCTGGGACTTGTCCTCATGAGCAGCTGACAAGATGGAACACAAGATACCTCTGCAAGGACACTGCACTTCATCATCAAAAGAAAAATAAATTCTGAAGAAATTATCAAACTGAACAATGCAAAGAGAATGTGTAACAGGCAAGCACATGGTCATCTACAGGTCTGGAAACCTCTTCTCTGAATGCAGGAAATTAGCAGCAGAAAATGCCTCACCTCAAATCATAATGAATCAACAAGTGAGTGTCCTGCAGCTCTGTGCCACAAAGACACTCCTGCAGATCACGTGCCTGGGCTGCTCTTCACCTGCTCTAGAATTGCCTCATCAGCAAGTGGAAGACACAGACGTATGACTAGTGGGGACATTTCAACAGGCAGAATGCAGACACCACTAGGCTTTTTAGCCAGAATAAAATGATGAACCTTCCCCACAACATGCGGTAAGGATTCAGTAAACTGGTAAGAAGTCTGCGTAGCCTGTTTAGTTGTGAGTATTCTTCACTGAAATGACGGTTAATCTCTTCTTCCTTATGGTCAACTGAAGTGCATGAAGAGGAAACAAGGAACTGAATACCATCCTCCTTGTGAACCGACATCAAACCAGTGAGGTTTGCATTCTGCATGCTGGGATGATTTCCCAGTGAGTGTGTTGGCCACGAACTTCTGAGCACACACCAGAGCCTTCACTGCTTTAATGCAGCTCGCTAATGCCATGCATTAAATTATCCTCTTTCTTTCTGCCTGCTCCTTCTAAGGGCTGCTTTGAGGCAATTACGAGTAACTTGTTACTCCATTCCATTATACAATTCAAATCTCTAAAAATGCAATAAACTCATTCTTTGCTGAACACTCTGCCTAGCCATTCTCCTGACTACTTCACATACCCATCTAAAATACATTATCAAAAGCATCAGCGCTATCCCCACAATGCTAGGCATCAGACACCTCAGACGCATACAAAAAAGCCTGAAACACCACAAAGAGATTAGCCTTGATAAATTGGTATTTTGAGCAAACATTGCAGAAATAAAATAATTTCTATCTTTTAAAATCCTCCGGAACATTTAATTCAATGTGTCCTTCCAATTCTCTCTTCCCTCACTCATCGGGATGCTCAGTGCTGCTCCCAGACATGTGCTTCTACTACCTTTCTCTAGGACTGGAAAACCAGTTTTGCATACTGAATCACTATATATTTCCATGGATGTCTCTGGGTTCCTCTGACAGCTTTATCTTACTGATGAGGATAAACGTTCTTTCGAGAGGCATTGCCAGATTGCCCTCATTCTCAGAAGCCAAAGGATGCAGTCGGCAGAATCTGTCAAAAACAACCCTTTTGGTCTTAGGGATTGGAACATTGCAGTGAATAGTTCTGAAAGTATGCCTGGCTGCTACAAGGTGGCTCTGGGAAGGTCCACTTCACTGCTGACATTCAACTCCATACAAATCAGTGAGAGCTGTGCAACTCCTGCCAGCCAACAATGCATGTCACTGAGCCTTACTGCAGTGTTTTCTCTTCACGAGTGAAAAGATCAAGCGGTACAGCATTTGAGAATTATCCAGAGCCTCCCCCCACAAAGATAAGTATGATGTTTGTACCAGACCTGAGCTGTGGTGGGTTGCACGCTGACTGACTGCATCACGTTTAACCTGCCTTCTTCCCAAATAGTCCCACCAATCCATAGTTTTTCAAAGGAATTATGCAAAGTGATTCAGAATATCATCTCTTAGCTCTTACAAGAGCTGCTACCCTGCCTTGAACCTCCTACCGAGGATCCCTGCCATCTCTCCAAGTGCTTTATGCACTCATTGGTGACTTCAGCACAGCTGTCACACAGCATGTTAGTGCTATGCCATCAGCAGTTGCTTTAGGCAGCAACATCTGCATCTCCAGGCCCTCAGCTTACCTTTTACCTGTGATTTTAACATATGTTTGCACAGAGAGTGGAACCGGTCATGTGATCTGTTGCTCGCACCACGCCTGCGGTTTTGATGTAACTGGCAGCATTTATGCAGTGAAGATGGAAACATGTAAAATCTGCAGCATGTGCTGAAGTTCATTTCAATTAGAGGAGTGTGCTACCTGCAGTGATGCACACCTGCCAGAACACACAGCACATCTGTATGTGCCTGGCTGCATTTGCCAGGGAATCTGTCGGAGAGCCCCCGAGCTACACGATGCCTGCAACCAGCGATTACTGCATGCAGCCAGTGCTACCTGGAGACCTGTGTCTGCAGCAGGTTACAGAGCTCAGCTGCAACTGAAGAGGTATTTTTCAAGAGGCCATTTTGGGACTGCAGCCAGATCTTTCAAAGCCACACCATTTCAATAACAAAATTAAACCCTGAATTTAGCACTTGTGGGACTGAAGGAAACAAAACACGTGGCTAAGAAGTGCCTGCCCATATTTCTTCTTTATGACATCTCTCATGTTGCTAAATAAAAATTGTGCAATTTTTCCACAGTCAAGAATGCAAATCACAATGGCAACCTCTCCATGGGGCAGCATGTGTGGGGCTGGAAGGCCTGTACCTGAGGAGAAACCAGAGCTTGTTCTAGCAAAGTGTTCTGTATGAACTGCTCTCATCCTTGGATGCACTTACTGCTGTGCTTAGTGGAACTGGACTGATGTATTAAATAAGCTCAATTCCAAAGTAATTTTTAATTATTATTATTATTATTTTTAAACAAAAACAATCAACAGGAAGAAGCTGCTTAACTACCAGAGAACATTGTGATCCCGAAACAGGACTGAGATCTCTTTCAGAGATCAAGGAATCACAGTAGGGAGGAGCTCATGTCCGCTGCCCTATGTGCTTCTGCAAAACCATCCCCTGAACCAGCCACAAACATACTCAGTGCAGAGCACAGCTTTCAGAGCCAGCCTTCCCAATGGGGGTTTCTGTGGAGGGCAGATTCTGCATATGCCGGCCCAGTTTGAGCATCAACACAGAATTACTTTGTAATCCCTACATTCCAACTGAGACACATTTTAGCTACCAACTCATAATCCCTCCTGCCCTTGCAAAAGAAAGGAGCAAGGAATCAAAACTAAGATTGCAACAGACCCTTAAGGAAAAAAACCTGGAAATGGCTGCTGTACAAACACAAATTATATTAACGATGTGATCTGGCAGTTTTACTTCAGTCCCATAGCTGCAGCTTAATCATATCTCTGACACAGCCAAATTGCTAGGATACAGCAGGACCTGTAGCTAATAACACTGCTTCAAAAATAAACAAACTCCTGTTTTTCTCAAGCAGTTAAGAGGAACTCCCTATATTTTAGATGAACAGCATCTGCTTAACTACCCTGTCCTCAAACATCAGCAGCGGTAACCAGTCCAGTTTGTATTGCTATGGTGGAAATGGATCAGGCAGAACTTTGTAATAGGCACTCTTGCTGTTGCTCTCAACTGGTCTCCCCACTATATGCGAACATTTAACACAGTCACAACACAGAGCAGGAAGACTGTTATTTCTAAAAAGGGAAATCACAGAATCCCAGGTTGGAAGGAATCTCAAGGATCATGAATCTCCAATCCCCCACCACAGACATTGCCACCAACCTCCACACTTAATACTAGATCAGGCTGCCCAGGGCCTCATCTAACCCGGCCTTAAACACCTCTGGGGATGGGGCAACCACAACCTCTCTGAGCAACCTGTTCCAGCACCTCACCACTCTCGCAGTGAAGAACTTCTGCCTGACATCCAACCTAAATCTTTCATCTTTCAACTTAAAACCATTTCCCCTCGTCCTGCTGTTATCTACTGTACGGTGATAGAGTCAATAGGCTATACAGATGTTTCATATGAAAAACAATCATGATAGAAAGAAAATGGAAAATACTCACCAATGTTGAAGGTTCACAGAAAACTCTACAAAGGAGCAATCCCCAGAGAAAGAGAGCTTAGTGGTGGTCAGCCCTTAAATGGGATCTGGGAGAGGTGGAGTTGTGCTCCACCCCTTCTGGTAGCACAGAAGAATTACCTTCACCTGTGCTCCTGCAGCTGACTCATTGCTTGCCTCAGGTGGTCGATCAGAGGTTAAGGTTGTGATCAACAGTTTTCCATACATCTACCCTTTCAAAGAGTTGACTCCTGTCCTGTTTATAGGCTCCCTTTAGGTACTGGAAGACTGCAATCATGTCTCCCCGCAGCTTTCTTTTCTCCAGGCTGAACAAGCCCAGCTTCCTCAGCCTGTCTTTGTAGGGGAGGTGTTCCAGCCCTCTGATCATCATAGTGGCCCTCCTCTGGACCTTCTCCAACAGCTAAAAAAATCAGATAGCCAAATCACAACTGATAGTGAGGACATGGTGTAGATACTTATTTAAGAAAATGTCAATTGAATCACTTTGCCTGGATTCCAAAAAGAGGTGATGCCACAAACTCAACCTCAGCATTCCCTGCTCATCAGGGAGCATGGCAGCTGTGCACAGCCAGGGTCAAAGGCAGCAGCTCCTGGAATCCCCAGCACACTGGGGCTCCCTGACTAAATATTTTGCATAAAGAAGACACGAATCCTAAGCCAACCCTCTGCCTTTACCATCCTCAAACTGATGCCAAAGATATGCAGTATTCTATGTATGAAATGTGGGATAGTACAAAGGCAGCCTGCTCAGTCCACCTTAGAATAAAGCACACCCACAGCATAAGACAAGACTATTCTGGGTGCTCAGTGCTTCTTCTAGAAACATGACTATCCATTTTCAGGCCTATGTTATTTTGCCATTGTCACAACTTTGACTCTGCTATGAAGGCTATGTGACATGTCTAAGGGTGCAAGCACCTTTTTAACCATTTTCTAGATGGCTAAAGTGATGTTCTTCCACTGCACTCACTTCTGGTTGGCATGCTGGTAAAAGGACCTTGTCTAATTATCCACCCTGTAAATCCACATGAGACACCGAGCATTGGCTCCTGGTGATAACCAAGCCAAATTGGCCCTGCAGATGTCCTAAAGGGGACTGGGGCTTTCCCAGGGTTCGATTGCTTCCTTCTTAAATCATAACCTGTACTAAAATACTTTTGATGTTGCACTTCCTACAGTGGCAACTCCTCTTACTTTCAAGTGATACTTCTTTTCTAGTTGAGAATTTGTAATTAAAAATACTTCTTCTTTCTTAAAGTGAGTCAAATTGACCCAACTGGGGTCAAGATAAGCCCAGAATCTCTACCTCATTTTTAGCATCTATTCAGATAGGAATTCAGATAGGAATCAGACTTTCCCGTGTGCATCCACAGGAGCTCATTTCAATGCACTTCAGACAACGCAGGTACCTCACAATGGCTTTACAGTTGTGCTCTTTTCTTTATTAAGCACAGCACCTGAAGTAGAAGCACAAAGGTGGTTCTCAGAGACAGAAATCCCAGGATGCTTTGGGGAAAATATCTAAACAACCACTGTGCTGTCCCCTAATACGTTACTAAAGACACCATCGTTCCTCATCCCTCCAGAAGTGTTCTTAATTAAATAAGAATCTATTAAAAAATACAGTGCCCCTCAGCGTAGGCCCCCCACCCCCACCCTTCTCTTTCAATTTTAGCAGCGATCTATCTTGCCTTCTCTCTGCCTGGGAGCTCATTAGGAACAGCCCCGTCTGCACGCATGCATCACCTAACACAGATTTGGAGGGAGACAGGCAGAAGAAAAGGAAAAAAAAAGGAAATTAGGAAGTGAATGAAAATAGCAGGTCTGTTAGACAAGAAAGCCGCTGCAGACAAAGAACGGCCGGCGCTCACCAGGGAATAGCGAGGCCTGGGGGACAAGCACAGGTAGCAGGGGACTAAAACGGAAGCTACCGTGTAACTGCAGCAGAGATGCAGTACTGCTCTAAATCGAATTATCAACAATAACCAAGGCAAACCAGACAGATCTCTCATGTCAGTCTCTCTGGGTGGCAAAACATTGCCATTAAACACTGAACTTCATAGGGAGGTGTAAAGCAGTGTGCAGCCCCAGCCTCTGCATCACTTCTCCCATGGCCCAGTTTGCCCTGTCAGAGCAGCCTGGCCTGGCCGGAGCAAAGCAAGCAGAGAGCAGGTGATGTGCCCTCTCTGGCAGCCGCAGGGAGACAAAACCCACACCCTTCCTCCAGACCAGTGCTTTCAGAACACGCAGTGCTTCACTGGGGAGATCCCTAAGCATTTGTTTGTGAAGGTAGAAACAAGGGGATGCAGCCTGAAATTAAAAAAAAAGAGTGGCCAGAAGGATTTCATCTTTCACTCCAAAACAAATGGGTCACCAGTTCACCCTGTCCTTTTTCCCCTCAAGTCTCACAGTCAGACCCTTGCTAGAACTCAAAGTCATCTTCATCTGATGGTTTTTTTCCCAGTAAACTCTGCTGTGAGGGTTTTGCTCTGCCTGCCTGCTAAGCTCACGCTTGTGAGAGAGGACAGACAGCAGAAGCTGTAAACTAGGCTAAGGAAACCGCAGTCACACGGAGTTGCAAGCTTGATTAGATTTTTAATAACACCGACATATTAAGAAGAGCAGTGACATGAAGAAAAGGCTTTGAGAAGCCAAGGAGGTAGCTGCAGTTTTAATAAATCCTTTGCCAGCCTGGGAAGCAGAAGGGCAGGGAGTGCTGACCTCAGCTTGTAAAACTGAGGCGGGAGTTTAGAAATGAGACCTGGCAGCAATCTGGATATTAGTCCTGGGATGTGACCGACTGCTGCCGGGACACTGCACGCAAGGACACCGTGTTGTGGTCTAAAATGTACACGGTCAGCTCTTGGTTTCTAGTATTGCTTCCTGAAAGAGCTTAAAGAAATCAGAAATCTCAGATCCTTTCCAGAAACAACCCAGCTGCTGCATGTAGATTGGCAGGATCCAAGATCTGAGCAGGTACAAAGCATGGCTCCTTCCAAAAGGAAAACTGCATTGTTAGGAGCTGGGTAATGAAGTCAAATATTCTGTTTTAGCCCTTAGTAACAGGGAAGCATGAGAAAAAGGAAAGAAAACCAGAAAGTGTTAAGAGTCATTAAAAACAACTAGTAAGTGAAAAAAACACTTTCCACAAAAAGAATACCATTTTATTTTATCAGCAGGTTAAAATGAAGGGGACTGTTCCCAGTGATTAATCTGTCTTCAACAAAAAGGAGGAAAATCTCAAATGCTGGCATTCAAAGGCAACTTCTGGCCATCATCATGCAGACTGGTCACTGTGCCAGTGGCGTTTTGAACTGAGTATCACTTAGGTAAAAACTGCACCCGACCTTCAGGTCTCTGGACGTTGCAATCACCAGTCCAGGGTGCTGTTCACACTGTCTGCTGCATCCAAACCTGGCCTTCCATAAGGAGAGGTAACAGATACTCAGCTGACTGCAGTCTAGTTACTGCCCTAGGACAGACCTACTCCTTCTCAGAAATACATCAGGGCACTTTAATGTATTTTGGAAAGAAGACAGCAGAAATCACGTTGTCCAGCCACAGAACAATCCTGCTTCTAACCTATTTAGGTCGCTAATGAACAAAAGGAGTGACATCCTCCCAGACATCCACTGCAGTGACTGCTAGGAACCGCAGCAAGGGAAAACAGAAAGGCAGCCCAGGGGCTGCAGGTACCGTGGCTCCCACCCAAAGCAAAGGAAGAACACTTAGGCACAGTCTGGGTGAGCACGAAGATGAATATTAACGTGTATGATAGATACTGGAACCTTTACTATTTAAATTACTTGGTTTTACGTTATGGTGAAGGCCAACTGACAGAAATAAAACATTGCTTCTCTTGGTACTCTCTACTTAAATTGCAGCAGTAAATATTTTTTAAGAGTAGTGTTGTCAAATCTCAAGTACAGGTTCATCCCTCCAGATTGTACATCATGCTAGCTTGTTATCTACCATTTCATTATGAGCTTCCATAAATAAACCAGGAGCTACCTTTCTCCTGGGCTGGCTGCTTCCAGAATTTGTTCTGCAAGAAGTCCTGCCCTTCAAATCTTCCCACACAAGAAACAACTTCTTTGTGCCTGCTAAAAGAGAACCAGCTCCACACACCTGCTCCAGCTGCCTGCAAGGAACAGCTCAGTAGCTGCAGGGATCCAATGTTCTTGCACATCGCAACTTTAAACAGAACATGTGGATTGTTTCCAGCACACTTAAAGAAACATGACAGATACAAAATGCACCTTTCTAATATATTCCTATTACTCTTCTCCAAAAGAGGAATAAAACAAACGATAGATCGAAAACACTAATTCATCAGTCTTAGCCAAAAGAAGGTGAAATGAACCTATGTGATTTCCAAACAAGACTGAGAAAAAAGGAAAGAGCAATAACTGAAAAACACGCCTTCCCTGACTGAGGTGCTGAGGCTGTCATTACCTAAGACCATTTCCCTTCAGAACTCGCAGATCCTGTGAGTCACCGTGTGTCTGACTGCTTCGCTGAGCCTCCCATATTCCGGCAGTCTCAGAAACAAGCACAGCTTGTCCAGCGAAGTGCTAAACCTCAGCATTTTGCAGCCCCCAAGTTTATCCAGCAATTACATTTGCTGTCGAAAGGAACAAACACAGAAAACTACAACAACAACAACAACAAAAAAAACATTTCTGTTTGCTGAAACACATTTATAAGCATTTTTTGCTATTTCTGAGAGCGTACAGAGAACAGAATGCCCCGGCATGTACAGTAACTAAAAGCTAGAGACGTGTCTATTTTGTGGTTGTTGTACATGCTGCTGACAAAGGAGATGCTGTTTGGTAATGACATATGTAAAAGATTGATATTGGCCTTTATTTCTGTTTCCTGATTTAACTTTTGTTTAAGAACATTGCTGCTTTGGCTTGCACACGCTGCCTTCCAGTAAATCACAGCACGGGCTTACAAACAGAGGGCCCTCCAGCTCTCCCCATGCACTCAGGTGGTGATTAGAAGACCTCCCTGTATCATAAACCACAGGTCTGAGCTGATGGCTGACACACAGTCTGTAGAAAGAAGCAACCGAGGATGAAAAAGGGAACTGCTGCACGGAGTGCAGATAGATTTATTGTCTATTTAATTACTTTGGGTGGTTTGCACTGGCAGAACAGAGCCTTTAACTGAAATTATTACAGGTTTTTGAGTATTCAGGACTCCATAAACATGCAAATGTCTAAGCAACGACAAACTCAAATCATACTACAGGCACTGACTAGCTGGTAAAGTTCAGCATTAGATACTGCCTGATCACGCCAAAGTTACAGAACAGCCTAGATGCTAACTTGGCAGGGCTGCAGAACCGTTCAGTCCTATATTCCTCTGCTTCAGTGATAGAGGACAAAAATAGATGCAACTTTTGCAACTGGCAAACCTGGCTCCTCATTCTTTTCCTCCGAACATCTCCCTACACCTTTAGATCCTTCTAAGATGTTTATCCATCTCCCCCACCCCCAAGACCTTGCCTGCAGCATCGCAGTATAGGAATTTGCCTGGCAACCTGACATAAATATCCAACCAACCAGCAAATAAAGCCTGGCACGCTGCAACATTTCTGTGCACAGCCTTACAACAAATCAGAGCTGCCCACCAGATGAGAAATTAACTCATTTTCTCTAGTTCAGTTTATAATCTCAAGTCTGAGCAGAGGTGGACATTTGCGTGCCTTTATTTTACTTTTTTGGATGCGTACTGTCCAGAGAGAGCTCTGCTGCAGGCATCGCTCTCCACCTCTGTTCAGGAAATACAAAGTGCTCTATATTCTTTGCTGCTGCCCCAGAAGGACAGAGACCTGCTCATGTCCAAGCTGTACCCAGTGGCCTCCAGTGCACTTCCAGCAGCTTTCAGGAGCCGCACCTTGCAGGGAACGCACAGCACACCAGATTCTAAACATGGAAAATTAAAAGAGACCTATATTTCAGCCATGAGTAGAGCTGAAGGGAAGGTAAGACAGTGCAATGTTAATGGTTTCACTGTAATTACATTTCTCAACTTCATCATGCCCCACAAAACACACCGCTTGCCATTGAAAATCAAAGCACAGGACCAAGACAGATCAGAAAGAAGATTCCATCCCATCCTGTCCAGCAACTGCATCTGCTCACACAAAGGCCCAGTCACTGCTTGGCAGCTGGGAGCCTGCCGTGCCGATGCTGCCCTTTCTGCAAGCCATCAAACTCCCAAGTAAGAGATCCCCTATAAAAGAAGCAGACAAGGAGGGCTGACACGAAGTGCCACACTTTGACACACTGTGAAAGTCTTTTTTATCCTTTGTTTAAGATAAAGCATTGCTAATGCAAATAATTTTCAATAATAATGCAGTGAGATAATACTAGGACCTGGTTTGTGTGGGATGGAGGTAAATTTAAATGACATGCCTGGTAAAGAACAAGAAATGCAGATTAGCACCTGGTAGGCTGCTCCCTGCGTACCGAACTGCAAAGTAGCACAGCTCTGTGCAAGATGGACAGAGAACCCTCACCCTTTGAGTGCTGTTGCTTCCCCAGACTGTTACCAAGTGGTCAGCGGGAGCACCCATCTATCAAGAGTGAGGTCAGGAAAAAGGAGCTCCTGACTACAGCACGGGCTGCAGCAGGCTTAACACCTCTCCTTCTAGGGACTGACAGACACAGACAGTAATTTCTAGGGTTAAACCATCTTCCTCCCCTCCCAAAGGTTTAATGTCATACAGGATGAGTTGTGTTCTGAATGACCTCTGCTACTTGCAAAGGCACACGCTGCGTATTTGGGAAAAAAATCAGTCAGTGTAGCAACTGACATTGGGATTCTTGTTTTCATAACCAAAGGAATATAAACTTTCTTCCACATTTTTATTTTGCTTTCTGAAACAAAAGCTTGCATTGAGAGAGAGCCTGGAAAAGGGGCTGGTGCCACAGAGCGGTCCTGAGGTACAAAAAAGGGGGAGATTTATTTATTCTTCTAAGAAAAAGGGAGGAAAGGCTAATCCAAACAAACCATGTGTTCTGCCTTGTTGGTCAGTTACGGAGAAATCACGTGTCAGACATCCAATTGTAAGGCATGTCTTCTGAAACTGAAGCACAGCCCCATGTGTCTGAGTACAGTCTGCTGCAGTTCCACCAAATCAGCTATAGAAACGAGTGTGTCAGGCCTCATCCAACAACGGCCACCGCCAAAACTCCCGTAATTAAAATCATGTTGTGAAATCGGGAAAATAAAGCCCTGTTTTGATCAGAGACCAACCAAATGTACCACTCACAGTCAGCCCACACAGCCATGCGCTGTGACCGTGCTCAGGTCTGTTCTCTGTCGCTGCCTGTTCCCCTGAAGCAAAATGCAGCTGCGTGGCCCGGAGCCAGGCACCAAGATGCTGACAAGCTGCTGCACCTCAGCTGAGGCTTGGAATGGCAGATGAAATGCATGAAACCAGCCCAGACACCTCTACACAGCTACTTCCAAATGCGCTTAAAAATATTCAAATAAAATCAAAATGTTCATTAATGCTGTGACAAAGAGAAGCGCATGAATTTATTCTGCTAATTGCAGTAATCCTCTCACCCTATGGGGAAAGTTTCTGCCTCTGAGTACTTGGAGAACATATCACTGCTCAGGGTATTGACAGTTCATATTAGGGCAGTTACTACTCAGTATTACCTCAGTTACTACTGCAATCTTATATATATATATATATATATATGTATGTGTCATTGCATATATATATATGCAAATGTATATGCCTGATCTTTTTCCCCCAGAGATAAACAGAAGTGGCACGTTTAAAGGAAATGCAAAAAACGCGACATTTCTAAAGTGGCAGTGATGACAGCAGCGCAGCAATGGCAGCAGGTTAGCATTTGGATAATTGAGCCATTCAGGTTAATGAGCTCCACAATTGTGAAGATCCAATGGAAAAAAAAAAAAATCGCTTCTTTAACATCATAAGCATCAAAAGGCTGCTAATCTGGGTTTCCCAAATAATCCTATTTGTATGACAGAGGAAAGAGAGGGACAGAAAGGAGGGACTGAACAGACCCCTCCCCAAGGCAGCAGCGCTCCCCCAGACACCATCTATTTGAGGCACCAAATTGCAGCCCCCAAACAAGAACCACACTGATACAAATTGTGCAGACTCTCCAGCTCGCTCCTTCCAGCAGAATAATTAACAATGTTGGCAAGTACATTATCATAAACTTCAGAGTTAACACCCCCACTGCAAAGAACAAAGGCAGTTCACATCTCTCTCGAAGCTCCTGCTGCAGACTGGGTGCAGATTCTGACAAGTTGCTCTGCGCCAATTTAGATTCCGCGCACATTTGGAAGATTATGTTCATAACCACCAGCTAGAGAGCACTTCTTAAACAATGCCGAAATACACAGAAAACAGCTTGCTGAAAACCTGCACGCCAGCCCAGATCACCTCCCGGTGACAAAAAGCTGCTTTAGCTGCATTTATGCAGAACTCAAACAAATCATTTATAATAATCATGTGTAGCATCCTTTATCTCAAAGGATCCCAGAGAGCTGCTAGACTGAGGCAGCACACACTTGTTACCAGGCACCCTCTCCCTTGATGGACTGTGAGTTGGAAGCAGCAGTCTGCCTGCACAAGTAGGTCCTGAATGCTACACAGAGAACGTTCCCACCTCCAACAAGCAGCCAGACCATGACAGATACAGTCCCTACCGTGCTTATGATCTGTGGCCTCAAGAGCAGACTCCAGGTCACCAGCTCTTTCTTTCTAGTTTATCAGCTCCAACTGGTTTGATATTCACCTTAAGATAAGCGGCACACTTCCTTGTGACACTGGAGGCTTACAACAGAGGGACAGTTTCTGCAGGGGGCTTGCTGATGGGGCCCAACTCTTTCCCTCTTGTCTTCCCCCCAGCTGGGATATGATCTCCATGTGTGGGGTCTGTGCTTGGTTTCTTTTGGGGTAGTCCGGCATGGCAGAGGGAGAGGATGCTGAGCGAGGCCACATTGCTAACAGCAATCCAGGACAAGTACAGCTTCAAAGAGGCGTGTTTTCCAGTGTGCTGAACCAAACAGTAAAAGAAACAGTTCAAGGTGCTTCGCTACAGACACTTTAGGCTCTTATGGCTGTTATAATTTATTCTGCCAAGTCGTCTTTCAAACAGCTGTCACAAACTCCACGAGTGTGACAACAAAGGGCTGACATTTTCAGGAGGCAAGCAATGTCGAAGTGCAGCAACCTTATCCAAGAGGTAAGGAAACAAAGGAAAATAATGCATGCACAGGGAAAATGGCTGGCCCAAAAAGAAACGATTGCACTACACAAACAAACCAAACAAGACTACAACTGCATCAAAGCAGGCCATCCCCTTGTCTCTTCTCACCCTTCCCAACACATCCAGTTCTGGTCTCCAGAATGAACTGCAGCACCTGTGGGTCTTGGTGTAAGTGGCAGTTAGTACACAGAGGCTCCCTCAGGTAGCAATGCTCTGTTAGACAAAAAACAGCCCTCAGGAGTTTATCTACTGCTTCTGTGTCTTTTATGGTGAAAAAAAACCCAACCCAATAACCCTCTTTCAGTCAGCAGACCCGTTTTGCATCTGACCTCTGTCGGCCGTGGCACTGTTTGGTGTCCATAACACCAGGGGCCCTGACTGGCCGTGTTTGCTCCATGTTAGGTATTAATGAGGGCTGTACTGTCTCAGCCATGGCCCTGCTGCACCAGGCAGTCTCTCACTACAGAAGGGGCTTTCTGCAGGCAGCAGCCCAGCCTCTGGGAAGGGTAATGCATCCCAAGGATAGGCACGGGGACACAAAGGTATCTTCACACCACTTAGGAGAACAGAGGCACAAAACAAAGGAGAAAAACCAAAAATCTGTTTGAAGAAAACTCAGCTGTTTGTCAGCCACAGAATGCTCGTTTTTATCTTCAAGAAATATAGAAGACTTCACCTTTGGAGGTGACTTCTGGGTTTCTCTGAGAAATAAATAATAACTACTCCTCAGCAGACAAAGAAACAATAGTCCTCAGACTCTATTCTGCAGGGATTCATCTTTTCAGTTTCTTATACACAGTGGAAATGTAAATTTTGTTATCTGCTGCCGCGGAGAGGGAAAGCCAGTGAAAGTTTATTACGGCACATTCTCAGGATTCGAAACATACTGTATCCCATGCACACGGTAATGAGTTTATTTTAACTGCTCTGGGAGATCGCTTTAGTGGACAGTGGAATTGAATAACCAGCTCTGCTGCAAGTAGGAAGCAAGCCCACCATTGTGCAGCAAAGGTCTCAGTGTGCTGCAGAGCTGGTGCAGCACCCACAAAGGAGGGCTGGAATGCACAGCCCCTCTTGGCTACTCTTTAAAGAAGGAAAAACACATCCTGGAGTCATCACGTGCAGCTACACATACTTCATCGGAGGCATACTGTGGTTACAAGCAGACAAGTCTTACCTCGGTACAAAGGCAGCTTCCCCCAGTTATCATATCCACATAGTCAGACATCTGCCCCCACATTTACGTTCTCAGCTTCCTTGCCATTTTAAATGCTGTATTTTACTTTCATTTCCCAACCATAACCTCTCACTGATAATTCTGGACTGGTGGACAGATACATTAGCTTGCCCCATAGCAAAGAGAAGAAAGGACTTTCTTCATTGCTTGAGGAAAACAGTTCACAGTCTGCACTTACCTTATTACTTGGACCACAAATGCTCAACCATCCCCAGCTTTATCTGTTGCACCTCCCATGAAGGTAAACAAACTACCTACACATTAAGAAAACCCACAGCGACACACTGCTCCACCACCTGCCCACCTTCTTTTTGTCAATACTTTCTAACGGCTCTTCAGGTCCAACTAACTTTCAGTGACACCCATGGAAATCTTCTTTGCCTTTTACACCAGAAAGAAGTCCCCCACAGGCCGGATCCTGCCTTGTCTACTGTACAGTGTTACTAAGCAACAAGTCTGTAAGTGAAACCAATCCAAAGCAAGGGAACATAATAAATAAATAAACCAACACAAAGTCTACTGACTCTAAGTTTTCCTTAGCAGTCTTGTCATTAAAATTGATGAATAGTTTAAAACTACCTTTTTCTCTATCAAGATCAACTACACATGAAACACCTCTGTTACTGACTGCCCTGAGATTGCCTCACTCTCAGTGTTAGCCTATGTACTCTACATCAATGACATAAGCACTAAAAGACACCTAAGACAGACCCTGATCTTGGAAGGCCAAAGAGGTTACTTATTTTGCAGCTCGAAGTGAAGCACCTGGGATGCTGCCAGTATTTGAAAACAGTCATCATTCCATGTCTTGCAACAACATGGAAGAGCAGACATTATTAACAAATAGTTTCAACATAAACCTCAAAGTTTTGTGCCTTGTCGCTCCTTCTGGAAAAGCAGTTCCCACTCTCTTTGCACACAGGATATGGTCATATGCAGACCCACCTGCAGCAATCACTGTATCAGAAGCCCAGGTAGCTTCATTCTGTTCCTTCAGCTTAATAATTTGACTCTTTACATTTCTTCAGTCAAAATAAAATCAAACAGCAACCACTCAGACCTCAACCTGTTTATGAAAGAAAACAAAATAAAAGGTGTATGCTAAAAAGTATTTTAATTAAAAAAAAAAAAATACTAAATAGTAACTCATTCCTCTACCAGAATGTGATGAGAGCAAAGAAACATTTTTTGGACAGGAAACCCTAGAATTGTATGAGTTGGAAGGGCCCTCTGGAGATAATCTAGTCCACCTCCCTGCTAAATCAGATTCCCTAGAGTATTTTGCACAGATAAGTATCCAGTAGAGTTGTGAATATCTCCAGACAAGGAGACCTACACAGCCTCTCTGGACAACCTGTTCCAGTGCTCTGTAACCCTCACAGTAAAGAAGTTTTTCCTCATGTTCATACAGAATTTCCTGTGTTCCAATTTGTGCCTATTGCCCCCTGTTGAAAAGAGCCTGGCCTCATCCACTTGACTCCCACCCTTTAGATATCTATAAGCAGTGATAAGGCCCCCCCCACCCCCCCGGAGCCATCACAGAAGACCACCAGATTGGTCAAGCATAACTTTCCCTTTCAGTGAATCCATGTTAACTACTCCTGATCATCTTCTCTTTCACTTGCTTTGCGATGACATCTAGAGTAGGCTTTCAATCAGTCTTTCAGTAATATTTATGAGCTACGGAGCTTCTTGGGTCTGGCTGCCTGACTAACAGTTACTGCGTGGCTGCTGCTAGCATTAACAGGAAGCTGCAAGTGAAAAGCTGCCTTGAAGGTCTTTGAATATATAAGTAAGAGAGTGGCTATCCTGTCTAAACTACCAGGAAAGCACAACCAACTTCTGCACATATTCCAGGCCCTATTATCTTCAGCAGCTCCCCATCCTGTTGTATGGGAACTGTAGAGCCACAGCCTGAACCACCTGGGAAAAGGACCTAGTCAGCCCTGGGAGCACTGCTGAAGGCCATTCAGCTGTGTGACTGGAAGAGGTGGAGCCTGGCTGCACCTCTCAGGTCTCATTTAAGGACTGACTGCCACCAGGGAAGGTTCTTTTTCTGGAGATCCCTCCTTGGTGAAGCTTGCCCTTGTAAACTAGAATCTTCTGATATGCATGAGCAATCTTCTTCTCTTCCTTCATAACACCTCTCTATTGTGCCAGTCCTTTCATCATCATGGCTTTGTTGTAATGTCTTTCCTACTGTACTGACCTGTCCAATTGCTACACCTGTACTGTGCTTTCTTTTTCTAGCTGGTCCCACCACACTCCTCTGGAAGACACAAACATGCATCCAGAGCTGGAGGCCTGCACCCCTCTGCACTCACACTGAGTTCCTAGATGTGGAGCCTTCAAGCACAGCTGGTCACTTGCCTGAAGACATCTGGCTGCAGGGCAGCTCAGCACTGCTGTACCCAGGGGAGAAGAACAAGAAAGAAGGAAAAAAAGACACCTTGGAAGCAAAGCCATGCAGGAGAAAATGAAAACTGGAGAAAGTGAGAATGAAAGAACAGCTCATTATTACATTAGCAAACCTAAACTATTTATAAGCGCTACATCTATCTATCACTTCAATTACATGTTTCTAAATGAGGCTGAAGCAAGATATCCATAATTATTACTGAAATGCCATTTTTACATTAGCCCAACAGTCGTGTGCATTTCCCACAAAGTGTTATAAGCAAACCACCAATTTATTATTTCCTGGAAATTACAGACAGATTAATCAAATCTAAACACCTCTTTTGCAACAGATTTGGTTTCTAACCCAGAATTCCTATTTCCTTTGAATCACGTGAGCTCGGAAAGACCAGAAATGGAGGCAGGAAGAAGCAAGATGCCTTTTCCAACGTGGAACGGAGCACTGCACAGCCCAGGCATGGAGCCTTGGAGGTGCTGCTTGCTGGTGTGTATTTTAGTTTGCCAGAGACGTAACTGTGCTCTAAATAGTCTTTTTCACCACCTATAATTTTGCTGCCTGTGCTTTTAAAAGTTTAAGCCATGTACAAAGTATAATCTACTCTAAGACAAACTTTTTTCAAGTTAAACTGTAACAGAGATTGCTAGAAATGGCTGTGCAGGATCTCTCACTGTCAAGTGCTTTGTTCCATTACTGTCTGCACAAAGAGCAGCAACAAATCCCTGTATGAGATGAGGGCTGTTTAATGAACACTGTACTACAGCTAATTATAAAAAGTCAATGAAGTTTCAATCAGTCAAAATAAATATCACAATCTGGCTCAAGTAAAAGAAGTGCAGAAAAATGAGTAGCCATCCCCTGGCAAGGCTCCCCTCCAGCATTCACCACTGCTGATAGCCAAAGGCCAGCCTACCTTGTCCTGGTGCTAGAACTGCACAAATGGCACAAGAAGCTGAAGATCAGCCAATAGCTGCCCTTCTCCCACAGCTTACTGCTGCCCTCATGGAGGGTCACAAGAAATCCCTCTCACCCCTCTGCCCTTATAGACCTCATCTGGGTGCTCAGGTGTGCTCCGCCACAGTCTCAAAAGCTCCCTGGACCCCTTTAGAACTGCAGGTGTTAATTAGCTACTGAGCTACCAGCAGGATGCGCTGCCGGAAGGGTGCCAGCTCCACAGCTCGTTTCAAGTCTCCCTGCTGCCATTGCTGGCTGTTTCATACAGAATCCCACTCTAGCTCATGGCAGCTCAGCATTTTGTTTGCTGTCCTGTGACTACAAAAGTATGTTAAGATACTTGACCACCCTCTCCCCAGACATCAAGTCATGCCAATACTCTACTATTCTGCTTCATTGATTATATTTCCATAGCTGTTCATTTTCTTCCCATCTTGCCTACAATGAAGCACAACTTAAAAGAAGCAATATGAAAGACAAAGCAAAATAAGAAAGCCCCGGATATACCCAAGCTTTATCTATCTACATGTTTGTCTGGCCTTTGACAACACCCAACACCTTCACATTTGGCTGCCTGTTATTTGGACTGTCAGCTTTCTGGGGAAGGACCTTACTATCTTGGAGAAACCTTAAGAATATGATGCTAATCCCTGACTTACTGTCAAGTGTTCAAAAGAAAGGACTGGGACCCAGATACAGATCTCAGTTCTCACAGCACAAGTGTCACTACACAAGTAATTTAACCATCATAAGACCACGCTGCTACAAGAAGGACAGGAGTTTGTGTTTTGATTTATCAGTTAATGTTCTGCTGGATCAGCCTTCCCGGCCAGCTAACTGTGAGACTGTAGGAAATTTGGAGCTGCCTTCAGAAGGCAGCATGAACACCCAGCCACAAGTGGGACCCCACTACCAGCAGCACTGCAGATTTGTGCTAGGTGAAAAGGAAGCAGCAACTGCAGGCAAAGCCTGAGGAATCTGCCTTGCAGTTAAAGACACTTGTAAATTTGTACTGAAGAAGAGGACAGTGAAGGCTGACTGCAAATGCAGAGGGAGGGTAATCTAATTCTTACACAAATATTTTGAAACAGAGAATTATTTTAAAGTCATTTCCAGTGCGAGTATGTTTTAGCTCTCTGTGAGCCTACTTCTGCTGGGTTCGTTTTTCATCTGATTTGACTAAATAACCAAGGATGGTATTTGCTTATGGTGAGCTTACTGCAGAGGTGAGCCATGCATCCCAAGGACGGGCGTTTGCACATTCTTCCAGGAGCATTCAGTATTTGGCAGAAGGATAAGAGCAAAGAACCCTGCCTGACGGTGCCTATAGATGTTCTTATGTAAGTACACCACAAGCAATCCAATGACGAACTTACTTTCATATCAAAACTTGATCCAATATGAGATGGACACAGTGAAATAAATAGCACTTTACCGGTCTGAATCAGACTCCAAACATCTCAAAGTCTCTTTTCTGACCATGAGATGTCAGATCATTACACATAATTAATAACTACAAGACACAAAGACACAAAGTGAGAGCTATCATTTTCCCACTGGGGCAGCAGAAAAAGTGTAGAGATGGGTACTTCCACATCAGCACTGCAGCTCTGAACTCAGTCCTGACAACCATGAGGGAACAGCCCGTGGGGCACCTGGTGAGCACAGAATCCCAACACACGGACAGCTGGCAGCTCCCTGATGGTGGCCTGAAGCATGGAGCTTGGCATAACTCCTCTTGCCTCTACAGCAAAGGTCTTCACATGCTAGAAGCAAGACAGGCTGCACAGAAACTTAGCAAGAAACTTTCTGAATAAAATTCAAAACAAGGAATAAAAGTTGAGATGGTTTACACACGAGAAGCAGAGGTTCGTGCTGAACAAAACTCCAGCTCACTGTGGCTATCACATGGAAAACTGCAGGCACGTTATTAGCAGGCGAATGAAGCAAATGGATACTTTACTGAGTAAAATTTCAGCCTTGGCCAAAATAGACCCTTCTCCTTGCTCAGGAGTGTAATTATTGCATCTTGGGTTGCCACTCTTAATAAAATAGAGCTTTTAAGAGACAGCACATTTTCTTTACCTTTAGGGAATGCCTGGGAAGGCTTTTCATTAGAATGCTAATAGAACAATGAAATTTAACACCATTTTTTTTCCTGTTTGAGTTTGAAAGTAAATGCTTTGGTTTAATCCTGACCAGAACACTGTCTATTTTTTTCATTAAAGTTTTATTCCGACGTATTTATTATTGAGGAGCCTATGAGGAGACACATTATATTCAAGAATGAACTGAAATGAACTTTGAAGCAAGAAACAAAGCCTGTCTATGCAAGGGAATGAACTGCATAGGAAATCAGGAGATGAGGCTCAGTGCATTGCTGAATGATTTGTCACTGCAATACAGCAGCATTTTGTTGTTCTCTAAGCTACCGACTGCACCTACCCCCGGTCTATTTTATTTGGCATATTCATGAAATAACAAAGCACCAACACTTAGCATGCACATTCATGACGTTTCCTAGATCAGCTCCCGATTAATCTACATACTAATGCAAGAGGACACATTCTGCAACACAAACAAGCCTTGTGTCATGTCGAGTTACATGTTCCCTGGCTTTCCCCAGTGTGTGGGAGGGTGCGGACTCACTGCAGAGCCAGCGTAGCCCAAAAACCAGGCGAGACTGCTCACAGCTCCCATCGTCCTTGTCAGTCGGTAACAAATGAGGACGAAAGAAATGCTTAGCTTCAGACTTGTCTTGCAGCTCAAAATAGCTGCAGATCAGCAGGGCCCAGTGCTTCTGCTTCACTATTGCAGCAGGCCAAAGATATAATTTGTGGGCCAGCCAGGCAGAGCCAGAGTACATGGCGAGATATTAAGAAGACATGGTGCTCCAGCAGGTTTTCCTTACCTCCACTCGGTCCTCTTGGAGCACTCCTTAAGAGCACTGTGCTACAGGCTCTCTGACTGAGCGCCTGCCAAGACCACCACCCATGTATGCAAACAGCCACCTGATTTCCTGCCAGTAGCTCTCTCCCCTCTTTGCCTCTGCCCTTTCACCCACTTGCCTTTTCTCCCAGTCCCTTCAGATTACAGACTGCTTGGGATGGAGCCCAAACCCTCTTGTCTGATGTAGAATCATAGAAAAACTTGGGTTGGAAGGGACCTCAAGGATCATCGAGCTCCAACCCCCCTGCAACAGGCAGGGTTGCCAACCTCCATTCCTCCCTGGGAAGGAGCAACAGTGTAAGGTGAGGAAAAGGGGGAAATACAGCACACACATGCCTTCTGCTTTGCATAAGGAAAGGAAGCCAAACCCTCTCGTGTCACCTGCTCTTACATGAGAAATTTCTTCTTGCTGCTTCTCATTATGGTTTTAACAAAGCATGGAAAGCTTATTTAAAACCATCCTGCTACAAAGGGGCACACTAAAAATAATAATAAATTGCTGCAGTAGTAGAGGTGATCTCCCCAAGCAGCTCTGGAAGGGCGAATCCATCCAGAGCCCTGGGTGCCCTGCTAAGCAGAGCAATGCTCCTGAACTTTGGGAAGGAATAGTACAACCTGTTCTCCATTTCTCCAGAAAGCTGCCTTTTCATTTCAAGGAAAAGGCTTCAAAAATAAAAGCGCCAACTACAAAGAAAACACTTTCCATCTCAATTACTGCACAAACATTCCTTCAAAACGGTTCGAGCTACATGAAAGGAAAAATAAGAGCAAAAAGAATTTGAATAATGCCCCGTGTCGAAGGATTGCTATCTCAATAGCACATGCCCAGCAGGTTTTGAGTCACACGGCTCTGTCAGGTACAAATCTTGGCAGAGCGCTGTCTGTTAGCACCTCGCAATGCCTCTGGTTCGTTTTAACCCTACACACCTGCCTCATGTCAGGTCGTGGCATCACAGCCCTGACACAACCCCAGAGCAGAGCAGGGCTTGCCTGACTTGCAGAAATTTCAAGGCACTCTCAGTTGTGCTCTTCAAAAAAAGAAAAAAGAAAAAAAAAGAGGGAAACAATCATTTAAGAGTTTAACAAAATCCCAGCTGGCGCTGACTAGACGTAATCTTATAAGGGTCTTTTGTCTCTGCCTGAACTCCTCGGGTATGTAGCGCTCTTTGCTGTGATAATTGGTTTGGCTGTCCATTCCACCCATCAGGTGATAGAAAACTATCAATCAGACTAAATGCAATGTGAGAGAAGTCTCTTTAGCCAATTAGTTGGTAATGAGAACATTAGCCACAGTATCTTCTGCAGAGGGCACCTTAGCAATTCTGGTGGAGCCCACGAAGATGACAGTCCTATCTGTGTGATTAATGGAGATCCTGTGACACCACAGGAATTCTGCACAGCTGTGTAAAGTCGGGGGGAACGATCCACTTTACACCGTTAAATATTTTAAGAGCCACAGATGATTTTATATTACATTATATTACATACACTTATTTGGTCTCTTGAAATTAACTCTCCTGCAGCAAGGACGGATTTTCAAGAACTGGAATTTGCCAGATGAGAGGAACTGTACAAATCTGAGCAATCCTGAGCAGCAGTTGTAGAGCAGACAGATTTCTCCTCGACAGTGCAGGAGGGGAAAACCAAGTGAGTCTGTTTCTCCACCTGCTCTCACATTAAGTATATTCTTTTGAACCTATATAAAGTGGCTTAACTTCCAGCCTGGCAGGTCAGAAGCAAACACCTGTGTGCTGTGCGAAGCAAGTTGAAGTCAATATTTGCTTTTCCCAGAAAGATTTTTTGGGACAGAGAGGACTTTCAGTGTGAATATGTGTGCAGGCAGAGTATAGTATATTTGGACATGCTCTGATCTCAATGAAATCTTATCCCCAGGTCCTCCATATGCACTACAAAGCAAAGGGCAGCCACATAATCTCAGCTGGAGTGTGGCACCAGCAAAGAGGGGACTCAAGGATACCAACCCACCAACCACACCACTGAGCTGTCCTTCAGCCACTGGGGACCACAGCCAAACACCAGCACCCTGAGATGCATTGATGGATCAAATCATCTGATGCTACAATTCAAAATCCGCACTTCCATACCGCTTTATGGCACAACATCTTAACAATGCTACCAAAAAAACCCACCCAACAAACATTAAAAAACCTGATACCTGAATTGATTTAGTTACACTAGAGAAAAATCTTTAAATTGGCACGTTGCAAGGTTATTTTCCAGATTAGCTGACTTTGAGTTAATTGCCAAATCAACTTAAACAACTCGAGCTTCATGTTGTGCCTGAGCAGCGCTTGTGGGAGACGACTACAATGGGGCAGCTATTGATACAGCAATTTATTTACACTCCACACTTGCCGAACACAAACAAAGCCTGAGTGAGCTGTGTTGGGAGGAGGAAGGGAACAGAAGGGATTGGTGATGGTGCAGTTATGGGAAGTGACAAGGCAATCAATAAGATCCAGGTTCAAAGGGCAAACTGAACTGGCAAGACACAGCCTCAGTTTGCATACCAAAATTTCACTGGTGTAAATCCTTTCTGGAGAAGGCAGAGCAGCAGTAGTGTAACCACTAGGATGACCCAAACCTATTTTTCCCTAAATACCATTCCCAACTGTTATTTCTTCCTTTGTCCTTCGTTATATTCAGGCTTTGTTAATACACAGTGAATTTTACACAGAATGTATTAAGAAGTGCCTAGATGCCGTGGTGATAGGCACATTGGGAACAGCACACAACACGACAGCTGAGATAGACAAATGGGTTGGAACACAGGGAGTTTTGTACAGGAGAATTAAAATGAATCTGCAAAAGGAAAAAGGGGGAAAAAAGGTCTTAATGGGAATCTTACAGAGTAAAACACAACAGGTCTGTCAGGCAAACTCGCACCTTTGGTGAGCGAGTCAGCCAAAGCAGTAAGAAAAGCTCTCACTGCAGTGTTGTACAGAGATGGACACCTGATAGAAAGGACCCCCACCCGCAGGGCCCACAGTGCCCCTCACAGCTCGCTGAGGCTTTGCACAGAGGGAGAAAATACTTCAGAGAACAAATCTCCAGACAGATGCACCAACAGGAATGGATCCAGACAAGCCTTGTTCCTTTTCTCGAAACCTATGGATCAGAGCTATTGTTTGACTGAAGTACGCTTCCATGCTTTTATGTAAATTATTTTTTTACGTAAGGGCAGTTAATCTGGTAATGTTGCAAAAAGACTTGTGCAAAACTGGGAATCAAAGCTGGATTGACAACTGTGGATTGACAATGCGTCATCTGTTAATTAAAGGTGAAGTGACAGCTGTAACATATTTCATTGTACAATGCAAAATTATTGACTGCGGCAAGATCGTCAAAGTTTTATCACCCTTTTAAGGTGGTTGGCAGGGTTAAAGAGGCAAGCACGTTATTAGCCCTGCAGAGCACTAAACAAATTTGCCAGATGCTTTCTAACAGACGGCTTCTGGGGGGCCAAGAAGGGCCAGCATCACGTCCCAGCCCAGCAGCAGCTCTGACGTGCCAAGACAAGAGACACACGTGGCCCACTCGACTGCAGCCAAACAGCCTGCAGTTCAAAGAAACACTCAGAGAAGTACTGCTGGCCCTTTGTGACACTGCTGAATGGACTGATCCATGCTTCAGGCCTCCTACCTTCAGCAGGCAGCAGAAGGTCCTGCCTTGGCACCACCATCCCCACCACACAGAGCCTCAATGGAGCTTTTCTGCTCTGGGCAAAGACACCAAAACATGGCCACTCCAGAACCACATGAGCATGTCAACCCTCCTCAGGTCCAACCCGTGTGTTTTATTATTCTACCTGCAAACTACAGTTCACATTATACACTGACATATTGTAGACTTCGCTGGTTGCCCATCTTTGGATGACAGCTGAAAAAAAGTGAGGCTACACTAATCCTTTTAGCTTATCAGAAAACCCTTCACTACTGCTGGTCAGAGCCATCAGCGAGTGGTTGATGGTCACGATGTGGCTGAAGTGGATCTATCTAAAGGTACAATCTTTGTAAAAGCACTCAATTCCTTAATATACATTTGAGTTCCACCAGCTGCAGCCACAGCCCTGATGTTGCCTACCCACTATTCCTACCTGAAAGCCAGGGCTAGGGATAGTTGGTGGCTGCAGCACCCGATCAAGAATCACTGAACATGTTGCCCCTCATCTGAGCCTTAGCACCGAGGCTACATCTGTTCCCTCCAGATCCAGGGCTAACTGCAGCCATCCCTATAGCCACAGCCAGTGCTTCACACCAGCCCTTTGTCACCAGCACTGGTGATTTGCAGATAAAATGCACTCACTGCTTTGCCGCGCTTAGAGAACTGTGATCAAGATGCAAATATATTTAACACAGAGAACTTCAAATGCAAGAAAAATAACCTGCAAGAAGACTTCACAGTAGGTTAACACTGAACATAAAGCCACCAAGCACATGCTTTCGCTTAGCACTTGAATCACAAAAATCCTGTGCTCTATTTGTGAGCAAGTGAGCCATAACCTATTTCTTTATACAAAACATGACTACACGGCAGCCAGCTCCTACAGCTACTGACCGTGGGGCTGTCTGCTCACCTGGTCTGCAGCAACCCCACAAGTGCCAGCAGTGTGCTGTGCAGCCCGCCTCCCCAAATACTTGTGAAGGGGAGTGGGGGAGCAGTAGTTATAAGGTGATGAATATGTCCTAATTACTGAGGGAAAGGACAAAGCTTACTCGGCATTTGTCTGTCTGAGGCAAAGATGAGACTCATGCCATATTCCAGTATCAGTGATTAGTAGAAGATTAACAACTACGAAGACCACAGCAAAATAACTTCATTGTGTGAACTCATTTCTTAATCACAGCTTGCAGCTCATGGCATAGGGGAAAACATCCTTGTCAGTGTGTGCCTGTAAATACACCGGAGCATCATATTCTTTCTTTCCCCAGGTATCAATGCATTTATCTCCAGGACATGAATGGCTATTATGAATTATCTCCACCACCCTGCGCTCTCCCTCACCCTTCCCTGTAAAGGTGGGGTGGGAGGAGAGCAAAGAAAAGACGGCACCGTTGGATTCCCTTTCTTCAGCCTTTACCAGCCTGTGGAGGTCAGGATGCTATTGGCTCCGCTCTGCCTGCGAGCTGGAGCTGTTCACTTAGCAACAGAAAGCAGGAGCGGCAGACAGCAGAACCATGCAGTGAGGCATGTGTGCGTCTGTGCAAGGCAGAGGAAAGCCAGGTGTGCGGGATGTGCTCAGCCCTGCGCCCACAGGGACACAGCAGCACGGACAGTGCAAGTGGCTTCAGCCCTGCACAGTGTGTGTCTGATGGAGGAGCTTCCTTCGAGCTGACTAATGACAATGGGCAACCTCAACAGAGCCTGCACTGAATGTAGGTTGTGAAGAGTGGCTTCTGTGCCTGAAATAATGAGATGAAATGCGGTGTGTTAGAAGGGAAAAGATGAAGAAGGAATGAAGCCAGAGTTAAGGTTACACAGAAAGATCATATGAGAAATGAGTTATTTACTGCCATTTACCTTTTTTCCTACTATTACAGAAAAAAAAAAAAAAGAAAGAAAAGAAAAAAAAAAAAGAAAATACTTCAGCAACTCCAGTAAGAAGGACATACTTGTGTCCCAGCCACTTGTAAACAACTAGTCTCCTCCTGAGAAGGGAAAGAAGTGGCTGAGAAAGGTGCAGATAGGAGAAATGTGCACTTCACAGGTCTTAGGGGCTTCAGGAAACACAGGAGAGCTAAGAGACATTACTAAGCAGTGAGATTCTGTCATGCTGCCACCCACAGTGACAGGGAGACTTTGTGCAGCTCCATGCAAATGGAAGGCCTAGCCTGTACCCTCCCACGTCGCTGCCATCGGGTGCTTTCCTTCCCACTGCTGGGAAGAACTGAGCATGCAGCAGGGAAGCAGCGTTTTCTTACACCTAAGGCATGTCTCCCTCTTCCCTGTCCCCAGATAAATTAATTCTGGAGCTGATATAAACAATCCCATTCTTTTTCCCAGCTGCTTGGCATTTAAAATTCAAGAAGATCATAAAACACAGTTTAACTTTCTTTACACATGGAGCAGATCCCAGCAAGCATCTCCACATCTGAGCACCTAGTCTCTCACACCAAACCCACTGCAAAGGGCCACCGGCCAATGAGTGACACACAGCAGCTCAACAGCTGCTGCAGTTCTCTGCAGCTCTAAAAAGACAGGGTATAAAAGCAACTGGGAGCCTCTTGCTATTGAGAATGAGGGGCTTGAAAGCAACAGAGAGTGTTGTTTTATCCTTTTCACCTCTTTTGTGTGACAATTCTATTACGTTTTCCTTATATTCAATGATACAATGGATATGTATTAAAGAAAAGGAAACGGTACTTCCTCAGATTCAATATATCCAAAATGTATATGTCATTGTTAAAAGGGAACCTATACTTTTCAAGGAACAGAACTATAACATGAGTTGCAGGCGCAATTCTCCCATTATTTCCCCTATAGAAGGACGACTTCTCGCTTGTTTTTTCACTTCATCTTATCCTTGCACTAACAATGTTTTTTAAACTTTATTAGTTCTTGAATCATTGCTTATACATGCAAGTAAAGGCATGACTTTAACAGGTATGAACATCTGTTCTTAACATACAAGCATCAGTGCGCACTCTCTGATGGAACTGAAGTCAGGCAGCTGTGCCCAGAGAGGCAGAGCCCACCTGCTGGACCTCAGGATGGCACTAGCGGAGCAGTCATGGCTCCCTGTGGGTGTGCAGCAGGTGATCCCTCACCCAGCATCAAGTCCCAGTATCCCACAGCCTGCACAGACTAAGGGGTGTCCCACGACTTCCACATTACACGGTCACAGATTAAAAGCTTGCATGCTGAGGATTGAATTGCATGCCCTGCTCTGAACTGGCATGACCTGAACAAGAAACAAGCCTGCTAACAGCCCTTCTTTTAATTTGGGCTTTAAGTTAATGGGATAAGCTGGAGGAGGGGGGTCTATTAGGTGAGTTTTTTTATTATTATTTTTATTTTTTAAACAGCACAAGCACCAAATTTCCCAATAGGTTCAGCAATTTCACTCTAGGAGGCAAATCAATACACTTTCCTTTGCAGTTAAAGATTCTCATTTGGTAAGGGAGAAAAGGGGATTTACCTTAATGAAAACAATATACACTTATTTAGAAGGAAAAAAGCCTTCCTTTTGTCCAGTTTCTCTTTGGTTGATAAAACTACACGTGCTAGAGGGTAGGAATTTTCTTTATAGACAAGGCTTTCATAAAGGAATTTGCTTCTTTCAACACACTGAAGGCAAAACAGAAATAAATGCTAAAAAGAAAAAAATCTACATGAAAAAAGGCATTTTGGAAATGGCCTGGATTTTTCTTTCAAAACTCAGCTCACTATCTTATGCTTTTCCTGAGCAGCAATGGAGCAACACAGCACGAGCCAACAGGATGTCATATCAAAGCAAGAGAAGCACATCATAGGATTTGGTTTCAGTTGCAGTGGGTTTGGGGGTTCTTTTTTTGGGTGGGTGATCAAGGGGATAGGGTAAGAAGTCACCCTCCTCCCAATCCCTTGTTCCTGTTCCTGTCCATATCGAACTGCCAATAGCATCTTTCTCTTCCTGTACTGGCTGGAAGGTCCCACCCTTCCACGCCACTCATTTCAGCAACTGTTTTTGTAAACTAAATGGAAAGGGACACAAAGAGGAGTTACAAAGTATCAATAATGTGCAATTCTTAGCAGCCAAAGATTGCTTCTAAAACTGAGGTTTACTTAGTACTTATATTTTAAAACAGCAGCCTGTTTTTAAATATCCATACTGTTTTTGATAACAGAAATTCAGCCAAAACACAGAATGACTGCAGTTTGCTGAGAGACACACGGTTGGTAAGCAAAACATCACCATGCGATCTCGCTGACTAGCACACCCCATACAGCACCACTTAGGACTTCTAAACAAACACAACCTGGCACCAAAACCGTGCCTTCTGGCTTTTCCCTTTTGTAGTGGAATTCCTTACCATCATGCATTTGAGTGGCATTACACGCTTCTTTGGGTGTAGATCACCAGACCCTCTGGTACTGCAAAGCATCTTACTGTGTGACTAACCCTGGTGGCATAATCACAGCGCATGCAAGGCAGGGACCCCACATGGACACTCGCTTTCTCCCTAAGTGTGAAATCCCAGGCAGCTGAGAGAGCTCTGCTAAAGCCAACAGTGTGTAAGTAGCAACAACGAAAAGATCTACCAGCCAACTCCTGGCCTTACACTCATTCTAATTACACCATAAATTGTTTCTTTTAGAAAAAAAGAAGTCCTATAAAATTATCATAAAAATCCACTTACGAGCAATTCTGAACCACTTGGTGAAATTGCTGCTTTATGTCACTTGCATCACCAGCAACAGAAAGCAAGCTGTGAAACTCGCTGCTGGTGTCCAGTGGTTCCACCAAAACCCAGACTTCCATTTCTTTTAAAGGCCGCGTGCAATGACGGCTCTCGTCACGGGGAGAGAATTTCACAAGGCTGAAGAATAATGGCAAAAAGCTCTTTGACTGGCAGGGTGAAATCCAGTCCCACAGTCAGTAAGGCAGCAGCAGTAGGTGGTTATCAAGACAGTTTCACCCGGCAGTCGAAGGCCATGCAAAGCTTTTTAAATCAGTATGAAGAGCTTACAGCTGACACACCACTGAACAGAGAACACTAAAGACATCCTCTGCTCTGAAAAAGCTGATTTTTTGGCATCAGTCTTCCCGCACCTTTTGGAGTTTGCTTACAGCAGTTACGGAGTGGAAGCAGACAGAATGAAATCACCCAGTCTCAAACCCAAGATAGCATGAATTAAAAGCTGTCTCCATGGCTGAGGGAAATGATCTGTAGCTGATAATATTCCTCACATAATAGAAGTCAGGATGTGAAACAGCCCAATTGCTGCTGGGGAACCAAAGGAATAGATGAGGGCCCTGACATGCATGCCACCTTCTGCTGTACACAGGAGGGTCATGCCCACCCAAGGTCACACCTCACCGCAGGGAACTGCTCCCAGTGCTGAGGACTGGCTGCAGCCACGGAGCCAGCTCTCACTGCTGGTCCCTGCCATGGCAGCGTGCTGACAGATAAGTCTTGACATCAGCTTCCAAAGCAGCAACATGATGGTTGCTGATGGCAAGCATTTTGTAGAAGATAGTGCTTACAAGCAGGCAGATGTGGTATCTTCCTGCACGCCCTAAATTATGATTCTAACAACAATTAGAAATCAAATTCCACTAACTGAACACCCCACCTTGCTTTTGGAAAGGCAAGAACTGATAAAGGCACCCAAAGAGCATTTATAACTACTTATTTCACTAGGCTAAGTTCAGGATTACTGGACTTTGGAAACTGAGATATCTAAAATAATCAATAGATGACAAAGCCCAGAGGAACAACCATCATCAGAAATACAAAGGAAAAAAATATATATAAAACCCAAAGCTTTCATCTCCCACTATCTAACAGTGCTACAGTCACACCAGCATTACTTTAGGAAAAAGTTTCTGCTCCACCATTTGCAATCAAATGGAGATAATATGGAAGCATAAATAAGAAATCCACACTTTGTAGGAACGCAGGAACTACTGTTAGGCTCGAAGACCTTGTGTACACATATAACTTTAGCAGACAACGGTCCCAGGTTCTAAGAGAGGCCTTCACTTTCCATTAGAACTACAGTGAAGCAACCGAGAGAAACAACAATCCAGATAACACTCTTATATCCATTTTGTCTACGTGGGAAAACATTCTGTTAAAACTCCCCATAGAGAAATTCACACAATATTTTTTGTATCAATAATTCAAAAAGTGTTTCCCTAGTTCAAACAATACTCCAGATTTTTCATGCTCTGTGCAATCTTTTCTGAGGAAAAAGAACAAGAGAGAGAGAGAAGATAGATATCTTGTTTTAATAACCTGATTCTTGGAAAGACGGACGCTCCAGAAAAGATAATTAGCAGCCAGGCCTGTAATTCTCTGTAGCCACACACACACAGCTGTTAACCCTTTCTCTGAAACCAAAATGATAAAGGCAGACTCAGTGTGGATCCTGCACATGAAATTCAAGCAGCACAACATTTTCTTACTAGTCCTACAAATATCCTGCATCAAGCAGATGATGTGATGTAAGAGGATATAAGAGCTCAAGATGTCATCTGCTACCATGGGTGTCCAAATGAAGGAATGCAGTAATGAATAAATTAAAAAAAAAAAAAAAAAAAAGAACAAAACACCATGAGTGAACAGAAAAAAACATTTGTAGAATATTTAAATTTTGTGTCACTGAGACCAGGTATCAATCACTAACATTGCCATCTATGAAGCACCCAGGGTTTCACGGTGATATTAAACACGTTCAGTACCAAGGGAGCTCTACTGACTTACATTTCTGAAGATAAGGGTGTGATCCTATGATTCTATGTGATGCTGCTGCTGAAGGTGGGGCAGTTGTGTTAACTAAGGACAGAGCATACTCTAGTGACTGGAAGTGAAGTCTGGGTCACCTCTTCTCTCCATCCTCCCCATTCAGTTTGGGGTTCTGTGACTTCCCAAACACTGAGCAGTTAACTGCCCTGCAGGAGTTGACATAAGCACCTTACTTACAGGGGGAAGAAACAAACACAATCTCCTCTGCAGTCAAACTGATCCCCACCATACCTCTACTGAGATCCAAATTCTGTCCAGCAAAGTGAACAGAGGCTTCCAGCAAGAAAAATCATTTCTACTGGACTTGAAAGAAACAAGTTCTAAAACACAATGAGAAAAGTACAGTGAGCCAATGACACAATTCAGCCAATTTAACTAGAAGAAGAAATGAGACATGGTCCACAGTGCACAGCTGTGTCCCCACAGTGCATTTCCATAACCTAAGTGGAGACTTCCAACCAGAAGCAAACATACTGACCTGCCCTGTTATTCAGGCACTAGAAATATCTCGGTCTTAGCTTTCACCAACAGTTTCCTTTAAAAGTATGAGCCAGCAGCACCAAGAAAGGCCCTTGGAAATTTATTGGTGTCAACTACGTAGAGTCTTATGTCTCCTCGCTCTGCCATATAGGCCCCAAAGCCAAAATGGAACTCCTGTGTGTAAGCAGTAGTGAAACCAGCTGTTATTTATGCCCAGTAGAAAAAGTATTTGTCATGCATGAGCATAGAGAAAAGAGAAATAACAGACTTCTTCCTCAAGTTCTGTAAGTACCTAAGAAAAATAATAATTTTCTCTGGAAACAACTGACCCAACAGTAATGTGTTCTTACGAACCTAAAAACATGTCCATTTGATTATCAGGCAGATGTTAAAACAGCTGAAGTAAATAATAGTAATAACTAAATACAGTATTGGGTAGGCTGTGGATTTCACAAGCTCAAGAAGTGGCCAAGTTTACAAGCATAACAAATGACCAGGATTCAGATGAGCCACAGTAAGTAATTGCTGGTGCATTCCTACATCATTGCAAATACGAGGTGAAGCCTCATTAACTTACAACATTCCCACAGAGGTATAAGCTCACACGTGGTACCTGGTATTTCCTGAGTATTCACACGTAGTCACTTAACTGTTCAGTTAAGGCCGGGTAACTTGTGAAGAGGCAGATCTCCCTAAGGCACAGAACCCCAGGTGCTAATAACTAACCCCAAGTCTGCAGGTAAAAGCATCCTCCTAGTGAAGATCCCTTACTGGTGGTTGTGTGGTATGGCAGAGGGCTGTCCACACAGCTTTGTGACCAATAGCTTTGTTGCAGTCATTTTAATTCCACAGCCCAATCAAGGGGAGCCCTCTGAGCCTCTGGCAGCAGGGTTGGTGGAACAGAATGGAGAAGACTTGGACAGGCACTGAGTTTACGTTACCTTGTGGGTGGGTTGTGTGGTAGTGATCTCCAGCAGCTTGGTGGATGTGAATGCCCACTTTCCAACTGGGTTAGTTTGCTCCCTCAGTAGAAATGAAGAAACTGCTCTCCCAAACCTGTCTGCTGAGCTCTTTACTGTCAGCAACATGAACCACAAATACTACGGTCTTCCATGGACTTGCATCATTAACCTGCTCCACAATTAGCAAGTTAGGAACATTCCTCAGATCCTGGCAAGTTTCCAAAGCAACTTCCTCTGAGCAAAGGATGGGCACCCAGAATCACACTTCTTTTTTTTTTTGGCAAGTGATCCAGACTGTCTAAATATTTGCCAGCTACCATGCCAATAACTTCCTCTGCCTTTTTACTTTTTTCTTTTGAACCATCATCATAAAGGCGAGCTACTTTCCCTGTTCTGCATACACTTGGCCAACCTCTACAATGAATCTGAAATGATTAACTTAACCATTAGTTATTCTGTCACGAAATACATGTGTCTTAACCTCTACATGCAAACAGATAGAGCTCTGCCATGCTCTTGCTCCAACCTTATCCCAAAATTCCTCCTTCTACGTCATGGAAGTTAATTATATCAGATGCAGAAACAGGAGAGAGAATCTGCATCGCCTTTTATCATGTGTTTGTCTGCCCACATTAATGTATGGCTGTATGCACACACACCCATGCACAGGAACTGAAATAAAGCATTAACGGAACAATGAGGATTTTGTCTTCTTTAATACAGCCCTGTTATATATAGCCTGGAAGTTAAATATAAGCTTAAACCTGAACATCAAAGATGCATAAAGATACATACTTATTTATAGCTACTGCAATAGGGAAGCTGCTGAGCAAAGTAGAACATCTTTGGAAATAGTGGGTGTTGAAAACGTTAAACAGAACCCACTCTTCAGCTTTCCAGGCATCTCTGGTCTATGAAAGCTGTGAACCTGGGCCCCTTTTTCTGCCCTGTGTGACTTGTATGAATCATCTAACATAACACTCTCTTGAGTATTTCCCATCTGCCCTATTCTCTTCACCACACTTTGGGAGTTTGGCTGCATCTGGCCAGTGGAAAATTGTAAAAGGAATGGACGTGGACTCCTTCAGACTCTGTGGCTGTGGGATTTTTACATGTTAAAGGGCAATAGAAAGACAGAAGTGCTGGGCAGGAAAAGCGAGGTTCAAAGCTACCTCACTCTAGAAGAACTGAGGTCTTCAAACTTCTCTATCACTGTTGGAAACACTGGGGCACTGTCTCAGAACTGAGTGTGCCTTACAAAACAGAACTGCTCAGCCACCTCCACTCCCTTGTGCCTGTGTCACAAACTTTGCACTCATTTCATAACTGAGGGGAAGGGAACCAGTTCTTTGCTGGGAAAGTCACTTACTTGAAATACTCAGTTCTGTGCTCATTAAAAGGGAGGTACATGCTTCAGAATAGGTTGTACTTTACTGGATTGCTCCTAGAAGCTGTATTGCGTGTACTGGCACAGCAGTATCAGGCAGAGCACAGAACACAGTCTGCCTGCAATAAAGCACCTGACTAGAGCTGGGTAAAGCTGGACAGCAAATGTACTGTGGTGTGTGTCCTACCCAGATCCTTCTTCATTACTCTTTTTTTTTTAATTTCTTTTTTTTTTCTTTTTTCTTTTTTCTTTTTCTTTTTTTGCCTTTTACTCCTCTAGGCCTTAATATTCAAGGGTCTTCAAAGAAAATCCACCTCTTCTGTACCATAAGCTTTAGCCAACAGTAAATGAAGATGTTTACGTTACACAACTACAGTTTCCACTAGCTAGTAACTCATCACAGGCTGCAGTGTAACACATAAACCGTGAGTCTGCTATGGTTACTTTGCATGTTATTACACACAGCTACACGTAACTGCACAGGCTATCAAGGCCTTTCTACATCTCAGACTGCCTTGCTCCTCTCAGCTGACAGTAACTACAAGAAAAACAAAGCTGCATCTGTCTCCTTGCAATGAAGGGGCCCCCAGAGCTGATTCTGCACTTGTTGAATGCTCAGGTGAAACTGCATTTCACTGCAGTCACCATGAGGCTTGCTGCTTTCATCAGTAGCATCAGCATTTCCCCTGTGTTCATTTTCTTGGCTTTACCCACCCAACAACCTCACACTAGCAACAGCAGCGTTAACAGGTCTAAGCTAATTTTGATACTTAACACTGGTGGGGTTTGCTTCCTTCTGCATCTTACATCACAGCCACTACCCAGGACTTGGCCACACTTCGATCACCTAACAGGTTTCTTCTGAAACTCAGCAGTGTTTTCTTACTGATACAGCAGTGCTAACAGGAAAAATCTTGGTTATGTCATTGTAACAAGTAGTAACGACTTGTTGGATGTGCCAGGAAAAGATCTGTTGAAACAGAGAGAATCAACCAAGTGCTTTCACCTCAGGAGCAGCTCAAAGCCAGATCAGAAACTACGCAGTGTATTGATGCTGTGACATACTGATCTGTGGGGCCTAGGGCACATTAGGAAAAGAACAGCCTTAAACATAAAGATGGCACAGCAGTGGCTGGCTTTTGTCACAGCAAATACAGGAAGAGGTGCTTCCACAGCCTCTGGAAGAAGTGGGGGGTCCCAGAGAAGCACCCTATGAATTTAGTGCAACCCACACACAAAATGTTTCGTCTACAGCAACAGACTAGCAGTGTGACATATTGTATTATCATGACAGTAGTGACAGAAATATACCTGTGCGATATGTGCATTACATCCTCCTGACTGAAATCTGCAGGACCAATAGCTAAGCATTACCCACGAGAGCAATGCAAGCCCTTAAATTTGCTTGGACTGTGAGGGTGAGGTTTTAACCTACTATTTCCAAGCTGGGTGTCTTATGCCAGTGCTGCCAAAAGTCAAGAACAATCATCTCACAGGGTACCAACATCCAAGTGAACATCCAAAGGAATTCAACAATTCAATTTAAATTCAATTTAGTGTGCCTCCGGTGGCGCAGCGGTAGAATTCCCGTTTGCAACACCAGGGGGCCCGGGTTCGAATCCCCTCCTGTGGAGCAGGGGGTAGAAGTGCCGCTCTGCTACACAGAGGGCTCGAATCCCGGGAGTTGGACTCGATGATCTCTAAGGTCCCTTCCAACTCGCACAATACTATGATACTATGATACTATGATAACACTAAAAGAAGCTCAGCTTTTCCCAGTTCCCAGCCACACGGCAACTAGCATAGCTGTGACCTTGATTCAGGAAACACTAACTTCCATTTACAGCTCTGCTGCTCCCTTGCAGAATGGCCCTGGGTAAGTTATCTGTACCACTCTTTTGCTCCTGGTGCCTTCCCTATGCCACTGGTGCTATGAACGCAAGCCTCCCTCCATCCCCAATTCACTAACACTAAAAGTTGAGTCAATTAAAACAAAATAGATATTGAACTGAAACAGAAGCTGCAAAATGACTGCCACTTACTATCAGGTGTTTAACACACCCTCTGTACCTGTCTTCAGTTTGTCTACAGCAGCCCCACTCAACAAAGCATCCTCATTAGGCCACAATCCAAACAAGTGCTTAAATGCCTTCTTACATGCTGTCATTAATACAGATGGTTTAAATACTTTTCTGAATGAAATCCTTTGACTGTAATCTCTTCAGAACAGAAAGGATGCTTTCGTTTTGGCAGAGGCAGAACTGAAAAATCAGAGAGAAGAATGCTCTTCATGGCTGCGTCCATGGCTTGCTGACAAGCGCACACAAAAATGAAACATTCTCTTGTTTCCTCTAAACTTTGTGTTTGGATGTTAAAGAAGGAACAGACAACAGAAAACACTTAAAAATCTCATCAGACAGACCACTGAGCACATGTACAGAGAAGAACCATGGAGCTGCCACTTTTGGAACAGAATTACAATCACTCCACATCAGTCTTTGCTTGTAAAACAGGAAAAGAGCTGTTCAACCCATTCAGAAAGACATTAATATGATTTCTTGCTTGCCCAGTGCTTTGAGATAATGAGTTCTCTTCATGCCTAAACTAAAATTACCAGTACCAATTTTTTTCCTGAGTCTCCCAGCGCTGTTCAGAGCCTCCAGTTTTGAGCAGACCACCTCCTCTGGACAACAGCTGAGTGTAACTTCGAACAGTGAGCAGCACTCCTACAGAAGGCAAAGGGCTCATCACAAAGCAACCACAGGCAATCCAGCAGGGCTGTACAGATCCTGCGGCACCCCCAGCCTTGCTGCCCTTAAAGGGGAGTATGCTCAAGTCAGCAGTTCTTGAGTTAGGAACTGCAGTATCAGTCCTTTTCTCTTCAATCACTTAATTAAATCATTTGTAAAACAAGAACAAACAACAAAAAGCACCCCTCACCTGCCACTTCCGTGGCAGAAAATGGAGCTCACATTTTCATTAGGCTGCCTCCCTCCCAGCCATGAACTGAGCTAAGTGAAATTCATGCGTGCAGCAGGGCCATGAAGAAGATGTGCAGACTGCACAGTCTCAGGCTCACGCAGGACTCTGATCATGGTGGCATGTTTTGTGTCATTTTAATGATGTGCAGTCCTGCTAGCTTCCCCCCCTAAAGCTTTATGTAGGAGGCATAATTATGTAATAAAATTCCTGTTTCTGCAGCATTCTCCCTGTACCAACCCAGAAATGCAGGCTTTATTATTCTTCCCAGCTGGTAGGCACTGAATTACTGGTGTTTTAACCCTCTTTGCACTAAAGCCTCAGTTTGATTTCTGACTCTCAACAGCAGGAGAAACATCCACTGATCATTTCAGTTCTCTCTGCTTGTGAGGCTGATTCCCGGCCTCTGAGACCATTTTTTATCTGCTCGTAAAACACCTGCTTGTTAAGGATACAATCTGTTTCCTGGAGAAACTTTCAGTCATTGTAGTTGATCTGTTTGCAGGGCTGGCGCACTGTAAAGTCAGGACAGAACTACTTGACCTGCTCCTACCTGCTGCCAGCACCACAAAGCACAGCACGCATCCTACAGCAGGGCAAAGGGACAAGTGAGCACCTTATGGTGTTTTGCTGGTTACACAGCCTCCCTAAAGGTGAGAGCCATGGTGTGTGACTGCTGCTGAAAGGGCAGCTTCCTTGGACATTGGGGTTTCGTTCCACGACAGAGCACGGGCCATAACACTCTCAGGGCAAACACACTCTCAGACTCTTCGTGCTATTCCTCCTGGTTGCTGTGGCTCTGCCAGGCTTGCTCGTGAGTGGGGACAGGATGCAGCTCCCTCATAAGGCACTACTACAGATAAAGTAAGCCCAGGAGCAGAACCTGCTTTCCACAGCTTCGGAGCAGAATTATGGCCCAGCACTGTGCATCTATATGTCACTTCCATACTCGTGATTCACAGCAGCTTTCTTCCCAAGGAACATGGCTGTCTCCACTTTAACAATACTCATTCATCAGCCCTGCCTGACCTTCCTCCACAACACCCCTCAGCTGGCATTTACAGCTACTTGAATGTGGTTGGCTTGAAACACCCAGCAGCCTAACACTGGGATACAGATCCCTCTCGAGCAGCTTATTCACATGGAGCTTGTGAACATGATACATAATCTTCCCAATCATCGGTACAAGTAAGGCCTGCTGAGTCACTATCTTCATTTTTCTGTAGGCATGAATTTTCACAAGCCATCACGAGCAGAGAGTAACACAAACCCAAAGAACAGCCTTAGCACAAAGGAAGGAGGGGAGCTTTCTCTTCATCTTAATGCCCCCTAACAACAAGGAGTGGAGGGTAGGGCCACCTTCCCCCAGTGCTGGCCCACAGCACACAGACAACCCTTCAGTCATCCGCAGCCTCATAAGTAACCTCTGTTAACAACTTTGTTAGCAGCACAACACGGCAAAGAAATTCTGTTATCTTAATGCCATACACCAAGTTGCAGGACTTTCTGCTCAGCTCTCCTTCCATTCCAAAACCCTTTTTCTTTTTTTCTTTTTGGTGTGTGTGAAAAAGCATTTAATTTGAGCAGGACAGAGTAGAAAGAAAACAGTTTGCTTTTTTCCAAGTTAGGGAGACATATTCTGCCCTTTTCCATTCTACAGCTTCCCTTATAAACACACACTGGGTTCACATGCTTAAATAAAAGGTGTTTCTTTCCTCCTGCGCTGTGCCAGAGGAGAGAACAGGAGACTAGGGAACAGCCAAGAGAAGATGATCTGACCTTTGCCTATGAACAGCTTGGGGAGGCGGGGAGAGCTCAAGAGGGTTTTTCCTCCTGTGAAGCTTCAGGCAGCCACAGGAATGCATCTCTAGGAAAAGGCTGGCTGTGTAAACTGGCCAGAACAAGTCCAGAGCAGCACTGCAGCTTGCCCTGGTGTCACTGCCGTGGGGATAATGTTGCAGCAAGAGAGGTGACTGGTTGCTGCAGGGCAGCCACCTGCCCCCTCAGGGATGGCAAGGCACGGGGCTGACTGTGGGGGAGCTGGCAGCAGAAAGGGGACAGCTGCAGGAGTCACAGCCCTGTGTGTCTCCAGGTGCTGCACCCAGAAGCACTGCACTGGAGCTGTGCCTGCTGCCAGGACTTGGCCGTGGTCATGAAGGAGCCTGGGTAGGGCTGGGATCAGGCTGAGACATGAAGCTCTGTCCTTCCATAGGTAGGGCTGGGAGAGCAACGCTTCCACTTTCTGATGATACACCTTATGAACTTTCTATAACAGGAAGATCTGCACACGTGTGTTATTTACGTCAAAATTAACTTCAGTTTAATCATATACTGCAAATAGTTAATTTTCTGACAACTTTAACATAGCCTGTTTCCTCCGGTGAAAGGACCTGTCTGGACTTGAATGTTAATTCAGATTAAGGTAGGATGTGAAACTGAAGCACAGCTGCCGATCCTGAAGAACAGCAACTGTGGGCACCCCTGCTGCAGAACAAGAATATCTTGACCCACCTTCACAGAACTGGATGGTAGCTTAAGTCTTACTACTAAGAGGTTCCCCAAACCATCAGCTCCTTGCATGACTAAGTCCTTATTAGCAGATATAATTTCCATTACGTGCAGCTACTCAAGTAGTAATATGCATGCTTTGCTTTTGAAGTGGTAAAGATACATGAGACTTTACTACTCTAACACTTTATGTTAGAAGCCTAGATTTACTCTGTTGGTTTTCATTGTTTCTTGGTGTGGGTTATTTTTTTGGCTGAAAAACTGCTCATTTGTGAGTACAGTCTGACCTGCCAGGAGGATGCAGATTTCACCAAGCGTGGTAAGGCCAGGACTGCCAGGCCACCCTCAGCTTTGTCCTGGTGTCCCTGCCCTCTGCATGTACTGGCCAGCCCAGGGAGAATGCACATTGCACTGCCAGCCTGTAGTGGTGCACAGAGCACCTGATACGGTGCCATTACTTGGCCAACCTGCACGGAGGTAACAAGTTATGAAACAGACTTTATGCATGGACAATCCACTCCAACAGCTCCACTGTGCAGCCCAGTGGTTTGGCTCTTTCTGCCTCACTCTAGCAGGTCCAAAGCAACCCTGTGCAGGTCCCTGTGGGTACAGACTTACAGAGGTATGAGTGACTTTTAACTTAGTCCACATGTCCAAAGCACCCTCCAGGGAAATACATTTTTTTCTGTAGATCACATTGACCATGCAGCCTGATAAACCAAGAATCTAAAAGACGTGTCTGAATGGTTATAGCACAGCAGCACAGATACCAGGTGCTGTCTCAGGGAAGACAGGAGAAGCTCTCTGAACTCTTCACTGTTGTTTCCATGCATATCCCATATAAAAATGCCCCCATCTGGAAAGCAAATCTAGCAATCTAATATATATTTTTTTCTATCTACAAGTGTTAAAGATCTGATTAAATAACATGCATCCATGGCTGTAAGCAATGCTTAGCTTTTTCATTAAACAGGGTTATAACTGAAGTTTTTATACAGTAAGTATATTTCTGTGCAAACACATTACCCCTGCAATGGTTCACTTGCAGGGAAGAAAAAAGCAATGTCTGCAATTAACACGAGTGTAATCAGCATAAAATGTTGAGAAGAAAGACAAATAGAAATGCTTCAGAAAGGCTGCTGGTGATGCTGTACTATTTCAGATAAAGATTTTTTTCCATGCTTCCCTTCTCAGATTCCGATTTCTCTCTCAATGAGTACAGAAAGCCTGGGCAGTATTCATCATGGGCATGATTCCACCACAATTATATCAGGAGGAATTTAGCCTAGTGCTTCAAAATCAAAGCTCATTTACTTCCAAGGTAAATCTGAATATGAATCATGAGAAGAAGGACAAGATAGAGCAGAGCTAAGTAACTTGGAACGCAATGCTTCTCAGCTTTCTAGCTCCAACCAGGCAAAACTCCGACATGAGTTGGATCTAATTAGACACATGTTTTTCTTCCTCCTTTAAGAACCATGTTCCCTGTGTCTTCTTCCTATTTCACATTTGCTATGTGTACAATGAACATTTATAAGCGTCACAATGGAAATACATTAGAAATGGGGGGGGAGGAAGACCTTTTTTTTTCAGAATGCCTTCTTGTTCTGAGAACTGCCACTGTTTCACTGCTAACAGTCAACTTCTGTTACTGGAGATTCCCCGCACAGAAACAGTCAGCTCTAACATAGTACTGAAGGCCAACAGGCAGACAAGTTTGGACAAAGCAAAGTCTACAAGAGTAACTTTCACTACTTGTTATAACTCTAGTTTCAAAAAATCTAAGTCACATAGTTTCATATCCACTAGTTTTCTTGAGAGCCACGTTTGCCAGCCTATCTGTTTTGTGCTTTTGACTAGTATTGCCACAACAAAAGAGCCCAGCACTCACTAAAGTATTTACAGACTGCGAAATAGCTGTTCAGAACTGAAGGGCACAGCACTCCACTCTTCATTTTTCATTTTAATTTTAGTTCTGTTCATTAGCAGGCTGTACATCACCCAGAATTTAAGACCATGATAAGTGTTAAGCTCACAAGGACCATCAGTGATATGGAATTACTTCCAAAAACCTTTTCCTAAGTCACTTTAGTTTGTTTTCAGTGCTTCGCAATATTTTCCCCCCTCCACTAGGAACAAACACACACATGCATGAACTCACACATGAGAAGGTGATCAAAATCAAGCTGCAACTAACACCACAGCAGTAGAGGCAGTTAACGCAGAGAAACGTTGTGGGGTCTCTATTGCCCCTGGCTGCAGTGCAAACAGGTTGCTCTGTGCTCTGAGGGCCATTTTGATGCTGGCTGGAGGTAGATGAAGCCAGACACTGGCACACATACACAGTGCTGCGTGGCAAGGGAGCACACTGTGCCCTTTCAGAGCATGTCCCCAGGGCCCTGGAGCCAATCCTGCTGCTGCAGCATGGTTGTATGCACTGAGTTCTGGCAGACTGCATTTCACTGCCATGCTAATTAACAGAGCCTGTATTTGCCAATTCAGCCATGCAGAAGTCTAAAACACAATGCTGTATTCCTCAGTCCCGGAGACGTGCAGCATGTGCCCTCCCTACACCAGCAAACAGGGCATATTGTCATCAAATGTCCTTGGCTGGAGTTGTTTGAACTACTGCTCCTTCTTTTGGATTTACATTTCCCACACTAAGCCTCTCCTCACTTACTGCCAGGTGCCTTTCTGTAAAATGGGAAGTTTTGCTTTGAAGGCCCACTCCAACAAGTCTACAGGGGCAATAAAGTTAAAGCAGAAGCCATGGCAACCAGGGGATAAACCAAAGCGACTGCTCCCATAGAAAAAAAATAGCCTGAGAGTAGCTGGCCAATGGGATTTGCTGCACAGGCATAAGAAACAGACTGGGGAGCTGCAGAATATAAAGAATTCCTGCTGTGTTTCCCCAATTCATCTCCTTTTATATTCAAGAGTGTTCACTAAAACAGTTTCTGAATGCATTAGCTTCTCACATCTGGAGGCATGGCTTCAATTGTGCCAGTAAGTCCCCATTTCTTGCCTAAAGACAAAAATCAGGCCCATGGACAAGCTTGCATCCAGAGCAACCTGCTGTAACAGGCAGGGAAAACCATGCCGAACAGGAAGAATCTTGCTACAGGTCCTTATCAGATATGGGAAGGTTGTAACACAGGAGATGTGGAGGATCAACTCTGCCTCCTTTTGGCAGACACTCAATTGCCAGTAGCCACTACCCAGATCAGAAGGTTCAACCAAATTAAACTGCATCCAGAAACAGCACAGCACAATACAAAATAACACCATAAGACATCGGTTTTAACTTGTGCCCACCCAGAAAGGCTATTTTCTGAGCATGGATCAGATCTAGATGTACTCACTGTTGACTTTTTTTTCATGTGAAGAAGACAGTCTTACCACCGAGCCTTTTGAAACATCTTGCACACAACTGTACGGCAAACACCTGGACAGATATTTATCATATACCTGGTTTCACTTTATCTTTGGGCATCACCATCTAATTACATAAAGCTATGGTAGCTTGTACCTCTACAACTTCTAAATGACATCTGTAATGACTCTCTTAACAATTTTCTTAGGTACTTAAATGAGGGTTGTTAGATTATAATTCCCTGTATCACCCTTATCATCTTTCCCACCTCCAAAAGAACTGTGGCAACTCTTCGGATTCTCCTAATGATAAACTAATATACATCTACTTGCTGGTTGGGTTTCTTTTTCTTTTTTCTTTTTTCTCTGGAGGTAATTCAGCTAATGCTAAAGGAGTTAACTACCAACTTCATACATTAATAGTCCAAACATTAAAATTGCTAATAGTTCTACATTTACATATACATATTGTCCAATCTCAAAACGCTTTAAAAAAGAAAGCCATTAAAAAGAGGTTCCATTCTGAAGACTGAGAAAATGAAGCATAGATCAGGGTGTAATGGGGCAAAACCGCAAGCAGAGTTCAATTCTCCATACTTTTATTATTGTCTGCTAAATCATGTGATGCAATGAGATCCTATTAAAAGTAAGTCTCTCTACTCCTGCCAACTCTTTTCCTGTACCAAAAGTAACGTTAAGCTCAAGAGATATCCTCTGTATGGAAGACCAGTGTAAAAAATATTTTACATTCTCATTTTCTCTTCTTGATTGTCCCTTGAGCCTCCTGAGCTATTCAGGCTCATCAGCTCTCCAGTGGATTTCCTAATATAATTCTGGATAAAATTGCTTTCTTCTCAGGGTAAAAAATAATAAAAAAAAAAAAGTACTTTTTATCTTCTTTTCATCCATCTTGGTCTCTAGTTTTCCCACAAAAGCCTTGTACTTCACTCTACCAGCATCACTTGTTCTGAGTTTACTTCCCCTCTCTATGCTATTTCTCTAGCCAGCATAAATAATCACCTCTTATCATTTAAACATTTCCCCCCCCCCTTCTCTCCTTCCCCTCCTTTCTCCCCCCATTCACTATGAGGGTAAGTGTCACCCATTCTGTGTGATGCTTTTCTTCATATAGCATCCAATCACACTCAGTAGTATGAAACTGATGGAAGGAAAAATACCCTGCAGACATGGAGAAAACAATTAGGTTCTCAATTTTTTCCCCCAGATCAGATGCTCGGAATGGGATAGAACAGAGCTGTTCATAACCAAACACTAAGAGAGAAGCTAGTCTTTCTTGTACTGAAAGCCAATGGATTATTTTATCTTAACTTCTTGTTTTAAGCTCTTTTCAACTAGTTTCTGCACTCTAGTAGTGGCAACCTGATATTCTCATTTGTTTTCTGAAAAAAAACCCTCTTGATGCTAAGCATCACATTAACATTAATACCTTCTAGATAAAAGAAGCTCCATACACTGAGCGATCCCAAAGAGCTTTGGAAACCATACACAGTTTCATTCACTCATGTGAATCGTCCATGAACAGAAGGAGGATATACAGCAGCTGTTTATCAGCACATGGAAACATAGTGTACAATAGGATGGGAGTTGAAAACTGACACTAGAGAACAAATTTAGTTGAACAAAATGCAATTACTGCACCTGGAGCTGGGCTAGACATGATCATTTACATGCTTTTTCTAGGGAAAGCATCATGGGCTAGCTGCTGCTTGAACCACCTGTACAACAGAAGCACAGCAAACAGGCCAGGGCCATGTAGGGAGGACAGCTTGGGATCTTGGCTAGTTACTCTAACTTGCATATTGTGCCACTGTACTGCGTAAGTAACACTGAAACTGCTTCAATCTACAGATGAGCTCAAGGTCAGGAGTGTGCAAGAATAGCTTTATTCTGTATCACCCTTAGAAACAGAAGCTCTGTGTAAACTATCTGTCATGAAGTCAACACTACAACATGTGGATGTGGACACAAGGCATCTAAACTGTAGGCACCCATTTATTACACCTGGTACAAGTGGCGTGTTTTTCAGTAAAATTATCACCCCACCCTCTCCTCCTATCACTAGTTGTATTAGTAGCCTCCCACCAAACAGTGATTTGTCTAGCCTAGCATATAAAGGATGATAACAAGATGGTGCTTAGCAGGCCAGTGTAACTACATCCCAGTCTGAAGGTAGCTACTGGAAAGCATAAAAGAAGCCATAGAAAAGGGTCAGCCATACTGACTTCTGGAATGAAATCCTGTGTTAAAACTCAAGACAAGCTTTCCAGTGAATACTTCCAAAAAACAAAACAACTCCAAACCAAAAGGCTATTGCTTGGAGACCTCACAGGGTCACTCCTGCAAGCTGTGTCCTGTGCCATTTCCAGGCTGTTTACATGAACAGGCGGATGGGGCCATTACTGCCCTTCTGGCTGACTTTGCTGGCTCTTCACACTCTGCTCGAGATGCCACACTTACTGTCACTGCTTTGATCTGCAGCCTGACAGCACACCACTTACTGCTGCAGCTTTACTGTCTGCCCTGGAGTTTTTATCCCTGCTGTTTCTCTGCTTTATAGCCCTTCACACTGAAACACTCCTGCAAGGAGAGCTTCTGGTACCTTTTATGCAATGCATTACTTTTCCACGTGTAAACCCGATCCGCATTTTGTACAGTTTGTTCCGGGCCAGCATTACAACACTGCTGCTCACATTAGCTGTGTCTCAGACACAACAGCCCCATCTGCCCTGCTGTAGCATCAGTCTCTTGCTCACAGACTCTCTACTTTAGAGGAATCTTTAAAGCCTGGTCAGCAAGAAGTTGGAGCTGTCACTTATGACCACCGTCAGCTATTCCATTGTTCATAGTGCAAGTCAGGATGGAAGGACACTGTGGGAACCCACCCAGCGTGCCCCACTATGCCTCTCATCAGTCACTGCTATATAAAATCTACTGAATCTCAAAGAAAAATGTAATTGCCAATTTGAGGAGAAATTACATACATACAAGAAAAGTGTCTAAGTATGTTTAGTCTGAGTGGTCTATCAATGTAACATCACTCTTCAGATATTCCAGAAATGCATCATTCTCAATGCTGGTCTGTGTGAAATGTACATTTTTTATTAGAAAGTCTCAAGATCTACAGCTTGTCAGGAATACTAAAGCCTACTTCTAACTCGCAGCTAATACTACATGTACCTTGTAATGTACCTTGTATTATTTCTCTCCTAACAGCACCTACATTTGAGAGTGGGAAAAAAAAAAGAAGGCCACCAGTCAATCCTAGAAGACATGACAAATGACACCCGTTTCAATAGGATTTAACAATAAACAGCCACCTCAACAAAGAGGAGCCTTCCCCCACCTCCCCACTAAGGGGGAATCAGATAAGAAGCCAAGTGAGATGCTCGCAGCAAAGCACTCCAATTAAGGCACCACAGCCCCCTGAAAGCAGAGACCAAAGGGTGCTGCTCATGATGCTGGAGGACACTTGCAGTAATTGTCACTGGGCACTTGGCTCCTCGCAGACCGCTGCATCTCACCAATTACTGCCAGCATTTCCACAGCCACGTGTACCACCAGCAGCCCAGGCAGCAGGTAGCTCTGAGCTCCCCATCAACGGGAAAGGCCTGAGCTGTGCCAAGGAAGGTGCAGCAAAGGAGGAGTGCAGCCTGCAGGGTGGGTCAGCAGATGCAGGGGACAGACTTCAGGTATTTAAGCATGACGAAGAGAACAAGGCTGGGAAAGATCTTAGCCATAATAGCAATTATTCTGTGCCTGATGCGAATAGCAAAGGGAGCACCCAGTGAAGGCATTCAAGCAACATGAATCACACATTGAAAGAATAAGGATGAAAAACCTATATGCATCTATCCCTGCTGCTGCATTCTGCATGGGAAAAAGCAAAGGCAGGGAAAAAATATGTCAGAAAAAATTTAGAAGTGACATTATGTGAGACCCAACAATAGCTTTTTGAGATGCCCAGAAACACACCCAGTATCTTCAGGACGTGATAACACATAATCAGCTCGCTGGTCTTACAGCGACAGGCAGTGGCTGAGACATTGCCACAAAAGATGCCAGAACTGAAGGCCAAAATCTTGACTTGGAGGAAGTAAAAATGGGTCTGCTGCAGAGGAGCAGATGTGTAAGTCCTGCCCTACGGACAGTAGCTCCATTTTGTTTTCCTACACTTGTTATGAGGTATATGTGAGGTACAGAGGAGACAAAGGATAGCTTGACAGGAAGCTCAAGTGAAATGCAGGCACAGTGTCAAAAAGGCACTCATAGAGAAAGACTGAGGAGCCGAGGAAGGCAAAGAAAATCTGTCTGAGAAACCAAAAGCATATCTGGGCACATTGGAGGGACTTGGCCTAGAAAAAAACAGAATGGGGCCTGGGATGCACTTGCATTTCACACTGGAAAACCAGAGGACAACAGCTGAGTGAGTGCACGCTTGGCAGAGGAGAACACAACACAACATTTACTACGCCTCTTGCTTTGCTTCCTAGATGGTGCAGCTTAAGCTAGTACCGTGTAAGTTCATCAATACTTAATGAATTCACTTCCCTAAAGGCTAAAGCCTGCCTATTTGCAATGCATCACAACTGGAATTTACCACCCAGTTTTAGAGGAGTTTCAGCTCGTCAAACAGTCTGCACACTTGCTGGTATTTGGAGCTCAGGGATCAGTCTTCCAGGCTGACAGGAAAGTCAGCACTGTCTCCATTCGTCAGCTCGCTCTGTGACATCTCATCACGACGCAAGGAGCGGCAGCCACCCCTGAGGACAGGGAAGAGCCACTCCAGCTAGCTCTAATTCAGCATGGCCTCTGTAACTGAATAGGATTTCTTCCGATCTTCGCAGCCAGGAGTCAGATGTATAGAATCATGGGTTTTACTTGCTGACAAGAAGCATTTCTGTGGGTTTTCCCATGAGTGAGAGAAAAATTGTTTTGTGGGCAACTCAGACTGCACAAATGGAAAGGGATGCAAATAGCCAGCAAGTACAGAACAAACGCTACCTCCTACTTCAGAGTGTGTTAGGGAAAGGTTGTTTGTCGCTGATGAGCTGCAATCACAGGGCAATAAAATCTCCATAGTGCATCTAGCAGCAAGTCCCTCAATGCTAACCAAAGGGAATCTGAAATTAAAACATGCTGAAACAAAAACACACTGTTTGCCTTTTTCTTTCTAACTCATCACCAGAAAAGCAACGGAAGACAGCAGTCTGCTCAAAACCAGATTGCAGCTCCCAGTTAGGAAAAGCACATGCATGTAAAGCTGTGTGTACGTGCAAGCTTATTTCCCACTGCCATCAGGACCTCTTTGCTTGGAGAAAAAGAAAAGGATACTTTAGTAAGCCAAAGCAGCTTCTAAAATGTAAGCAGCCGGCACAAGAACTACCATGAATTAAAGGCCAACATAGAAGTAACTTGCCCTGTCTTTTGTTTCTTTTAAATTATTTTTAAATGCTCTTTTTTTGTTGTTTTTTTGGCTGGCTGTACTATTTGAAACCCTCCGTATTAATAAGCTGATCAGTTACTGGCTCCCAATCTGCTAAGCAGAGCCAGCAAACTGCTCTTTTTTCTTTTGTCTCCAAGCCAAAAGAAACTTTTATGGTGAATAAGTTCTCCCCTCCCCCTTCACTGAGTCACAACACAATGGTGATATAGAAGCCTTCCATTTATCACCACGAACAAAAATGTTAAGCCAGACAGCAAATGGGGCTTTGAAACAGGGTGCCTGGAACAAAACCTCCCACCACCACAGGCCACACAGCTCCTGACTCCTGTGTTCTCCTGAACCCATCACCACGCAGAGCAGGCCGGCCTTCTCTTTGCTTCACATTGGCTTGGCTGACCTCATGTTCTGCAGTTCTCTATTATTAAAGTATAGCTTATTCTGCTACAAATTTTAAGGCAGCCTTTTCTTCGCCTACCTGTCTGGTCCTGCCAAACTATAAACCCGTGCTTGCAGAATACACGTTTTCTTTGCACTCTTGAAAGTGGAACAAGTGGTGAGACCCAAGGATCAGAGCTGTTAGGTGAAGTTCCACAGAGGGAATTTCTTAAGGCAGTTTGAATGACAGCTGGGGGAGGAAAGCCTGGTGGAATCACCTGGGATGAATTCACTAACTGCCACTGTTTCTCAAAGTGACACAGCAAGACAGCTCTGATGGCAGCTGAGGACCAAGGCTGGCTCCAGGTGACTTTGTCCCTCTGCTCTGCTGCAGGCTCGTCCTGTTAACCCTCACTCTTGCAGCTCCGTGGCCCTGTCTGTAAGGGCTCAGTCTCCTATCAGCAGAACCACTGAATTACTACACATTCATGGTTGGTTCTACCATATCTTCTCAAGCTTTGACTGAAACCTGTAGCTGCTGCTCCTCCTTTGCAGTATTTTGCAGCCAGATTCGATTGCTCCCTGAATAACACACAGGATCTATCTGTCGCATATCAGCAGACATGAAACACCCTCCATGTGCAGCTTTCTAGAAGGATGTTAGACCTTCACTAAACCATAAACCATATCACTAACCATCCATTGTTTTAGTATCCGTCACCACCATCTTTGCATAAACAATCCCCCTTTATACTGAATTCCCAGAGAATTATGCTATCTGAACACCAGACAGCATGAACAATAGACAAAACAATGGCTCAGTTGGCTATGTTATGAGGGCTGTGCCGGCTACTCCCAACTGAGATAGACTACGGCCTTGGCTGAGTGGCACCAATGATTTGAACGCGGAACTAGGAAAAAAAAAATCTAAGACAAACTCCACTGAATTCCTGACCACTCTGAAGCAGAACACACAATAAACACCGCCAGTTGCCCTTCTGCCTGTCCCGGGTCCCTAAACAAACACCCAGCTCAGGGTTAAACAATGAGTATAGTTTTCCAGAAGTCTAAAATAAGAACAACATGGGCAAAATTGCAACAAACAGCTACAGTTTTTTAACTTACACAGGACAAAACAGTTCTTTTGGGACTGTAATTTAGTGTTGTAACAGAGGCAGAGCTCTTTCTCATGCAAGCACATACCATCTAAAACAGCAGAAAATACATACATTTCAGTTTCCCTCCCACTGGTCAGGTAGTTTAATTAACAGTAATCATTAATTGCTCCAGCAGGCAGAAGCACCCTGCATGTAATTTACATCTTGACAGTAAGCACTCAGTCATATTTCCACAGGCAGACAGCACTCACCTACCTTGGAACTGAATAGAAGTCTGGTGGCTGGCACCTGCTGGGTTATATTTCACTTTCAGACAGAAACCATTTTCTACCTTTTGCCCCATATCAATCTCTATTTTGTGTGTCACCAATTTCTTCTTCTGCTCAAAGTTCCCTGCCACCACCTTCTGCCCTTACACATCTGCTGGTTGTTTCTCACCATGTATCTACTGTTGCAACCTTAAAGTTTACGTTTATCTTCATGGTAGTGTAGCTTAAGATGTAACCAATATAGCTTGATTATGTATGATTGACATGGGATTCTAGCTCAAGCAAAGTGCTGTCTTTCCCCAAGATATCTGCACCAAAGTCTCAGGCCAAAAAGTGCCTGTTACAAGCCCTTGGACTAAACACACAAGGAAGATCTGGCTATCCAGTTACTAAGTGTGAAGAGTACTTATAATCTGACTCCGTTACTCTACACACTTCAATGGACTGGAATAATATTTTGTAATGTAGCACTGACAAGAACCAGGGCACCCATAAAGGAGTCAGCAATGCAGAATATAGGTATGGTTACCTCCACTGCTATGAAGACAATCTGAATATTGATCTCTAATTACTCTGTTTTCGCACATTATTCCAGCTCTGCAGAAACAGGATCAGACAGAAGTGGAGGCTGCAGATGCTGATGGAGCACACTGAGGCCATGAAGGCAGGCATGGCACCAAAATGAAGTCTCTGTGACACGTATCAGCTCCCTCTCTGCTGACATGTTCAACTTGAGCAATGCTTATTACACGCAGCAGACAGAACATTTCTTAAATCCCAACAGTTTATGCATATACATAAATGAAGAAGAGATACCTTAATAACTCTGATTCCCACAAGCAAAGAAGCGCTATACTGCACACTGCAAATTCTATTGAAAGAAAATTAAGAATGTAGGGAAGTGTAATTTTTCAGCTGCATGTACAAACTGACTACTGCACCTGTGAAGCTGCAAACGCATCGAGTACACCTTTTTACAGATTCTTCATTTTGCTGTCCCCAAATGTACCATTCAGAGACAACTCTCCTCTTTTTCATCCTTTACTCCCACAAGGGAACTCAAGAAAATTATTTACCCCAGCAAATATGAGTCTGTAAGAATTTCCAAACCCGCCGTGCATACATAGTACATCAACTTGCTTCTATTCCAGCATTGTTATTCTGTTTTAAAATACTTCATTCGCTCATATCTAAAAAGGCAGAATTCTGGAAGTTCCCAGAAGAGCACTTAAGCACTTACACCAAAGTATATGTCTGGAAGAGTTTCCTCCACCTTTGGCAACACAGAGGCAACACAGCACAGCATTCTTCTGCCTTGCCTTGCCATGCAGTCCAGCCTCACTACACCCACCCTAAATCATGGAATCATAGAATTGCTCAGGTTGGAAAACACCTTAGAGATCATTGAGTCCATCCGTAACCTGACCATACTACCCTAACTCTAACAACTGTCCACTTAATCATGTCCCTGAGCACTACATCCAAATGGATTTTAAACACATCCAGGGACGGTAACTCAACCACCTCCCTGGGGAGCCTATTCCAGGACTTAACAACCCTTTCAGTAAAGTTTTTTCCTGATATCCAACCTAAACCTACCCTGGTGCAATTTGAGGCCATAAATGCATTGCAAGGTGGTGGTGTGTTTCTGTTGGCATATTTTGGCTGTACTGTAGATCATCTCCAGCCTTTCCTAGTCCTCCTTTCACTCAGGAGCTATGCTGAAGGCTATTCACAGCCTCTTTCCCTTCCATCTCACATTCAGACTCTTGTTTCTGATCTGCCCATGGCAGGCGTTGACCCCTCTCCACCTGCTAAACTCAAACAAATCTCCTCAAGCTCCTGCCCTTGCACTTCTTCATGCCTGTCAGAGTCTCTCTCCACAAACCTTCAATTTTTCTTCCAGGAGCTGCAATGTTGGAACAGCGCTGAAAGCCATGGGGCCTATGCGCTGAGACTAGTGCTATCATGTTGCTCAGTGTCCTGTCACTGCTACTACCCACCCGTTGTCTCCTTTCATACCTGGCAGTTCTCCTTCCATACAGCCCTTGATGTGAGAGAGCCATGCACTTTGACTAAGCTCTCAATGCTCTAATAAAACAAGAAAGTTAAAAGCAGCAGCAACAGGGAAACTGCGGAAAGGTTTAACAGATGCAAACAGTTACAGCATTAGCTTGTGAGAGCATATACCAGCCCCATTATCTATATGGGCCTTCATCAAAAAGTTGCACAAAAGCTTCAGAACTCATCACTGCCACCTCCTCTGCCACCCAGCAGCAGCTTTTTACCTTCCTTCCTTCACTGCCAGAAAGAACAGGGAAAGAGGAATGCTGCCGCATTCCTTCGCACAGCTGCCTGAGAGCAGGGGCATCTTCTTTATCTTCAGCATATTTATTACATGCTGTACTATGCAAGGGTTATTTCCATACAGAAAGGGAGAGCTGCCCTCTCTCAGCAGATGAAAGCCATAGGAAGAATCCACCACACTGATGATGGCCTACTGAAGTACAAGCCTCAGTACAGGTGTTTGAGGACAGCACAAACTCTTGAGGCACAGAACATGCATTAACCCTGCCTCACTGCAATTTTTACCTACGCTAGCTGCATTAAAGCTGGAATAAATCGCACAAGCCCATACCATGCCGCCAGCTTCATGTTAACATGCTGAATAGCTCTGGCTTTCCCCCAGCTGGCTCGGTGCCCACGCTGACCAGCAGCAGCATGCACTTGGAAGCGTACACTCCCAGCCCCTTTGTGCTGTGGCAGAGCCGCACGCGAGCTGACAGCAGGCCTCTGTTGGCAGTACTGGCAGGACAAAAGGGACAGGGGCTGGCATGGGACAGGGAGACCCGGCTGGGCTGCTGAACACTCCAAGTGAAGAAAAAGAACAGAACAAAACTTTAGGAAGGGGTGCAGATGGACCAGGAGTAATTCTGAAAGAAGTCTGACCATCTGGCACTTGTCAAAGTGAGGGCTCTCTGTTCATAACAGCCAGCCTTTCCTCACTATTTTGTGCAAGAGAGCACAGATCCGGTTAATGGAGACAGATCCAGTGGCTCATTTCCTATGTCAGCGCAGTCCCAGCAGACCATGCATTGCCTTATCTCTTTGTAAACAAGCTAGACTAAGCTGAGCTAAGGGCGCAGAAAGTACACTAACTGTGAGTGGATTTAAGGCTCTTGGCAATAGACACAGTCACTTGGTTTAAGTGGCACGTGTCTTAGGACCAAGGCTCATGCTAAGCAACTGCAAATGCTGTGGCAGGCACACTGCATATGACACTGTTTAATGCAGGAAATAGCGTCTGCTCCAATACAGTAAAGTACTAAATGATCTCAGAGGCTAAAAATGCGTATTAGGGAATTAAACCTCTGATCCCCGCTCCTGGAGTGCCCAGAACAGCCTTTGTAAAACCTCATCTCCCAACACACCTGACTTGTATGTATTCCCAGTATCGTCTAACACACAAGGGGCATTTCCAGGCAGACAAAAGGCCATCCCTTCATCCCATCAGCTGCATACAAACTACAGATACGCAGAGAGAGGACCCATGTGCCATTTCAGTCTCTCTCTTGTTGCACTACATCAGAGCCCAAACTTACTTCTATCCACTTAAATAGGACAGGCACAATGCTGTGTCTACTGGGGCAGTAAGTACAGTTAAGGATGTCTTCATCAGCAAAGCTGAAAGTGTGCAAATGACTTCTGTAAAAGCCATTGTTCTTCAGCAGCTGATTTGACCAGAGAGCGCCTGCCCAGTGCAGCTGGAGGCAGCAGGAAGGGGAGGGAGGGAGGGTCTAAAAGGAGCTGGGAAAGAAGCCCTCAGAGATCCAAAATAAATGATTCTCAATTCATGGGGAGGCAGGAAACCCAGCTCACACCCAAACTCAGACACTCCTCCATGGCAGACAAGCATCCTGACAGTTGTCGGCTTTGCCGTTCCAACAGGAAGCTGACCCAGGCTGCTACACACAGTGGGCTGGGAGCCCCAGATCCTGCTGGGCTCTTTCCCCCAGGCCAGCAGCTGGCACCAGGAGCCTCAGAGAGACACAGCATCCTTCACCTTGCTAAGCAAATACCTTTTGAATTCAAAGGCTGGACAGGGAACAAGGTGTTAAAAAACATTTCCTATGGGTTAATACAGCAAAATGGACTGCACCGAACTTAGATACACTGCCATATGGCTTCTGTGTTTTTACTAATAGCGTAAAGCAGTGTGCACTGCTATAACTACAACAGCCACAATGCTGCTACGGCTTGTTTGTGCTGGGATTGATGCTAGAGTGGTTTCTGATTCGTTATTTACATCTAGTATTGTATCCAAAATCTGAAGACAGAATAACAGTATTTCTGATTAGTTTTTTTCAACAGAGTGTGATTAAACTGTTTCTGAGATCCAAGACTCCCAATTTTTCAGATAAACTGGGATGCAGAAGCACTGCTTACTTTCAAATGAGAAAGCAACCCAACCAACTGCCTTTACAAAAGCATGTTTTATGTCGAGCATTAGCTGCTGTCACTCTTCTGAGCTGAAAAGACGACAGAAAACCAGAGGGATCTGTCACTCTGCTGTGAACCGCAGACTCGATCAGGATCCCTATCGGATTGAAATACGTAAACTGTATTGTCCGTTTCCCTCCTCCTCTCTGCATGAGCACAGATGGTCAAACCCTTACAGCTAACCCTGAGCAATGGATAATGAGGTAATAACTCTGCCCAGCCTACAGCCTCCGTGGTTACGTCCAAATTAACATCCAGACGGCATTATCGGATTCACAACACCAGAAACAAGAGCCTCGCTCACCAGCCAGACCATCTTGTTTGTCAGGAAACTGTTCTAGCAGTTACACTGCTGCACCTATTTTTGCTCTTTAAAGTTGTGCACGGCTACAGTAAACATACACATCAAACCACCTCTGTGTTCCAGCTTCAAGAGAAAAAGAACAACAAAAACCACTGAAAAAACAAAAACAACCCCCTCCTACCCAGACTTTTCCTGAATACTAATGTTAAACCTATTACAAATGCTAATTTGGTACCAACAACCTATGATTAAAAAAACAATGAAGCACCTCAAGCACATGAATTAAGGCATCATCTTAAAATACACTCTTTTCTTCTCAAGCTAGAAAACCCTTGTATACGCATCTGGGTCTTTTTTGCTCTGATGGTCTCAAAACTATACTGAAAGATGTAAGTCTTTCTATGAGAAAATCGAATGCATTTGGGGCATGAATGAAAGCTAAAGGCACCACAGCACTTTTAGAGAGAACCACGGATGAAACTACAATCTCAGTTAAATGTTTGCTATCAGTAAACACGTGCTGCAGGCAAACTCTTGGATTGCTAGGATGCCTATTAAGTCACTCAAGTACCATTACCTAACATTCAGCATTTGGTAAAGAACACCACTACTGTAAATCAGCTTTCAGCCCACAGCATACTGAAGCAGAAGTGAGGGTGCACCTCGACAACATTTCCAAGGCAAAGAACTCAAGTTTGAACAGCACTAATTCGTCCTTACAGTCCTCTTTTTATCTCAGTTCTTAAAGCAAGGGAAACTGAAGCTCACAGGATTGGTTCATTCATGTTTTAATGCTCAGCAGCAGCAAAGGTGGAAATAGAAGCCTTAGTGCAAGATCCCTTTTCATGGCTTGAACTAGCAAGAGTACTCTCTCAAAACTACACTAAAACAAACAAAACAAACCGTTCTCTTGCAAACATGCTAGACAACAGCAGAGAGAAGGACAAATGTGTTGCTTGTCCAGAGCCATGTGCTAAACTGAAGGACCTCCATCCTTCACTTCTCTCTTGTCATGTATCAGCCTAGAACACAGAAACCCGTAAAACAGAGGAACACATACTAACTTGGTCATGGAGTACACACAGTAAATAAAAAACAGTTAGCAGAAAGGAAAAGAACCCAGAAGTCCTCCACTCCCATCCAGGACAGCATTTTCTTGTTACAATGCATATTTGCCAGATCTTGCTTTTCCTTGTGCAAATTAATTACAAGTATTAAATAACTCCCTACATCAACGCTATCCTTAATAGATGGGTAAGTCATTATCTGATTCTAGTTAATCCCTCAGTAGGTACCTTTGGTAAACAAGAAAAGTTCCTATTATCAATTAAAAATGGTTGTAACCTCTAAAAACCCAGTGAGAGGTGAAACTGAAACACATGCTGGGTTCCGGTGTATGGAGGAGCCGAATGGTAGGTCAGAAAGCACCAAGCCAGGAAGTTTAAATACATATTCATTAAAAAACAACACCACCACCACCTGAAAATGATAGCTACATCAGATTGATCACACTTTCCAAATGATTAAATTAAGATATTTACATTGCTTGGTTGATGCCTTCCAGCTCACAGTACCATGTCTCAGTCATACCAACTTCACTGCTAACCACTACATTTACACTGAGAACTGTTCATCCTGATTTTTTTGCACTTTCCCTTCTTGATACTGCAAAAGGTGACGAGATTCCAAAGATGACAATGCTACATGAAAAAGTCACAACACTGAAAAAAACCCAATAGTTTGCCAAGCACAAAATCAGAACCATTCTTTCAAATGCCTGCCTGCCTTGCAACCGACTTTTTCTAGTAGGTTTAGTCCTCAGTACTTCCAGTTTCAGAGAGGTTTGAGTTCTTTTTCTTTATGAATGCCTCCTGTTGCATTTGAAGTAGTGAGACCTACCTTCTTGGGACAGGATAAGCAAGTGACTGAGGCCTGTCAAGTGCTGACTGCCTCTGAGAGATGAGGTCACTTTCTGCCACAGAGTTGTCAGTCGCTGACTAGCAGTCAAACAGAGCAAATGAAATGCAGGATACAACGTCAAAAACCACATTATTCCGTGCATACTCTGAAGAAACACTGATTTTTCTATGTACAATTCAGCCAAAACAGAGAAGGCAGCTTTGGATAGACCACCAATGGCATCTGAACTAATACAAAGGTTTCAACAAACAATGGAGCGAGGCAGACAAATCTTCAATTGGATCTCCCCTAACTATACAAAGTAGTATTTCCATCTCAGAATAGAATACACTACCATGATCAAAATCACCCCAAAAGCTTAATTCCCATGGACCTGGTGTTGCAGGAAACAAATAATTCACAATTCATTTCAGTACAAGTTCAACTTTTTTGTTGTTTTTTAAATCACCACTTTGGTTATTCTCCTTGCAGAGAATTTGTCTCCATTAGAGAATGAAGGTAAGTCAATATGTAGTAAAAGGCAGTGGTAGTAAGCAAAATAACATGGATGAGCTAATTTTAGTGCCAGGAACTGCTACAAACATAAGCACTTGGAGAGGTGTCATCACCTGGAAAGGGATGATACAAACTACCTGGAACTCCATGGAACAGGACTACAAACTCACTAGACATATAACTCCTCTGAAAAAGAAAGGAACTCTGTTATAGCAAATCTAACAGAAACTTTCTGTAAGACATCTCAAATTTAAGATGCTGTTTCACGGTTTAAGTCTCCATATCCTTTTAACATCTCTACATCTGGTCCACCTTCCGTTAACAGTTTCACCCTGAGATGCAGCAGCAAACACACTGCATTTTCCTCAGTTACGGCTGAGGTTCTAGAGTCGAGTCCAGCTGCCAGCTGCAAGTATTTACCTTTCTTCCCATTTATTCTCTATCTAAACCTAACACTATCATCATCTTGATTTGAGAAAGAGGCAAAGACATAATAAAGCCATATATTTGTATATATTTTCCCCTTTGAAATTGTTTTTTGTTCATATGAAGGCATAAACACTCCAAAGAATCATCCCCAAGCCATCTTCAGCACTCACAAAAAGCTGCTTTTAAAGCTGCCTAGCTCTCTTCCACCTGATCCTATAAACACTGCTGGCAATTTTTCCCCCTGTGCCTCTAACATATTTTCACTTAGCACCAGTTTGATGTATAAGATCTGACAGCCAGGCAGTTATAGGCCACCTGCATCACTGTCGCCATGACAACAGTGAAAGACAATCCATGATCCCATGCCCTGGTCACACGTTTCAATACAGCTTATCTGTCCAAAGCCACTGAGTCTAATGGAAGAGAGTAATTACAATCTTCCACTCATTGTCAAAATTCTCATCGTATAATGCTCTTCAAAATTATTTTATTCCTCTCACATGGCTGCTTTGCAAAAAGAAAAAAAAAAAAAAAAAAGAAAAGAAAGAAGAAAAAAAAGGAAGGAAAGAATGAAGAAAGAAAGAAAAACAAAGGAAGGGGAAGGAAAAAAAGAAAGAAAGAAAACAACAAACACTACTGCAAAAGAAACGCTAAGTGGGTTTGGGAGGGAGCAAGGGCTGGAGGGAAAGGAGGAGAGAGAAGAGAGGCTGTTACTGCTACAAAAATGTAGCAGTGTGAGCAAACCATCTCCTTGCAGTGTTTGAAGGACTAATCAGACGGGGAATGCACCAACTACTAAGAGGGATAAATGAAAATTTCTCTTCTGTTTGTAGAGCATCTCTTAAGAGCCTTTCGGCTTCGCACTGAAGGTGAAGAGAGGATATCAGCTGTTCTCTTATCCCCCTCCCCTTCCTGGAAAACTTCTTCCTATCAAAATGAAGGAGCCCCTTACCGCACCATGCGGCAGCAACAGCTCCGCTGAGCAGCATGGCTCTTCAGATGAGTGTCACTATTAACAGGACCAGGAGCCCCGTGCCAGGGACAGCTGAGTAGCAGCTCCTCCTCCCCACTTCACCCTCTTTGACAAAGCTCTGGCATCCACATATTCTCATTTTCCAAGTGAGATGCAGAGAATAGCTTCACAATCGCATCCCTTCCTGTCACCAGCCCTTAAAGATCACTGTGTGTCTTCCATTTCCAGTGGAAAATGCCAAAATGTTATTCCTTTGTCCATGATCACACTCACAATGAGGATGGACTGACCAAGCACTTTGCTCCCCAGCACGGGTGGTCAGGGGAAAATAAGACACAGTCTGCACTTGAAAATGGGGACGTGACCACCGTGCCCAGCAGGGACATGAGCAGCCACATTAAGGATGGCAGTGCTACAAGGACAAAGGCCAGTGACGGCTATTTTGAATATGGCAAACCACTGGACAGCAACATGCCCTGGACTCTCATCCCACAGTGGATATGAATACAATGCCTTCTGGCACAGAGCAGATTACTGGAGGATCAGGTCATAGTTGTAACAAGAGAGAAGGTTTGCCTTCTGCTTGATGCTTTCTGTCCCAGCCCTCTCTGCTCCTCCTTAAACCTTAACACAAGTTAGTCAAAATCCCCAATTCACTGGACGTGGATTAGTGAAATAGTATAAATCAGAAACAGGCAGAAAGATACAGCAATTCATGAGAAGGTTTCATCCACTGGTGTCCAAACCACAATAGTAAATAAAAAGGTCAGATGACTGCCTAATTTAGAGCCATATTTTTAGCTAGATGCTTTAGGCCCCAGTGTCAGCAGCAGGTCCTGAATGCCTCATTCACAGCACTCCTCGTGTTTGCCATGCACTGTTACCAGGGATCAGCTGACAGACAGTAACTCGACTGTGAGCCCAGGCTCCCAAGTCCTCACTCTCAGCTCCAAGCCACAAGGTAAATAAAAAGTCAGTCTTTTTCAGTCCATACTGACAAGAACACAAATAGTCCTGAGGACCCTCAGCCCTCATGTAGTCCAAGCATGCCTCTGGATACTTGTATTACCTCCTGCATTTGTGGCTAAATTACCTTAAGGAGAAGCGATGCAGCTATTTAGCGCCCATCTTTTTAACACATCATCTAAACGCAACATTATAACCAAGGCATGCAAAAGTATCTTTATGCTTCAGTAGAGCCCAGTCTGAACCCTGTGTCCAGACATGGCTATCCCAAGGCTTAGCATGGCCAATGCTGCTCATGCCAACCTCAGGGCCACTTTGCTAAGGGCAGAGGGCACAGCCTGGCAGCAGGTTCAGCCACTCAACACATCCTATAGAGGACGGGCCGTGCAACCTCCACTAGCGACAAGCATCCAAGGCCCCGCTTTCACCCCACGCTTTTGAGACAGAGGGACAGACTTCTGCTGGTGTAAAAGAGGCACACCTGCAGGCTTGCACCTGTGGAAGCTCTGGGCTGGGGCTGCTATCGGCAGTGCCCCCTACCCCTTCCTTCTGGCACTGGTTCAGCACCATCTCAAAGGGAAGGGTGCCACCTACAGCACTGCGAATAATGCTTCCTTCAGCACCATGGCTCATCTTGGGCGTCCCCCAACAAAGAATTAAGCAAGGCCAGCTACCTGGAATGGAAGCAAGGTGGTCCCTCCATGACTAAGAGGTAAGCAATAGCCTCAGACAGCTTTTTACTTCATCAATACAGAAGTACATACTCTCAAATAGATTCCTTTCCTTATCCTCTTGGAGTCTTGATGTTGCAGTGTATTTTCCCCTACTGTTATCTTTGCATGTCAGTGCTATCACAAAACACAGCATCAGCTCAAAAAACAGTAGCTGGAGTGTCAAACATGCTTTACTTCAGAACCTCTTCAAAGGAGATTTGGACCCTGTCTCCCAAGCTTACGACCTGGATTCCTTTTTCTCCCTTCCAAGGGTAGGATCAATGCAAGTAACACATTTTCATTCCTGTAGGAGCCATGAACCCATACCCTTTTGGAGTTCCTCTGTGCGACATCTGACCTCTGAAGAGGAATTATAAGTGAGGTGCTGCTTCCTGGTTTTAATCTCACTAAAGCTGTACTAATTCGTACAGGGGATACATAACCAATAGGTAGAGCCTGAAAACCAATTCACTCCTATTGAAGCATGCTAGTTCTATCCATCACTGCTAATCTGAGATTAATGTCCCTGGGCAGAATACACAGAAGGCACGCTGTCCAAAAGGGAGACAAAAGTTGAACTGTCTGACAGAACCCACCTGCTACTGTTAATGAAATGGTCAGTAAGTGAACAGGTACCCACAGCCACTGCAAAAACTGACATAACAATACAGAAACCACAAGTACAGTTTAGCTAAATATAAGGATTAAGTTCTTCTCGTTACTTCATGCTCCAGTTTTCATTACGCAAGTATTTTTCTAATTATTACCAATTTACAATGAAATGCAAGTTCCGGTCACAGTTATGAATCTACAGTCAGAATATATATATATATATATATATCTGATATATATATATATATATATCAGAATTAATAATCTTTTTAATAGCCTGAAGAGACAGGCTGTTTCATTCATAACGACCTGAGTGTTTTTCCTACACGGGGTGATTTGAGCATCGTCAAGCCAAGGGCCACACCAGCATGCTTTGCTGAATTTTGATGTAGTCAACAAGCACCTGGCCTAGAAAATTGTAGCAGAGCTGAAAACCAAGGATACCATGAAGAAAAACATATAGTGGAAGCACCAGGCAGTACATCTCCATACCAATTGGCCTGAGCCTGGGGACAGGCTAAAAAAATGTTGCAGGACAAAGGTGTTGTCAGCACTGAGCACTGCTGGTCTGGAGCAAGACATTCACACCGTGAACAGACTAAGGAAAGATCACAAACCCTACTTCTGCACAGATCTTGTCATCTTTTTGCTCTGTAGCTCGGATGAAATTCAGCTACCAGCAGGAGCAGCAGCTAGAATGCTCTGCCTCTTGTCCTCAGCTTCCCTGTCCTCCACTTACCCACCTACTGGGCCTCCATACAGTGATGTTGCTCCTGAAGCCCAAGGCTCACTCACATCTACAACTGCCACAAGGACCTAACTCCTTGTCAAGTGCAACACAGGGGGAGGGGAGAACAGTGGGACACACTGTTCTTGCTGGGATCCCTTGCATGCACGTTGCAGACACAGTCCTCACTGAAGATTTTACACTGCAGCTTACTGGCAAGGGGCCAGATGGACAGGCCGGAATGAGGAGGAAGCCTGGTGGCCTGGAAGCAGCAACTCAGTGTGAAAACACAAGGGCAGAAAAACAAATGCCTGATAGCAGAGCTCTTGGCTCTGCTCACACTCTGCTCAGGCGTTTGGACTATTAATACTCTTCCTCTCATTCCTGTGGCTAATAGACTGAAAACAAACCACTATGACCCCAGTGGGTCTCTAGACTTCTCAAGAGCAAAATCCTACCAGGTGAGGTGGGGCAATATATTGGTCAGAAAATCTTACGTAACACCTCATAGAATACATATTAAGTCTAGTAGATCATATTTATTCATACATAAAAACTACTGGGAATCAAAATGAGATGAACACAGTAGGCAGGAAAAAAAAAAAAACAACAAAAACAAAAAGCAGAAATTTGAATCGCCCTCGAAGGTGAGGAGAACTGTCAGAGAAACACCAAAACCAGCGACCTAAGAGACCCACATCTATAAATCATGCACTTCCTCATCCACCGAGCATCTGTTTCATAAGTACAGGCATCTTCTGCAGATAGCTCAAAGCAGCTGCAGGCCAATGCCACACCTGGCAGCACGCTGAAGAGATCTGGTGCTCAGTACCTGCTTTGCCAAGTGAGGTGTTTTCAGTCAAACCAAGTACAGATGTAACCACACATTCAGAACAGTGATCGTTTCTGTATTAACAAGCCACAGTTCTCCCAAACAGCAAGTCACACACGTTCACCTGGACAGTCACGTTCAACTGGACATGTCAGTTAGACATCTCCAGCCCCACTGCCAGTGCATGTGTTAATAAGTACTTAACTGCATTTTTGTTCTGGTATTTATTTATTAGCCTCCCAGGTTTGACTTATTCAGATTCATCCCTATACTGACGCAGCATCCTGTGCTCACAACCACTCTTGTCTGCCAGGCTTTACATCAACCTACCAACACCAACCTGTCACTTCAACAAACAAAAAAAGCACCCAAGTTAATGTATCCTTCAGTTTCCTTTATATTTTGAACCCTCACAAGACCGTAGATGGCACAGGCTTGCCAGACTGAGACAGCATACAGAACCAAGGCTTTACAGCAGCTGGGACTCATCCCACCAACCCTTTCCTAGCTCATTCCACCAGAAGCATGTACTTCTCACATCTCCGGCCTCCTGCTGAAATCAAGACACTGAGCTACCTCAGCAAGACCTTTTGTAATAAGGCATCACTTATAGTACAACTAATAAATGAAGACTTATAGGAGTGAAAATTCCCTTTTAATCCTTCATTCCCAAATGTGTAAGGAGGATGGTTTTGTCAACTGCAGGAGACAAAAAGTGACATTCAGCAACTGTTATGGAGATCTAGTACTTGTATACAGTTTGGTGAGCCTGCAGCTTTAAATCAATCTTTCCACAGAAATGAAGAAATCCCCCATGAGGCCCTCACCTTCCTGAAAGGCAAGGTGCAGCATTCCTTCCCTCACATTATTTCCCTGTCTTCCTATGGCAGACATCAGACCAGTCCTAAAGAATATGCACAGTAGAGAAGGATTCATGAAGACTTTTCTGATGAATAAAAACTTTCCTAAGATTCAACTACTAACAAATCCAACCAATGAAAGCAGGCGCTATTTCACAATCGACAATTCTCAGCAGTGACCATTCCTGTATGTCAACAAGTAAACTAATATTAGTTGTAAAGAAAGCCACAAATCACAATCAACCATGCCTTTTGAAGTGAAGCCTGACTAAAGGGAAACACCTACAACACGAACCTGGATGCCTTTGCTAATGAGTAACGAGAGGTATTAAATTACAGGTTGCCAAAGACACCTCCCCTGGAAAAGCCCAGCCTCTACCCAAGGTGAAGACTTATGCAACAGGCTACCAGCTACATAGAAACCAATAAAACCTTCTCTGTAAATCAGCACTACTTCAAACTCTCCTAGAAACAAACCCGGTGGTTTTATTCTTAGTGAGCCACGATTTGTAAAGCTATGGCCCTAAATGTTCATAAATAAGTCTACTTGTTTAACACATTTCTCTTTCCACCTTGACTTAACGAACAGTTAGGCACTACCAGCACAGGAACCATTTCTTTTCTCTTTCCCCATCCATAACAGACGGCCCTCTTAGCAAATTTTCATATTTCTCATTAACATTTCTTACATTAAACCCTAATCCTGCCTACAGGTGTGAAAGTACAAAATCTCATCTGACTGGAGCACATTCTGCCAGCCCACACAACCTGTTCCAGGTCTTTGCTGGACCAGTCCTCAGACCAGATGAGCTGGGAGTTATGGTGCCTACCAGTATCAAGAGAAAATCCCATGTTTAACTGAACTTTCAAACTTCAGAAGTGTTTTCTGGTAAATACAGCAATGATATTTCCCCGGGGACAGGAGACAACTTTCTTCCTCATTACCGTCTCACACTTTAGCAACTAAATTAAAATATATACACATTAAGATTACATAACTAGTACACAGATTATCTTCCCCACCATACCTAAGGGGGAGGGAGGGGTGAGGGGGATCTGGTCCAAATATCACAGAAAGGCAAGATTTTGCAATCAATTGTCAATACCAGTCAGATTTGGGCCACAGGAGTACCGAGAGTCATCCAGATGTCATTAGCTACAGAAATTTGGCAGACCATTTCTACTCCTTACATGTATGCTTCTATTCCTACAGATGAACCAATGGTGACCCATTTTTCCAGTCTTTTGCAAGTCTACAAAGAAACAGAACAGATCTATCTGTCTACATCCCGATACAAATGAAACCGGGAAAAGGAGACCAAGCCACACAAATGTTTCTACATTCATCTGTTGCATGCCATCATTTTCCCATTTTTCCCACAGTCCAATTTTAGAAATTCTATATTTAGTCTATCAGATTTTGAACTTTTTCCGCAGTTAGAAAGGAAAGGGTGGTCACAGCTGAGATCTGCTCATTTTTTCCTACTCACACAATCTGAGGTGCAAAAAGAAAGAAAAAAAAGAAAAAAAAAGGGGGGGAGGGGGGGGGCATTCAAAGGCATTGCATTGTCTTGCACTTAATATCTAACTGCAAAGAGCAAACCAGAAAAAAAGGTTCTCTCTTCCATGTGTGTTTACGAATCAAAAGTGGTCGTGGTATTCCAGCAATTTCCAGCTAAGCACTTTCCTATACGGCCCAGGGGATCAGACCTAGCAAACCACCCTGAAATTATTCCCAAAATGCAAAGGTCAGTTTTGTCCACAGAAAACAGCATTTGCTACATTTCCTAGATTATCTCTATGATGTGCTAAAGTGGCAAGGTAGCAATTATATTTTCATTAGATAAACACAGACTTGCATTAGCATTTTCACAAAACTGAATCCCATGCTCTACATTACTATGTAACCTTTTAAACTAACCGCTCATTTCAGTCACTTCTGTTAAAGGCAGCCTCAGACCACGTGCTTCACGTTTGTCTCTGCACAACTCCATGCAGTGCTATGAAAAAGATCTTATTGCTTAAACCCCAAACGAACCACGCTTCTTATTCCCATCGATCAGTGTTGTGTCCCAGGTGTGCAAAGCAGTTCCCAAACAAAGCCACAAACTTCCTGTACAAAAAAAAAACAAACAACTTACTGAGAAAGGTTAAGCCGCCTCACTTCGCTTTGATTTCTTCTGCAGCAAGAACTATACAAACAGAAGAGCAAGACATCTGCCAAACTACTTCTTTTCTTTTATCCCCACAAATAAGCATTTCCTCGATGAATTTTACTACCAAACGCACTGCTATCTCCCACCCATGTCCATCTAAGGAAAGCTCCCAGAATAAGGTCTCCAGCAACAGATTTCAAATTCACCGGTAAGGAAACATGTCTCAATCTCAATTTTATTGTAACGTATATCTAAATAGAGACAATAATCATATTGAGACGAGATAAAAAGATGCATTTCAACAAAGCGGGCTAACAGAAGCTGAACAGCAGTTGACCAATGCAGCTTGGAAGCTTGAACTCACCTTTATCAGTACTTCAAACTTTCCTGATGATTACATTTGATTTTTCCCTCTTTTAATATCTGGTTTTCATGTTCTTAGCAGTTTATGCACCAAACTAAGGCTCTGGAGATGACATCAACATTTCACAACCCTCAAAGCCATCTGCTAATTAACTCAAACGAAACATGGTGAAATGAAATCTGGGGCATTATCCCTGAATTTAAGCACAAATACTTCTTTTGTCACAATGTCTGAAACAGAAGTTATTCTGTCGGGGAAAAAATAAGCGCTTTTCAGAATCCTCCACCAAAGCAACATTGCCTTTCCAATGCCTACTACAATAGCAGACCACCAGTTTACAATTCAGATTGACATTTCCATCTTCTATTTAAACAGTTTATCTTTCTTCATTGCTTTTAATTCATAAAACAACAAATGATTCTGAAACAGCAGCCAGCAAGAAAAGGTTCATTATGATAGCTTGCAAAACACAGTCAACTTATCCAAATAAAAGTAACCAACTGACCCCAGGCAGCAGAACAGTGAATTCATTGAGTCCGCTCTAAAGACCACTAGGAGCACCTTCACCACCCCACATCTGAGCATGGACAAAGCCCGCCTGATCTGGAGGCTGGTGTATGAAAAGCACCATTTGCTCCTACAATTTAATGCTAAAGGAAAAGGGACGGTGGGGGCCAGGTCTCGGTGCCCTTAGTTAGAAAACAAAGCCTCAGCAAGGCCTCCCTGATTGTTTCCTCACATTACAAAATATTTACTTCTACAGAAGTCACATATTTGTGCTGCATTACATCTGAATTACACCATTAAACTCCTCAACCCTTTCCTTATTCTGGTAGAAGGGTCACATTAAAAAACCCTCAAAGGTAGATGTTTGAGCTGATGAGCACAGCAAAGGAAGCGCGGACATATCAGATCTGCTGGGTAAATGACTCATGATGGAGTATGTGCAGCTCTAAATGGTTGAGTCTCTAAAGCCCCATCCTGTTCCCACTTAGTTTGAAGACAGAATGCCTGATATAAATCAAAGTCATTTAAATTGCTGATTTTAATCAGGATTGAAATTACCAGGCAGGAAGCCCTGATCTGAATAAATCAGTCTTTTGGCATTTTTGTTTCTACAATAATTTTTCTAGGGGATGGTCACTGGTTGGTAACTATTAAAGCACGGAACTTGACAATTCCATATGTCCTTTGCATTAAGCACGACACATTTTCCTGACATGTGGTAGGTCTAAAATGGTGCACAAAGGCTATGCTCCCAGCACTTCATTTCTCTTCTGAGCTGTCTGCTGGTGATTGTCACAAAGCCACATTTAGATACAAACCGAAGTTCTATTAATCCACAGCAAAACACTTTCCTTTTTCAAAAATTCATTTTAAAAAGGCCTTCAGCGTATCCGTTACGTAAGAAAAGATTATCAAAATGGCTTTTCTCTGAATTTAAGAATATATGTAATCGATAGGTAACTTCTATTTTGCCCTGTCCCTGTACATAGGTGGGAAGAAGATGCCTCCTGCTCTGCTCTGCCAGCAGTCTTCTGCCTTAAATGAATTAATGGAACCAAGCACACTGACAAAGGTATCACATCAGCACAGAAGGCTCCTATTGTCCTGTTTAGGGAATTCAGGATACGCTCATTCCAATTATTTTTTCTAAATGTTAACCTTTACAGGCTTGATTTCCTTTAATACTTCAGTGTAAATACAGCACTTAGCTGCTTGTTTGAATGGTTGAGTTACTTTAACAGGTGGCAGTAAATTAGGCATAAGCTCTCTTGTTTGCAAATCATAAATTGTGGGGTTTTTTGAAATTTACTGGCCACACAAACCTGAATTATTAAGAACCAAATATCTCACATTACTGATGATCACTTGATGAAACACACACACAACACACACAAAATAACAACAATGAAGAAAGAAAATCACCACACACGTGGCAAACAGAAGCCTGAGCCAGCATTGAATTATCCTTCTGGAATGCAGACTGCAGGTAGGAGAGCAACAGCACAACCTCAAAAACCAAGTGATGAACAGCGAGCACTACACAGACCTGAGCAAAAGGAGCATTAGGGTAAGACACTCTCTATCTCACACCCTTGTTTTAAAATGTCCTCTTAAAATTCTTATTCCTTCTCATTTAGGTGCCCTGCATGGAAATCCAGACAGAAAGAATATGTGAGGGGTAGTGATGCTGTTCATACTGTTTCTTCAACATCACAGTGACAGTACTACTGGAAGTAAGAAATAAACCCTGCAGACAACTCTGTATGGACCAACAGAGGACTTAACTTCAGCCTTCCTGTCTCCTTTCGGCTTGCAAGGAACAGGATTGTTCACATCTGCAGAAAAAGGCAGATTTTTCCTTTTCCTGGGCTAATCTATTTCACCAGGTATGGCAGTGCTTCTTTCCTTTTGCTCCCCTGCCACAAAACAATCCACTGAGCAGCTGAATCTGAATTACCAGCGCTTTGACAGTTACTTTGATTTAACAAATTACCTTTTAACACCTGGAGCAGCTCTCAGCTTGATGGTCACCAACATCATCTTACTATTTTAGAAAATAATAACAAGACAACAAATCTAAATGATTATTCCCAGGTCTATAAAGTTCAGCATGACAAACCATCTTAGGCTCTACAGAAAGCAAGGCAATTCACAGTCTCCGTGTCCTCTGAATGAAGGTGGAACTGGAAACCTTCTTCCCTTCTGCTGCTGGTAGTATGAAGGTGGCAGGTTAATGCTCCTTTTCCCAGCCCCAAAAACACACAGCTGGTGTTGCTATGCCCGAGGCCCCCACAGGCAGCCAAGATTCAGGCTGCTGTGCAGAAATCAGCCAGGCCAGAACTCACACAGAAGTTAAAGTACTTAACCACCCCCCCAGCCCTTCAGGCAATGCTTTAACGAAGCAGCTACTTTGGACTTGCCCTCACAGCAAGTAGGAGCTGACTGATGTGATGAACGACAAACTCTCTGGAATCCATATTAAAGTTGGCTGGGGAAAAAAACAACAACCCCTCAGGTGTTCTGCCTCATGTTTATCAACCACTGTAGGACAAAATTGCTTTATAGAAGTGGGTTTTGTCTCCTTTATTGAATAATCAAGATTCGATCCTCATCCAGCAGGATGTCCGGTCCCAGAGAGTAGGCTGAAAATGTCCATTACCTTGAGAAATAACAGTAGAAAGAAAAAGCCTCCTGTTTATTCCTGTTATGGTCCCAGTCCATGACACACCACGATGAATTAGTCCTCCACATTTGATGGCTACTTGCTACATAAGCCCAGGACTCACGTTCCTTGGTCACCTTAAAACCTGCAGCCTTCACTAGTGCATGGCTCAGAATTTATTTCCAACATCACACCAAACAAAAATAGCTTCACAAAACACCACTAGAAAGAGATCGCTGTTCCTCCATTCCCACACACTCTGCTCAATGAGATGCCTAAATCACAACTCAATACTCACAAAAAGCACTGATCTACCTCACAGAGAATTCAGCCAGAAAAAAACCAACAACAAAGCCAACACTAAGGATAACTTAAATATAGCCTAGTTCTGAAATTTTCATCTCCCACATGCAACCGAGCCAGCATTAAGACAAATTCATATGGCAGTAATAGGAGGGATACCAAACTGAAGTAACCAGGAAAAACCCTGTTGCATAACACCAGTGAGAGTTGTGCTGTTTTGCTGCTCGTTTTTTTCCCCCTACTTCCTTTGGAGGAATTTAACTTAGTCATGCCAGGATGAAAGGCCTTAGCAGAAAAATGATTTTGGAGGAAATTAAGACTTTTTCCAATCACATAATTTTCTTGACGTGTCAGAGCCCTCCAATTCTTCAAACCTCCACCTTACAAACGGAAATTAAAGATATGGTCCCAGTTGTCAAAACACACATTCACCATAAATAAACCCATTAGTCACTGCAAGGTTCTCCCTAAATTAATTATACTGCCCTATGAGCAATTCTAGTGTGAAGCTACTAAACTGAAAATGTCTCTTCCCTGATACTTAAAAAATAAATGCAACATCTTCTGCTACAAAGCATGATAGTCTCTGAGCAACATGACGTATTTATTAACATAAAGCACTTGTGAAAATACGTTTTCTTAATAAATACTGAACCACCAGTGGACACCATCTATGCCAAATGAAACCAATCACGGAATGGCTGCACCTAAATACACAAACACTTATGAAATGTATGTACAGTTTTACTGTGAGCAATTTGAAATGAGGTATGTCTGTTTTTGGGGCCGTGACACCACCCAGACCAATAACACTGCACACACAGACACTGAGAACTCTGAAGATCAGGAATTCCTGCCCTTGAAGGACAGACACAGCACTCAGTCAGGAAGTAAAATAGGTGTTCTGGCTCGTGTTCATAAATACTTAATCCTCTTTCTTGTAGTCAGAGCCCAGTCCACATGCCTCAGCAACTATTTGCATCTATTCTTCCTTAAACTTCGAAGAATACCTCACATCTGCCATGTGGCTTTAATGTCCACATTGCAAGATCTGAATAGATTACAACTTGTGAACCATTAGTGATGAGAGAGGGAGTGGGGGGCTTCCCAGCAAAAGACACAGTTAACTTACTAACCTGCCTTTCTAAGCTGCCATTCACAGTGCTGCACGAACCCAGAAGCAGACTCTGTGTTAGAAATGATGGCCCTGGGTTTCTAGGTTCTAAAACAAAAACCACACATAGGGCAACTAGGAAAACACAGCCAGCAATCATTGACAGTGGATCAAGAGGAAGCGTTACAAATACAGTCACCCGTATAAACACTCAAATAGAAGCAATTAACCTGGTGGGTTTGGTTTTTTTGGGGGGAGGGTTGGTTTTTTGTTGTTGTTGTTGTTTTGTTTTTGTTCAGCTTGCCAAAAATCACTTTATTACAAGAATTAGCACTGTTCTTTATGCAAGTATTGGCTTCCGCCTGTCAGTAGTAACTTTCCAAGATATCCCTAATATTTGTTCCAAATATTATCACAATGCTCGTGCTTCTCTAATCCTCTCTACACAGAACATCACCATGGATATCTTTCATTTCTTTTCTCACAAGCTCTGTGTCTCAAAGATGAACTAAATGAAGTTAAACGACCCTCTTAACACTCCATTATACAAACAATCCCTTCACAACACAACAAAGAATAAGAGATTGATTTATACTGATACTGACAAAACAACAAAAGGGATAGAAGAAATACATAAAAACACAACTGCCAATAACTAGAGAGGAAAATAAGCCTGCTATTATTTACTATTCCCAAAATACAAGAGACCCTCCATTCTATTATACAGTACAGGGGAAGAAATGCATCTCGCTGGCGGGCTGGTGCATCCTACGTCCTAGGTAAGAAATGCAGTATATTTTTTCCATGCTTTTACAAAATAAAGCATCTATAAGTTTCTTTGCCTTTATCTCAACGCCAAACTCAAATGTCTTGTGATGAAGACAAGTCAAATTTACCTAAGCTGAGATACTTCTTGGACAAGTAACACACTGTGCTGAAAGTATGCGTATACTGCCAGCTACGTATGTCATTCTGCCACCCTCACAGATGAGGAAAGGTACCTCCACAAATTAAAGTCCCTCCCTTCCTGAAATGTTATTATTATGTGCTGCAATTAGTAATGGTGTCAGCTCAGTATTACGGCTGAAATGTGAAGTACTGCAGATGGAACTTTGTTCTGCCATCTACTCAAATGCTAATAAAGTTTTCTCTAAATTGGGAAAAGGCTACGATACGCCTCTTTGTACCATACAGATGTTATTATAAAGTGCTCTCTAAAGAGCTTTTAAAATATTCTGATGGAAAAATACAGTTCCTTTGTCTGAGCCAGTACAGGTTCAATGTGTGCAGGTCCGAGTAGGTCTGAAGAAGCATGGTATTAATTGTCAAGCTTACCTGTTGAACAGTATGCATCTAACTTAACCAACCCAAGGCTCTGAGGTGCCAACCACCTGCTCCACACACTACAGCACAGACAGGATAGCTCAGCCAACAGAAGGATATTATTATATCTGCACATTATTGCGCTGTCAAACACATAAATCATTCCCAAAACCCTCGTTGTTCAGTACTATAGTCTGACCTGAGGGAGTGAAGCTCATTCCTTCCAAAACTATGAGACACCAGCACCCAAGGATATCTCTTAGAGCTGTTGATTTAAATAAAGCCTGTGGTGCACTGCTCAGCATTTCTCTCTAGATCCATCAGAAAACAGGAATACAGGCAGCAACTAAACCATCAGGAACTACCTAAAACACTCTCCACTCCTCCCACTGGCCTGAGAAACTTGCATTGCCTTCTGCCTCCTGCCACAACCAAGTCTGTGAACTGCTTTACAACAGCAGTGAATGGATATATTGAAAGGGGTAGGAGGGAAGCACTGAAATACAGCTTGCTTTAGCAAAACAACACATCAATTAACCAACTAGAGAAGTGTGCCCACAGGGTTTGGACAGGAAGGACTCAAAACACGCACACCTGTTTGTTTACTAACATGTGAGAGGTCACTTGGACAATAGCTTTCCTGTGAACTGCTGCAGACTGTAGGCAGCCTGAATGTCACATGCACCAGGTAGCCACAGAAACAAGCCTGCTGCCTGCAGGTTTACATTTGCTGAACAACTCTGTCAAACAAATTCATTACGTGTGCCACTGGAAAGCTTTTAGAATTCCTCGGATCAGAGCAAAACAAAACAAAACAACCCCACATCATCATCTAATTTAACAACCATTTAGAAACGACACAGCACAACGGCGTTGTGAGGCCTTCATGGATGTGAGGCCCATTTCTTTGGGTCTCTGCACCCCCGGCACGGTTGGCAGGGCAGAAGCGTGCAGCAGGCCCTAGTGATGCCCCCCACTAGGCTCCAGGGAGGCAGGCTGCAGTCAGCGTGGATGGAACCTTCTACACACCTTAGCAAGGAACAGCTAAGCACATGGGAAGCACACCACTTTCCACAGGTAACAAAGCACTTAATGTCTTCCTCCTCTCCACTGGGAACACTGCTGCTAGAGAGACCACAAATGGCAGATCATGATGTGCGATTCAGATGTATCCAAGATTCTTACTGCAGCCTTTTCAAGAACTTCCAAAAAAATACCCAGAATACAGTGTGCTTTAGCTTAACGTCATCCTCAGATTAAGCAAATAAACTAGAGGCAATTTCCCCCCTAGTTTCCAACTAAGAAAAGCTGGCTTTCAAAATATGATACAAGCAACTGAGAGGAGGATTCATACCTTGGTTATACATACATCTGACATTCTCATCTACACTCAGGATACCAACCCACCTCCACTAGGACAACTGCATTTGACATTCTACATTTTTAAGCAAAAACAAACAGCTTTGCTTAAGGAGACAAACAACAAAACAACAACATTGTAACCTGCAGCCAATTAAACCAAAGGCAAAAGCAAGCAGATCCTACCTAACATGAATTATTGCAAAAATTCTGACATTATGTACCTGAATATAAACAGCATATGAATCCTGTCTAGTAAAAAACATATATATTTGATATCACACTGCTACAGTTGCAATAAAACTGATTACAGTTGTATAAAACTGCAAGCATTTAGCTTCCTCCCTTCACAACAGGAAAGACTTATTCAATCTTAAAACATGTAAGAACTGCGCTTAAAAAAAAAGTCATCTCTAAAATGAGATGACATATTTCACACCAGTTTGTTCATGCTAGTTTTCTAGCATATGAAGATCACTGTTTTTCACTTACCAGTCTCAAGTTCTCTTTCTGCCTTTACAAACATCTACGTTTGTAATTGAAGAGCTCAGAAAAGCTCCTCTACCTTAAAAAAAAAAAAAAAAAATTAATTACAAGCAGTCTAAGAATGGGAGGGGGTGGAATCTGAAGCTGCTATTGGGGATGACCAGCATGCCTCACTCCTGCCTTTACCTTTGTGAGAAAGTTAGTGAGCCCTACTATTAACACAGCTTTATGGTGTATGTTCATTATGTGCACACTATCCAGAACACATGTCACAGATCTGGGAGGTAAATGATTTTGAAACCAGAAACAAGCTTCTTCTCAAGTAACTACTACTGTAACTTGACATTTGAAACACGCTGCATCAGAAATACCATTATCCCCAGTACTGCTGTTTACCTGTTGTGATTCTATTGAGTTAATTCCAAAAAAATAGCATCTCTGAGAAAGGAGGAAACAAAATACAAGGCAAAAAAACACTAATGCATTTGGACAAACTACTTCAAAGATGGGTAAACCTATGTGCTCTTACCACTGGCTTAAAGCAGCAGGAAATTTATAGCAAAAGAAAAGGTAGGGATAAATTCGCCATCCCCAAGGAACCAACTTCTCGTGACAGCATGTATTTTGACACAAAATGAAAGAGTGAAACAGTCCATTCCATGTATTCAAACATCCATAACAACTGTAAAGACAGTGTGCGCCAACTTCCTGGAGCCCCTCTCTAGCTGTAACAGGACTACCAGACACTTTACCACAGCTGTGGGTGAAGGGAAGGGAGAGCTGAAAGCAGTTTTGGTTTTGCCATTTTGCATTCACTAACCGCCATTATCACTATCCACTGCCAGCAACAAAACTGTTACCAAGAAAGGCAGTGGTGAAAAGGCAAAGGTAGAAAGCTTTTAACAATAAAACAAAGCAGAAAAAAAAATAGCTTTGTTGTGTTTTTTTTTTTTGTCCAGCTTCTCTGGACAAAAAGCATAAAGTCAAATTCTCTTAGATGAATTTTCAAAACTGCAGCAATCCGGACTTGAAAAAATCTTCTGGCCTACAAACTTGTTAGCACAAATTGTTTATGTCATCATAGCAGGAAGACAGATAGGACTTCCAGATTATTTGGAACCATTACTTCGTATGCAGCCATGTACTACAAGCCACAATGCTTCAGCCAACCAGGAGCCCAAACAACGCAGCTGTCATCAACCTACAGAAGTCTATTGTCAAAATGAAGAGTCCACTGAAGTCTTCGAAGATACATTACCCGCTTCAATGAGAACCAGAACTATGTGCAATGAAAAGAGACACTGCTTGCCAAAAACATGATTAAAAATTGGTTATTGAATGCTTTTAACAGTTTTCCCTACGCTGCCTCACTTTGCACTGGAATGCAACCCAGAGAAATCAGAACAGCCACCAGACTCAGAGACAAAAATGAGCAACAGCGAAAATCACAGCTGAAATGTAACAATCCTTTCAGCAGCCCAAAGACAACGACTGCCAGCTAAGATATATTTTAAAGTCATTTTCTCAAATACTAGAGCATCTGTAACCACAATACTCTGCATAAACAGAAGTGGCAGGAAATGCTGCAATTTCTCTCCTGGCTAAGCACTGCTCTATCCTCCTTAATATAAGGAAACATCTTAAATGATTAAAAAACTCCAATACCTTCCATAACTCTTCCAATCTCTCATCTGCCATAACCAACTCCCTTCCTCCCTTAGATTAAACACAATGAAGAAGTGCCAAGATATCACTGTGGATTAGATACAAGCCAAAGGATAGAGAGAGAAAGCTGAAAATATAGAAAATGGATGCATATCAGGGTTTTTTCTTATCTGATTAGCACATCCCCTTCCATCATCAGAACCAACTGCTGGTCACCCTCTACCCGTACAAATCCTTGCAGCCTAAGTCCTTTCACTTTGTCTTGTAAAGCACAGTCTAAAAGCTGCCATATAGGTACGCGTACTGGTTTATAGAAACACACACGTATGGTCATACTGGCTGTTTGTCGTGATACTGTGCAGGGGAAGAGTAAGACTGGGGACCAGCTCTACTCCTTATCTAGGTGTGCAACATCCAAGGACCTTCTGAGCAGGCCTGAGAATTTCTCAAGTGCCACAAAAACAATGCAGGAAACCTGCACCAAAGAGGCAGAGCCCCAGAGCCCCCACCTCTGACCAGTTAAAAAACAACTCACAGAATCACAGAATGGCCTGGGTTGAAAAGGACCATAATAATCACCTAGTTTCAACCCCCTGCTATGTGTTGCCAACCACTAGGCCAGGCTGCCCAGAGCCATATCCAACCTGGTTAACCTCACATAGGGTTAGCTCAGCTGATGCCCAGTAACTCAGTAGGTCTCAGTTTGTGTTGAGACCCAAATTTATTGAGACCTCAGACACCAGCAGCTTTGGTTCATTCCTCCAAGCTGCAACTGCTGAGAAGCAAGGACCCTGCAGAACTGTATACAGCCCTATTCAAAAACCTTGTAGAAAGTGGCCCTGATAAAAAATATGGGAAGGAGAATATGAGAGTTGTTGGTCTTTCTGTTTATTAGCTTAGTTATTCCAAAAGTCATCAATTCAAACCTCTTATTCCACTCCCTGTGTGCTGTGGGTGTGCAGAACTTACAACAAGCAAAAAGCAACAGATTTTCTTCTCTACCAACAGCACTTCAGCATCAGCCTTAACAGTCACAGAAAGCTACAGAAAACGCAAGGAGATTACAGGCAGACACACTTCTCTCTTCTCACAGGTCAGCTCAGTTTAAAGTATTCATATCACCTTACAACTACACCATACGTGGTGGCAAGCAAAATCAATCTGAAAGCGGGAAGTCTTGAAAGAGAGCAGCTCAGCCCCTTCCTGTAGGCAAAAAAAATTCAGCAGCTGCTATCTTATTAACCACCGCAAGTTTAAAAACACGTTTATTTCCAACCCCAGTAAAACTGAGTTAAAAATATAACAAAAGCAAACGGGAGCAAACTGCAAATGCTGGGCACCTGAAAGTATGTAAGGGGGAAACAAAAGGGCAATCAAAGTTATACTATTTTATGACTCACCATCTTAGACAAACTCGGAAAATAAATATTTCAAACTGTTAGGGCTCCCAAATTCCCACTGAACATGCAAGTGTGTTGCTTATCTCAACAGCCCCTGAGATCTCAGGCTGGAAAACTGACTACAGGTTCCCAGCTCCAGCCTGAGACTGAACCTCACATTTCAATTCACCAGACTGAGCACCTGAAGGACTTCTGTCAGCAGTTCCTGGCTGTCAGACCTGTCCTTAAACCCCTGCTAATCCAAGCACATCTCTCATATGAATTATACATATTGGAGTAATATGCAACCAAATGGCACATACATGCAAGTGGTTAAGTAAAAATGAACTCTGACTCCTTTGCTGCTTCTCACAGTGTTCTCCCAACCCCTGCCTGTATTAAGGGAAAGGACCACTTACCCCTTTGCAGGGGTTACTGAGCTATGACAAAAAGGGTGTGAGGGCAGGTAGGCACGTTTTAACTAACATCCCACGTGTTTGTCCTGGGATAAGGGCAAAGTTTCACAGCAGGATTAAGGTGTTGTAAGACTGTGCTGCCCATGGGAGGGACAGTCAAACAAACCATGGACCTGATCCAGCTGAAAACTATCCCAGAATGAAAGGAGAAAAAATAATTTCCATCCTCCCTAACTGCTTGGTGAACCCAGTGACCGCGGGGCAGCCAGAAAACATGGCCTCTCACCCCAGATGAGACCTCCTCGGTGGCCGCAGTTCCCATTTCTGCCAGCTTGAGCTACTTGTGAAACACTGAGCTTTAGGTCAAGTGAGCACAAACTTAGGTGAGCCTAAATGCATTCAACTGTCCCAACACAGCTGCATGTTAATGTTCTTGGCTCTGCTGGCAGAACAGTTTTGGACAAGTTCCAGCCAAAGTCTTTCCCCCTGAACTTCGTGAGGCCTCAGACTTCAGGGCACGACTTTGCGTGCTGCTGTATGGCCAAGCTGAAGGTAGATTTCACTATGAGTGGTCACAGTGTGTCAAAACACAACTTTCCCTGCTCCAGATATGGTTCATTTGGTCCCAACCTGCTACCTCTTAAAGAGACACGGTTTCATTCAAAGCACATAAATGTCACCAGAGGCTGGCAGGGCTTGCAGTGAAGAGTCTCTCTATTCTATTTCATTTGCTAAGCTGAAACCTATTGTGCTGATGAGCTGCAAAAGGAGGTCAGCACAGAAACTCCTCATCCTAAAGGACAAGAATCACACAGGAGCGTCAAGCATGAGTCGCTATGGAAAGGAGAACTGAAATGGGAGAGGCTACGGAAAGACACAGAGATCCACCCCTAGAGGAAGAGCAAAATAAAAAGGGTTACTGGATGACTCCTTCCATGAGGCATACGAGAGTGTTGTTGGCCTGGAATTTAGCTCTGGTGTCATCCCAGTTCTGTGTTCACCACCAGCCTTACCCTGGGCAAACAAGCTCAGGCACCGCTCACTAGCTGCAGAGATGCTTAATTCCACCTAGTCATCAGGCATGAGTAAGGGCCACTGTATTTGACCTCTTGTGGAAAATAGGAAGAAACATCCAAAAAACATTTTTCTTTTCACTTTTTTACATTGTTAGAGAAACAGATGTTTCCTACAGTGTAACTGCTGAACACCTGAGAACCTGTATAGAAGCTGCATATCAATGCTACGTGAGAAGCACAAGAACTGTGCGCAGGTGTATGAACACACACACAGGTACCCAACAAATACAGCACACGTGAGCTGTAAGAAACCTCCTACAAGACCAATGGCACCACTTGACACTCAGTTTCATCTCCAGACCAATGAAGACGTTAAATATTTCACTGGGGATACCCTCTCCAACAGAAAGGAAGCAACAAAAGCGGTAACCGCTTTCCTGGGGTGGAATATCTGCCAATAAGGAGCAGATACAGCCAGACTGCTGTAATTCCAAACACATCATACTGCTCCTATACCGACCAAGCTGAAGGCACCAGTCTGCCCATCTCCCTACACAGGTAGGATGGATGTGACCATTCACTCCCATGAGGAGTATTAGCACAGGGTGGGTAAAAGAGCACTGCTGGAAAATACTGCGTTTGCCAGCTGTGTTTCCTCCAACTTTAAACCAACTCTGAACTGGCATAGTGTGCCCTGGCAGGGGAGCAGAAAGGATGATCTAATAGGTCAGTTAACTTCCATCACTAATTTCTGTGATCTAAACAACATTTTATGGTGTTCAAAACTCATTTTTCTAAGGGCTGGCTTTAGGGTTACACACGGTCAATCCGACACAGTGGCTATCAAGCCCACCATGATTAAATAAGAAAAGTGTTGAAGGGCCTTCAAAACAGGAAAAAGTAGCTCCAGCCCCTTTAAACACCGTGGCAGAGCTCAGATGCAAATATACGTGCATCAGAAGGTCAGTGCAGTAATTACCAAAGTAGTGTTTCATTGGACAAAAAAAAATGACAGGACCGCACAGAAGAACAAAGTCGGGGATAGGATGTAGGTGATTTAACTCGGCAATACGTATCTCACATACACTACCTTATACTTAACATTCATTGTTTATATCGGATACATACACACATATACAGCCTCTGGACCACATTCACACAACACCACGGATGCAGAGCCAGAAGACTCTTGCACTTAGAGCTGCAAATGCAAAGACAGATTAACTCAAAAGCACAGAAATAATGTGCTGATGTTTCCTGGAAGCAGCAGAGTTTTGGATGGCCTGCAAATGTTCCCAATGCTTCCTTTACAACCTCGCTGGTATGACATCCTAATAATCCAAGCCCAATATTTTTGCCAGCTTGGACTGGAAGAAAAAAGAGGGGAAAAAAAAAAAATGTTCTCCCAGCTACATATAAACAACTTTGATTCTGGGGCACATCCCAGTCAGTGCCTGCAAGGGCACAAACAAGTTCTGAAACACATTGCTCTCCTCAAGTGGGACAGGCTAAACCAGCGAGCAGTTCAGATCTTTCAAAATTCAGCCAGCATAAACTTGGGTCTATAGCAAGATACAAATTCAGAGTAGATCCCTTCCAAAAAAAGGCTGCTGCTGAGAACCACTTGTTGGTTCACATGGGGTCCTAAACAGCTCTTCCCTGTAAGAGCAGCAAAGCAGTGGCACAACTGCCCAGGGAGGTGGCAGAGTCACCATCCCTGCAGGTATTCAAGAACCACGTGGATGTGGCACTGAGGGACACGGTGAGCGGGCAGCACTGGTGATGATGGTTGATGGTCTTAGCGGTCTCTTCCGACCTTAAACGATTCTATGATGCAATCAGGTACCCATGATTCAATAGGTGCGAACCTGGGGAGCAGCTCCCCTGCCCTCCTGACAGAGGTGAATGCACACAGCAGCCCTCCCTGCCCTCAGCAACCTGAGTGGGAAGGGAGAGGAGCCCAACACACAGGCTGGCGTTAGGTCAGGCCAAAAGAAAGAAAGGAACACAAAACTGGTTTGGTACCAACGCATTTACATTATGAAACTTCTTTGCAATCTTCTGACAGCCAGACACGAGGAACTTTCTGCTTTGGTTTACTTCTTGCTTTTGGTTTCTTGTGTTATTAAAAAATATAAAGGTTTCAAAGGAAACATCTTTGTTGCTCTGAAAGGAGCAGCTTCCCAGGGTTCAAGTATAAGTTTCACGTGCCAGTGAACGTTCCCTAATGCTCTCAGATGAGACAGAAGACATACTTAACATTCTACAAGCAAAACAGAGCAGATTACACTTTTATATTTATCTACAATACACGTTCATGTAAACGGAGTGGCAGCTGGAAGCGGGTCTGGTTTGATCAAGGCTTAGAATTTCCCTTCTCAAACGTGAGAGGTGTGCGCACACCCCGTACCTACACACGGCACACCGCCGCCGTGCAAGTACCGGATCCCTGCGAACTATCGCTACACGGTGCCGCTCTCAGCTCCCCAAGTTTCCTTCCCCACGCGAAGCAAACGAGCACGGAGCCGCACCCGCGTTGCCCCGTCGGTCCCCACAACTTCGGCACGGCAGCCCGGCCTCGCCGCCCGCCCAGACATAAGGCCATCCCTCGAGCCGCCCGCAACCCGGCAGCGCTGCGGGACCGAGGTGGGCACGGCCCGGGGCCGGCACAGCGCTCGCAGCCCCGCGGGAAAGAGGAACGGCCGTGCCACCGCCGCAGCGGCAGGAGAGCGACGAGATGTCAGCAGGCGGCTTCCCCGCTTCCTGCACACGGGCTCCCCCCGCCCCCGCTTTGTGTGGTCGCCGCTGCGCCCTGCCCCTGAGCGGCCGGGCCGGGCCCCCGGGGAGAAGCCGGGAGGCGGCCGAGGGGCGGGAGGCGGCGGGGGCAGCGCGGAGCTTTTGTCTGCCGCCGGCGGAGCCACCCCCGCCCCCAGCGCGTCGGAGCGGACAGACAAAGCGGGGCCGCAGGGAGGGACGGGGGGAAGGAAGGTGCCGCCGCCGCCGGGGCGCCGGGAGCAGGGCTCGGCTCGGCCCGGGACGGGCGAGGGAGGGTCCGCGGGAGGGACGTGCGGCGCTCGAAAGCCGCGCCGCCGCCTCCCTTTTTCTCCTCCTCTTTCTCCTCCTCCTCCTCCCCCCACCGCCCATTGTGAGCCCGGCAGACAGCGAGCGAGCGGCCGCCCGCCCCCGGGCAGCGCGGCGCGGTGCGGGGACGCGTCGGGACACACACGGCAGAAGGAGCGCACGGCCACCGTCGGCGCTCTCCGTACGGCCGAGGGGGCCGCGGCCGGCAGCCCCGCTCCCCCCACGCCGCCTCTTATTATTCATCATCGGTGCAGGCTGGGAGTGGGAAACTCCGCTTCCTACTCGCAGCCGCGCGCCGACCGGCTCAGCCTCCGCCCCCTGCCCCCCCCCCCCCCTCCGCTCCTCGCCGAGCTCCTTAAAACCCGAGGAAACTTTAGGCAGCGCCCGAGCGCCGGCTGCCGCTCGCCCCGAGAGCCCCCGGCCCGCAGGCGGGCAGCCTCGCACCGTCCCCAAGCGCGGCCCCGGCCCCGGCAGCGCGGTCCCCGTCTCCACGCCGGCGGAGGGGGGCCGGGGAAAAAGTTTGTCCTCCCTCCGCGCCGCGCCCCCCGAGCGGCCCTTACCATGATCAGCGTGTGGTTGCGCTGCTCGGTCGCGCCGGGCTCGGCATCCTGCGGCTGCTTGTTCGGCGGCGGCTGCTTGCCACCGGCGCCCGTCTTCTTGGCCCGCTGCTCCAGCGTCCTCTGGTAGAGGCTCACGGTGTCCCTGCGCTCCAGCTCCAGCTGCTCCGCCTGCGCCTGCTGGTAGCGGCTCTCGCAGCTGACATGGTGCCGCCGGCAGCCCTCGATGCGCTGCCGCAGCCGCTCCACCACCGTGCTGTGCTTGGGGACGCCGGCGGCGGCGGCGGCTCCGGCCCCGGCGAGCCCTCCGCCGAGGCCGGCGTTGATGCAGACGCTGCTGCCGTTGGCGGCCGGGGCCGCGAAATCCCCCATGCCCGGCCCCGCGCGCGCCGCTCCGGAGGAACTCGGCGCGCTGCCCCCCGCGGGGTCCCGCTCACAGCCCCGCGGGGCGGGGGGGGCACCGGCATGTAGCGGAGAAGCGGCGGTCCCCGGCGAGCGCTGCTCCTCGCCCCCAGCCGATCCCCCTCGAGGAGCTCCAAAACATGAAGGAGGAGAAGAGCGGAGCGCGGCGGGGGGCGGGAGGGGGTGCGGCGAGCGGGGAAGGTGCCGGGGGTGACCGCCGGGAAGCGGCGCAACAACTGAGCGGCGGCGGCGGCGGCCAACTCCGGGGCTCAGCGCGGCTCTTCGCCTCCCGCGGCTCCTCCGCGATCCGTCGCGCTCAGAGCGGCTCCGCGGGGCCGCCGGAGGTCGCTCCCGGAGGCCGCGCTCCCCATGGGTGAGGGGAACACGCGCCCCTCCGCACGCACACACACGCGCACGCGGGGACAGCACACGCACACGCGGGGACTCCGCACGCGCCCACGCTCGCACGCGCCGTGCACACGCCGCACACTCACTCGCGCGCCCCGGCACCCGGGGGCGGGCACGGCCGCTCGCTCATTGTACGTTCCTCCTAGAGAAAAGTTTGGCCGCTCGTGCCGCGCCGCGCTCGCAAAGTACTCGCGCGGCCGGGCCGCATGGCAACGGGAACCCGGCGGCACGCCTCGGCCCGCGGCCGGCCCGCACATGCACGAGCCGGGGCCGCGCCGGAGAGAGCGGAGCCGCCGAGCCCGTGCGGAGCGCCGCGCTCACACAGCCGGGCGCCGCGCTCTGCCGCCGCCACAATGATCGAGGGCCCTCCTCCGCCTCCTCCTTCTCCTCCTCCTCTTCTCCTCCTCCTCCCCTCCGTGCCAGCGGAGTGATACGGGGCGGCAGCGCTCGGCGCGCGGCGCGGCTCCCCGGGCCGGGAGGCAGACCCGGGGACAAGGTGCAAAACCCGGCGCGGACGCCGCCCAGCAGGAGCGGACGCGGCCAGCCCCCCCGGCGCCGCGCGGCTCGGCACGGCCGCCACCTGCCGCCCCGCTCGGCCCCCCCCCCCACGCCGTGCCCGGAGCGGCGGCCCCGAGCCCGCGATGCCAGCAGCCCCGCGGCGGGCGCGCCGCGTTTCCCTCCGGTGTAAACGGCCGCATAAGGAACGGCGTGAAGAGAGCGGCTCGAGCGCGCCGGCCGCGACCGAACTTCTGCGTTTGATGCGGCGGGGAGCGCTGCCGGACTGCCTAACCCCGGACTGCCTAACCCCGCACGGCAGCGGCTGGAGCGCTCGGCACACGCGCGGCTCTCGCGTTCCAAGTGTTAGCCCGGTGTTTGCCAACTCCTCGTTTCACAGAGACGCGTGAAGCCGAGCCCCGTCTCTCGGGGACACCCCTCTGCTGCAGCGCGCCGCTGGAAACGGGGACAAGTGGGAACTCACGCACCGGGCGTGGGAGCTGACCTACGTCGTCCCTGTTCGTGCCGGGGCACGCTGGCATGGGGCACGGCTTCGGAGATCCCGACAGCGGCAAAGAGCCGTCTTTGTCTCCTGGAACCGCTCGGCAGCCTCAAAGTTGGCTTTTATCGCGTTCCTATTGCGACAACTCCCGGCCGCGAGCAGACTAAATCCTCACCGGCGCGCAAACGACACCGATCGGCAACGAGTGCCTCGCGAGGAGCGTCCGCCCTCTCCCCCCGGACTCTGCCGGGCAGCGGCCGAGGAGCAGAGCTCAGCCCCGCCGCTCCGGAGCGCCCCGCAGTGCCCCCTGCAGCCCGCCGTGCGCCGAGCACGGGCACCCCACGAAGCGGCGGGGACCCGCGGGGAAAGCCCTGTCCCACTCGTGGCTCCCCGCGGCGCTGCCACCCGTGAGCCTTCGGTGCTCAGCGCACAGAGCGGGCGAGCGGAGCCGCATAGTTTTGCGATACCCGGCGTTCAGTGCTGGAAGCCGAGTGGCAATCGTAAAATTGCGCAATAACCACGAGGTTTCACCTTTTGCTTTTGGGTCCCTTTCATCTAAGGATGCTAACACAGGTTCCTGAAATGCTACAGCCAAAATCTGCTGTTCGGGCAATTATTTAAATTCAGTTTTTGCAAAGGGCCGAGGGATATCTGGTGCACTCACTGATGCCCACAGTGGAACACCAATGCCTACCAGCACCGGTTGGCAGGGCACTAATTGAGGGTTACGGGAGATGACTGCATGGTAAAGGGTCTATTCAGTCAGTTACAACTCTGAAAAATTACAAAGCATGGGCCTGATCTGTGAAAAGAGACGCGATATGAATATACAGCATACGTTCTTGAGATGATTATCATGACAGAGATCTGTCTAATTAGGAAGAATCTATTTTAATGCTAAGAAATGAAAGAGCCCAGCTGGGAGAGGAATTCAGAGGAAGATGCAGCAACATGACTGCTAAGCTGACAGCAAATGCAGCCTAAGCATCTTCCAATGACAGCTTCTAAAAAAAATCATCTCAGCGTTTAATCAATAGCAGCTTCGGAACAAGTAAAGCCCCACAGATAACCCAGCTAGTCATATCAGAGGGAGGAGCTCCATAAATAACAGAGAAAATATGTATTTGCAGAGCAACACACTGACACCACTTCTCCTTTGTCAGCCTAGTTATGGGCTATCCAGTAGATGGGCAACGTTAACAGTACTCTGAGGATAAAGCTGATCCCTGCTGTGCCAGAAATGCCGGTATTCTCACAAGGGTTGCAAACTGCTGCTTTGGGGCACCAAGTTTCAAACCACCGTGGGCAGCACAGTGACCTTCGGAGCGGCTGCCTGGGTAGAAACTTTGCTGAGCGCTCCTACCATGATTAAATAGTTAGCGTGTAAGTCAATGGATGCCATGGTGACATTGGTATCTGCTGCAAGGCCAGCCTAGCATCAACAGCTTGGCATGCCCACTGAGTATAACAACTTTGGAAGCCAGATAACAGACAGCTTTTGGGTATGGATGAAGCTTTCTTACACCACAAAGAGCACTTCAAACATTTCTGCTGAAGTTTCTCTAGGATACAGTGTGCAAATCAGATGTACTTCACTTACTACTGTGAGCTATTTAAGTGCACATTGCCTAATACAACTGTAGTCCAAAGAGAATAATAATGTCATCTCCAGAGTAGTTAAAAAAAAAAGCCATATAATTGAGGGCTGATTAAAAACAAAACCCCAAAACCTCCACGAATGCATCAGTGAAATCCAAGTGCAGCGTGGCAGCATGGCTAACATTCTCAGGACAGCTGGGGCCAGAGCTGCAGGAATCCTTCCAGCAGTGAACTGAGGCCGGAGCAAGAGAAGTTGCTCTAAATAGTTAAAGAAAAGTCACAGAGGTTGAAAAGGAACAGGAGAGCAAAACAACGAGGGGGGAAGGGGAAGCAACAAGGAAAATCAGAAAGCTAGTTAAAATTGCAGAAGTTGGGGCTCTAAGGCAGACTGCAAGAAGTGATCACCGTGGAAATACAAAGCACTCTCAGAACTCCGTACCTGTTGGTACAATGCAATTCGTGTGGTAGATGTCATGGGTTAAATCTGAAATCTACCTGCACCATAATTGGACATTCGTCATATATCTCTAAGGCTCTACACAACGAGCTTGGATGGGGAAACTCATCCGTCCTGGAATACTGATAGCAAAATTACAAAAATTGCAAAACCATGACAGTAGAACATGGAGAATCCAAGTCAGACTTTGAACCAAGTCTTTCCAGTTGTGAACACCACTGAACGCTCCACTTCAGCAAGGTATTAGAGTGGGACCGTCACATGGACTGAGATACGCATGCCTAAGCATTCCACTAAATCAAGGCACAAAAAGCATGGGGAAAGGATGCAAAATGCAGACTCATACTGTCCTGTTATGGTTACAGACAGGTCACAAGAATGAAAAAAGAACTTTGTAGGTGGCCCCACCAGCCAAGGAAAAAATGCCCATCACAGCAAAGCTTCTGAACGTGCTTTAGGAGTAGAGAAATCTGAACGAGGTTCCAGACTGTAAACGCCTCTAAATCCACAAGGTTAATCAGTGCTAACAGACCTCCCCAAAGCTTTGAGAAGGCAGAGCTTAACACTGATATGGTACTGTAGGCTCAGCAGACAACTGCACACAAAATGCAGGAGAGAAATTTTCTCTTAACGTTCTAGTCCAAGTTCAAAAACTGCTTTCTATTTATACTGAGGGTAATATTCATGTAGAAGAATATAAACTGTAGGTCTGTGCTTCAAACACATGAACAGAAATAGCAAGTGCTGAGTTCTGTTCGTTCTTTGCGCACAGTGGGCAGCTCAAAGACTTTCATTAGCAACAAAGCTAAACAGATGCATACCAAGTTTTAAGGGGCAGTTCACTCCCTTCTCCACCTATTCCTCCCCAAGGCACCTGGGCAGCTACCCTACATGCAATCCATGCAGAAACTGAAACAGCTGTTAAAGTGGCAGAATTTACATGGAGCAGCATTGTTAGAGGGATGTTACTGACACACATCCTAGGTTAGGAAGCAAAACTAAGGTAAATAATCCAGATAGGTCACAGTGTACCTTTCCTTTATTATGAGCATCTGGTTTCAGAGGTCACAGCTGTAGATGCCCGTGGAAACAGAGAGCTGAGAGTGTGAAGGGTGGCAAGGAACCCGGGTCAGTAACTGAGATAGTGAGATAGAAAGGAGGAAAGCAGGGAGAGAGAGAAAAAAGAAAGGACACAAGGAAAATTCCCCCAAGAGATGGGGGGGGCTCCTCATGGCTTACACCAGAAATGCACATGGAAGAACTCAAACTTATTTAGCCATTCTTATACTGAGTAGCCCACTCCTCACTACAGGCCGTCCATTTCCATTTAGCTTGAATTAGCAGGGCAGCAAACAGAAAATCCTTCATCAATAAAAACAAATCCCAGCTTTATTGATGGGGAAGCAGCTGGGGGAAATTATTTATTTTTTTCTGCCAGGCATTTGCTGTTAACTGTCAGCCATTTATAAGCATTTCAGAGTGAACACGATCACTTGCAATCTTCTGAGACAGAAAGAGAGTCCGAACCTAAGGAGCACTACTGTTCACCCTTTTCCATGTGGGAGACTTATGATAGTCTTTCAATCCTTGGCCTAGCCAATCAAATGTCATGTTGAAACATGAAGGTTTTCATGCAGTCTTAATTTTCAGAGAAACAAAACAAAAGGTCATTTTCCACAGTGTTTTCTAAGATTCACATAAGTTCACTCTTCAAGCAAGAGACACACTTTATATTCCCCCTCATCCCAAAATGCCAACTACTATTGCCATTGTCTTGCTGAGACTGCTGTAGTTTATGATCAACCAACACACATATATTTAGCATACGAAAAGACTCCTATTAGAAGCATGTCACTGGGGTTCAAGTTTTGCAGTCAACGAGCTCAAAACCACCAAAATCAAAGAGCTTGTGCAATCTTTATTTGGCTTCCTTGTGTAATTCGCTGCATGATGAAGTCTTCAAATACACCCTCACAAACTATTTTTCCACAGGATGTTTGCTTCGTTCTGTACACAGAATTGTCAGTGCTCACCAGCAAACAGCTATTTAATACATTTTTTTCCTTTTTGTTTTGCATATGACCTCACATCTATTTATTAATTCAAACCCCTGTTCCTAGACATTTGTTTCCCTGGACTGACCACCACTATGGCCCGAGTGCTTCACATACCAATAAGCTGTTTTTCACAGCTCATGGCAAGTGAGAGGATAGTGCTCTCACTGACATTAGAAACTAGGAACTGAAACAAAGAAACCAAGCTTAAATCTTTTGCTAAAATGCCTGATTTGAGCTGTTTTGTTTTGTTTGTTTCAAGTTGTATCTTAAACAACTTAAAGGACACCACATATCATGAAACCAGCCCACATCAATTGGGCAGGATTAGCAGGTGCCTAGCATTTCTGTTAATCAAAAGCCCCTTTCCAAGTCAGATACCTAGAAATAGAGGAACAGAATTAGTGATCGCTGGCAAGAAGAAGAGCTTAAGTGAAATGAATGCAATCACTTAAGACAGTTCAGACATTTTAATCTCAAGCACACACAGTCCGGTAAATTTATTGGCAAAACCGGCAATTATATATGCTGCAGCAAACAAAAAAGAAGAAATAAAATACTACATGCTGGTTTTCTGTCATCTTTTAAAAACAACAATAACAACAAAACCAAACACTTTTTGTCCCACTCTTTCTGAAGACACCCCTTTCAACTAGCCTTTTCTGAAGTAAAGTCAAAGCATGTTGTGTTTAGAAAGCATGCTTTCTGATTCCCCGAGGCCAAAAAATGCTGAGGAGATAAGACATTAAAATAACCTGAAAATCCCTAAAAGGATCCTATTTGTGCTTGGTCATAGTAACCAAAGTACAATAAACTACTAGCTCCACTGAAAATCAACCCTGCTGGCAGGCTATTTCCAGAGTCACTAAAGTCACTAGACAACATTCATCAGAAATCTAGGACGCCTCTCATCTTAGCTCAGACTTGCAGTTAACTAATGGTTTACAGCAAACAACAGCTGATTAGATTCCAGTTAGACAGGAAAAAAAAATCCTTCTCATAGTATGAATAGTGAGACTTTAAATAGATTGCTTATGGAGGCTGCTGAGTCTCCATCATTGAAAGCTGTAGGAACAGGATAGACAAATTTGTCTGTAAAGACACAAAAGTAATTGATTTTGCTTACCATGGAACAGGGGGATGGATTAGTTCACTCCTTAAGGTCCCTTCCAGCCATAACTTGCCATAACATTATGATTACTAAGGGAGTTTGAAAGTTACAAATGTATTTAAGCAGTTAATAACTTTATTTATTTAACCCTGACTTTGGTGTAAGAAGGTTACTTCAGACTTCAATGTTGGATCAGACCATGGGTCCATCTATCATGGAACTCTGAGAGCAAAAGCAAGGACAGGGTAAACATACTCACAGCCTTCAGCCATTGTCAGGTTAGGTTACATGATTATCTAGTTAGTACACTCTACAGCATCTCTTCCAAGGATTTACTCCTTGCATCCCCATAAACTTGAAGAGTAACATCACTAGTCCACACAGGTTGTCTGAAGAAATAGTTCCTTCAGTTTGTTCTGAATAAAGCCCTTCACGGCTTTTTTTGGTATGCATCATTCTTGTATTAGGAGGGAAGGTGAAAAGCTAAGCCCATTCCTCTGCTCTGTAGACCTCTCAGTTCTGCAGATACCTTCATACATTTCCTCACTTGTATCCTTCCAGAGTTTCAACTATTCAGTGTATGAAGTTTCTTGCACGTTGAATGGAAGTCACAGTATGTGACTAACCATCACTGCTATCTCAAGAATATTTATTAGTTCTAGCATGCCTTTTCCAAGGTAGAAATGCATGCAGCATTCAAGGATGCAAACCTTGGATTTTTACACTGGCATATGGACTTCAAGAGCAGCATAACGATCCTTTCCATTTTGTTCTCTACTTGCTGATTAATAAATTCTAACCTAGAACTTTTTTCTTCTTTCTCTACTAAGTCAGAATGTTCATGAAACTGTCTACAGTAACTGAAAGGTCTTGTTCCTGAAGGCCTTTGGGCCAACTTTGAAATCATCCAAGAAGTGAAGATTGGATTAATCTTCCCTGAGTGTACTACTCTACCTACCTTTATCCACACTGAGGTGCATCCATCATTTTAGCATACAGTCAGTCTCACAACATCTTGCACAATCTGCCCTTGTCCTTACAATCTTGCATAACCTCCTATCATCAGCCAAGCTTTGCCACCTCACTAATCACTTTCCTCCTCCAGGTCATCGATAAGACAAGGGCTAACAGTTCTAAACTGAAAGGTTGTAAACAGCAGAGTAGGTTTAGGTTAGACATAAAGAAGTAATTCTTCACAGCGAGGATGGTGAAGCACTGGAAAAGGTTGCCCACAGAAGCTGTGGATGCCCCATCCGTGCAAGTAGCCAAGACCAGGCTGGATGAGGCTTTGGGAAATCTGGTCTAGTGGGAGCTATTCCTGACTATGGCATGAGGGATGGAACTAGATGGTGTTTAAGGTCCCTTCCAACCTAAACTATTTTATGAGTCTACGATTTAAGTATATCATAGTACAAGTCCCAACAAAGACACCATATGGAATTTCACTATTGATCTTCCTGTGTAAAAAATGAATATGCGCTTAAATCCAGTGATGGTCCATATAAAGTTCAAATCTTTCAACTCATGTTTCAAGGTCTTCCTTCTTATGCCAGCAACAATCTTATGTTTCTTGGTTTTCCTGAAACACATTGATAAGTTCTGTCAAAAGCATTTTGGAAATCAGGTTGGCTGCATCATTTAGATGGTGTTTTCATCCACATCTATGACACTGAAAAGGGCCCTAGTGGGAGAATTTCCCCAATTTATTCCACAGAGAACAAGGGTACAAAGAGTTCAGGTTCTTTCCAGTGACTTTGTCCTCCCTGAGGGTTAACTTTGTACCCTTTTCATATGCAGACTCACTGACAATGTTTTTCCTTCCTGATGTGTGGGAAGAAGGATATTGTAATTCTCTTATTAAGTTAGGTTTCCATCTCACTTGTGTTCTGCCTAAAAATATTTTTAATACTACATCTGTCAGTGTTTATGATCCTTTAACTTTTCAACATTTAGGTATGATTTCGTGCTTTAGAATTACTCTCCTTTCTGAAAGCCTCTCTGCTGATCAGCCACGACCCCTTCAGTTTACTCTCAGGAATGTCCAATAAATGATGCACATAAGCACTGTGCTTCCTGCTTGGCATTCTGTAGTCTTCATGACCACTCTACAGATGTCTTGGATGTCACTCTGTTTCTTCTTGGTAAGTTTTGTCATATTGAAATGAACACAAAAGCAGTGGATATTTTGGCCTCTACAGCTCTTCAAAAATATCGAACAGAAGACTGCTGCAGCCATTCCTAAAGAGCAGCCTTAAAGTTCAGCAAGATATATACACATGTACGTATATATACATACCTACATATGTGTATGTATGTATTCATTATATATAACAGTGCAAATTGAAATACATGACAGATGCAGCTGGTAAAATAGGAAGCAACTACAGAAGAACTTCTGTTTCTTCCAATATCTTGTTTCAGAGTTTGCCGGAAACATACACTGAAGATAATTAGTATTTATTACTTGCAGCTCTCAAACCCTTCTAAGCATTATTAGTGCTGAGAAAATATGAGCCACGGAACAATGAAGTAACAAAGAAAAGATATTACCTATGATTCTTCATTTCACTCTGCTCCCTCTAAAGTCATCTTCACCTACCAGGAACTAGTAAGTTCACAGACTATTGGAAGTATTGCTTACAAATCATGCTATTATAATTACAGTTGACTTTATGATAGTAAATGTGCTCAAGTGAGGTGTTCGCATCCTTATTTTCATTCCATATTTTGTCTAAATACAACAAATACTTGTGTTGTAGCAATATAACAGCACAATTTTCATGAAATACATATTTTAAGATAACTTAAGTCGCTTCAGCCTGGTTTGCATTTCTTATCTCAGCAAGGTACTCTGATCAAGTAAAGTAATGCAGACACAAAACCTGGTATTGCCATGATTCGTGTGGTAAATATCCTACAGAAATCTAGCACTTCTGACCAAGAATACCAAAGCAATCTCTTTGCACACGCAGTCTAGTAAAAACACCTCTAAATAAATAACAGCATTTTTAACTTTTCCGTAGCATAACATGGAAAAATATCGTGTGCACAGATATTTTTTCTTTACCTCTTCTTTGTCCTATGAGACACACAGTCATTACCTTCCCACTTCACCTCTATACGTGCTGATTCACATTTCTTCTATCAATTTGTTACCTGTACATAACTTAGGAAAAGTGTTTCACATTTGCATGTCTCATTCACAGGGAGATAATGTTAGTACGGTCACTTTGCATAGTGATCTACACTGTCCTCGAGTCTCCACTGTTTTTTCACAATAACTGGCATATTGCTTCTTGGTCAGCACACTGATTGATCACTGTTTAAGTTTAGGGGTAGAGTTACTTGTCTCACTAGCCAAACAATTTGTATTTTCAAGACACGCAAATGACAGCATGTAGGAAGGTAGCATTCTGTCATTACAGTTGTGTTTTTTATTTTGCTTTAATTTACATATAAAAAGTCTGTAACACTTTGTGACTAAATTAACAGTCCATTAGAATGTATACAACTATACTTGATTATTTATTCGTGGTCCTTTAGCACCATTTTATAATAGTGACACTGAAAACCCAAAACCTGGATGTGCAGTTTCCCCGTTATTCTGTATTGTGGCTGTCATCTCTCCCACACTGCCTGGTAGAATAACTTAGTTAGAATTTCATCTCCAAGACACTGTAAGAGTAGAAGTTTGGTATTCTACCAATATTTAAAATTCCCTTACAGTCATTGCTAATTTACTGACTCTTTGCTCTGCTGAATCAGCACCTCTTGAAAGCAATGTCTCCCCTTAATCACTGAGAAAAAGCAGTGCCTCTGCAAGGGCAGATCCAGCAGAGAACAGGATTATGGTAGACTGACAGCAGCTGCATCACCTCCTATGCAATCGTTTTAAAATTATCTAAAATCACTAACCTTTCACAAGGTTCAATTCTCTGTTTAGCCACGCATGACAATGAGTTCAGCAATCCTGTTTCAGCCTCCACAGAATCACTCACGTGATTTGCCCTGATTGGCAGATTTTGCTGCGGAGAAAGAATAAATACGAATTAAAAAATTAAAGCGGGTTTCTGTCAGGTTGGAATATCAAACATCAATAAATCTAACTGTCAGAATCACAGAAAGCAAAGTCAGATTTGAAAGTTTGAACCTCTGTGCAAATCCCACACGGGCAGAATCCAAAGTGGATCAGAAGGCAGAATCTGCTTCAAGCACAATGTAAACGAGCACTCAGCGACACTGTCCTATGAATGAGATGGTTGCGCACCAATGGACCACTCCAGAACTTTACATCTCAGAATGCATGGTGTCACCCCAGCCACAGGAGGTGCTCCTGTGGGGTACAGCAGGATGCTTTCCATCTGAAGCATGCCCTGCATGTGAGGAAGGGTGAAGCTGCCACCCTGCTTCACCTGTTGCCACGAATTCTGCTGTGCTGCACAGAATCAAAAAGCTAACAGCATGTTTCTGGACAGCAAAGAAGGTCACGCGTCCCTCATTTCCATGAAGGAACACCTCCTAAACTATAAGCAAAATACCAATAAAAATCTATTCGTGCACATGTAATGGAAAAAAAACAGAAAAGCGTAAGCATAAAGTGAGAGAAAAGAAAGAATGACAACAATGTCAAAATTCTCTTCTCCCTTGTTTTGGGTGACTTCTCTCAGATCCAAGGCTGAGCCTCCCATATGAAATCTAGAAAAAAAGAATCACTCAATTCCTTTTCTCCTTCGGCAAATACTAAACTTTGCAGAGTTAGAAAGTAACTATTGAAAGTTACATTACTTACTATTTGAAAGTAACCATACAATGTTGCACTGTCATTTCAAAGTGTGAACAGAACTGAAAGGAGATGGTATCTTTGCTCCGGTGACCCAAATGAAGATGCAAGCCTGAAGAAGATGCTTCTTGTATCGTGCACACTTTCAAAATGAAACATGCCCATGTATTTCTGCATAACACCTGCTACAAAGGAATGCAAATCCGAACTGGAGCCCTATGTGTGTAACGTAAGTACTGCAAAACTTGCTTATACCTGTCACCGACTGCTCTGTCTAAACTAAAGAGCTTAAGTGTAGAAAGAGAAACATGGGAAATTGATTAGTTTAACCTAAACATTAACTCCAATCCTTTCTATAAGATTGAATTGTCTTGCTTTAATAAATGCACATCTACAGCAGATATTAACAAAGGTGAAGCCTAAAACACCCACCACCTCCACAGCTCTTCAGGTTACATTTAACACTCCACAGCTACGTTAGGAACCCTGCAAATAAAACTCTAGCCAAGGCTCCCATCTTTGTGATTTCAGCAAGGAAACCATTTCTGTTCCCAACAAATCAGTGGGAAAACCTCGCCTGAAATCCTGCCAGGCTCACAGCATAAACCAACCTGTTGCATACTAAATGTAACACGCAGCAACTTGCTACCTTGTGTAATGGCACTCCACGTTTAAATCTCAGACACAGGTACCCTGAGCTGTGATTTGTATTCAGTTGTAGAAGAAAAATTAATCATTCTTTTCCATTTTCTTGGGTATGTCATCCATATCCCAGGGTACAGATCCAGGCTGGTGTTGGTGTGTATTTCTCTCTGGTTCTTGGACAATGCTGTGTACTTTTGAGCAAAATAGTGCCTCTGCCACCAGGGACAAAATGCCCTGCCATATCCCTGTGCTGTAACATAAAAACTGCCTTTCAACCCACTTCTCATTTCCCTCAATACTACATCTAGAACTCTCATTTAACAACAGAACAATAAACAAAGCGAAATAATGACAGCAAATCCTAATTCCATCCTTTTGTTAAATCCACCAGGCACATCAGACCTGATCCACTACGGGCTTATTTTAAAACCGGGTGGCTGAAAGGTGCCTCAGGATTTATTTAAGGAAAACAGATTGTCTCTAAGGCTGATGCCAAATAACTCATCGCCTGAGTTATCACTCCTCAATCAAAAAGTAGATGAAGAAATTACATAAGTCATTTAGACAGCGATCACCATGGAGTTACGCTGGGCTCTCATGTCAGTGATTAAACAGCCAGCTTCCCTGACAGCGGTGAGTTATTCCTCTTATCACCAGCAGAGCTGCCAAAAGAATCATCAGGGCTACAGGCACAGAAAAGAGGAGGCCCCTCCAAACTCAAGTGATAAAAATGCAGTGTTTTATTACTCTATTTTCATTGTCATAATTTAAGTTTAAACAAATTACAATGTTAAATAGAGCTAGACAACAACGCTCTTTCTATAAACTCAGACTTCTATTTCTTTTCCAGGCCACAGTCTTTGGGATTCTGTCCCCATCACCATCTGCCCCAACCTCTCTCATAACTGAGCCCGTATCTTCTAGCCCTGCCAAAGCCAGTACAAAATATTGGGTGTTTTATTATTACAAATTATACTTTGGTCACTTTGGAGGTTGATTTTCTCTCTAATAATAATAATGACTTTGTACAGGAAATTGGTCCATTTTTGTTGCACTTTAACATCACTAGAAGGAAATCACGTGATAAGAGAGAATACAAGTGTTCAGAAATATATATCTGCCAAGACCAACCGCCTTTAAATATCCCAATAAAGCAAGAATATACTAATTATCTTATATAGTTTCAAATTCTTCTTTAGAAACCTAGCAAGGTCTTATAGAAAGCAAGTTTCGTGGGTCTGACTTCAATTTGAGCAGAATCTCAGTTAATAACACTGCAGGCATAAACCCCCTTTTAACAGTCCATAATATTGAACCGAAGACAGGATTGCTAAAGAACTTTGTTATTTTTTCTCCCTAATAAACCAGCATTACAGACTTTCAGCAGGTGTCTTTAATAGACCCAGTTATTAAAAAAGTATTGCATGAAATAAATTCAGACCATTTCTCCAGCATTACTCCTCCTCCCAATACAAGAATTTCTCCTGCATATTCAGTTATTTATGCCTAAACAAAAACTCATCCTCAGACATTATAAACCACTGTCAGCATCCATAATTATTCCTTACACTTAAAAACCTGCCATTGCTTCCAGTTACAGTAAAATTCCCTTTCTTGTCCTCTTTTAATTTTTCTTATTTTTTACAGTTTTAAAAGCTGTAGGAGTGTGTTTTGTATGAAAGGTTCTGTTCATGAGCACTTTTGTGTTTAGTTTTTGGTTTTTTTTTAAGTGTGGAAAAAATCTCACTTTTCTAGTTTCAGGTATTTTCTGTGCTTTAATCGCTCACAATAACTCAAGAATGGAAACGTTTGTGTTAATTTCTTTCGACACACCAGCTAACAGATATGTACTATTGGCATTATTACTGTTTTGGAAATGTTGTTTGAACTAATTTCTTCATGGTTAAAGACCACGCCAGACAGGTGACATCTCTGGGTCAGTCGGTCAGCAACACTGTATGCTCGAGCCAAGTACCCAAAGGTACCTCTTTTACTTATGCACATCCCATATAATAGTGCTTGTTTCTCTAATGTGATGATAGGGATTTTTTTAATGTGATGTTGGGATTTTTTGTTTGTTTTTCAGTCTCCAACAACCAAGTTACTTATTCAGGTAAGTAAATACAGACTTATGACCTACAGATTTCCCCTCTTTGCCATGTGCAGAGGGGACCTCGCCTATACATAAAGTAGGAGATGTTTGAGTTCTTCTGAGCTCCTTGGGCTTGACCACATCTTAACTCCATGCTGAGGTCAGCCTTTTTCTTCCATGGACTTCTGCATGCAAATAGCAGCAAGTTCCTGGACTGGTTAGGAGACAAGATCTAGAACAACCTTAAGAAGTACCTAGGGATGCGACAGGTTTGGAGTGAGGCTCCTCTTGAGTAACTCTACTGAAAGCTCTGAAGTTATTTTGTGTTTCTATGCAGACATAAGATATATATTTTAATCAAGTAAACAAGTAGACTTTTGTCCGTCAGCAGTACATATTCCCAAATATCGTCCATCAGACTATACTCATTGTGGGAAAAAACATCACAGTATCCAGGCACTGCTGTGGCTCAATCTATTGCAGACCCCTTAAACTCAGCTCAACTCATAAATCCTCACTTGTCTCAGCAAGAGTCCTTTAGTGCATTAAAAACAGGAAGGCATGCAACAACTGTCAGCTAGAAATACCACGATACATAGTTTTATGTGTTTGCTTGATGGTGGAATACTTTAAGATGCTCACACAATACAGGACCCTTAAGAGATTGATTGTTGTGCAGATCTTTAAAGAAATGTTCACAATACCTTTAGCATCATAACTTTTTACAGCTGTTGAAAAAGAACTGTTTGAGGCAATCATCAGGGTCAGTGGGATGAAACTGGAGTAGCAGAGCCTTTTTTCATAGGCACAGGTACTTCCTCACAAGCAGCCCCTCAGCTTTGTAGTTGAACAGTCACCAGCTCAAGGTCATAACTGCACAGCAGTCCTTGTTTTTAGCCAACCTACCAGAACTTCAGGCTGAAGAAAAACAGCCTTTTTTATGGTAATCATTACTTAGGTTACAATTCCAAGCTCTTCAAAAACTGGCAAGTAACATTTAAGACTCTGAATGCTGTTTTTTTCAACCTCATAATTGGGCTTGGGGAAACCATTCATGAAAATCGATAATAAGCTATGGAAAAAAAAAGATGCTCCATACTCTTTTGGTCAGATGCCTGCATTAAAAAATTTCCACGGCAAGCTGTGGCTGCTTTTACCTTTATCAGTTATGGCTAATCTTCTAGGTATTATCAGGACCGCCAAAGCACCCAACCCCCTCAACTATCACATCTCTACTAGGCTTCATACACTGCAATGCGTTGGGAGGAATACATACAAGTAGGTCTTTGCAGATTCTTTTCCACTGGTGTTTTCTACCGTCTTGTTGAACTATCCGATCTTTCTGCAACAGCCAAACAACACAAACACAGAAAACCAGTACAGGCAAATCCACATCATTTACTGCACAAAAGAGCAGCAAAGGACATATGAACACATTCCTGGGAACCACTCACTGCTGCAGCTCTGCCCTGCCTCGTTACCTCCACATAGCTGCCTCACCACGTACAACACTGTCCTGAACTACGAGGTACGAAGAACAGCAGAAACTCATCACAGAAATTCAGAACTGCTGATGTGATGATGCAGCACCTGAAATAATCAGACACTTCATGAAGGAAGAGCTTTCAGATGGATGGCTCCAAGAAACGTCTACATCTGGGAAACAGGAAAAAAAAAAAAAAAAAAGATGGCTGGTCTGAGTTCAGATGCAGCCCCAAATATGATCTGGCACTGCACATAATCTTGCCCACCTTCACATTTTTTCCTCTTTTATTCACTTTGGCTGCTTCATCTGCTAAAGACATAAATCATGGCTGCCTGCAGGGGCAAAGTTTAGAAGGATGCAACCACAGGCCAGGGAGCTGATGACTGACTCTGACATCTGAGAATAGCTCTGAGTAAGCTGCTGCTTTTCTATCAAGAGTGGGATCTGTTTTTTCCCCTCTAGGTATACACATTTCATAGCAACACGTTCTGTTGCTATTTAGGATTCACTGGCCACTTCCATTACAAATGTTCTTTTCCTGAGATTTATAACCACAGCTTTTGTTACAAAGCCCAACGCCAGACAAAACTTGCCTCACTTTGGGTTTCGTTGCAAAGCCTGGACTAGGGCCAGCTTCACACAAGTTTTTGCATTTCTTTTGGTGAGCCTGAGACAGTTGCATCCTAAGACAACAAGATGTAAGAACAATACATACTGTAGGGTCTGCAGTCAGCAAACACTTCTTAACTCACAGTTAAAAAACAAGGAATCCTTTGCCTTCAAAGCAGGATCAGCGCGGAATGGAGGGTTAAATCCAACGAGAGAAACCAACAAAAATGCTTACGTGAACCCCAGTGAGAATCAAAATAGCTGCATTTTGAGCAGCTTTATTTATAACTGCATAATTTTAAATGATAACACCAAAAATAGTCATTGCAGTATGTCAGTTCAGTGTAATTTTTTTTCAAACCACTCCAACTTTTTTTTTTTTTTTTTTTTTTTTTTTTTGTAGAGTAGTAACATAAATAATAAATAAATCGTTTTCCAGCTAGTTTTAAAGGGTTTTGTGTTATACATCTACCAAGGGACTTTCGCAGGTAGGTAATGATCCAGCAAGGCAGCCAGCTCGACTGGAGGGTTATTAGGCTCTCACCCTCCCCTTCGCTCTGTGCCACTGCTTTCACTCTCTCCACCTCCATTGTATCTGTAAAAGCAGCGGGTCCGCAGCCAAGCACTGCACGCTCCCCACAGCCAGCAACTTCCTCTGAAGCTGCAGTGCGTAATTACAACCAGCTGTGCGGACACCGCCAAGGAGGCTCCCACACTCCTGCAGGGAAAGCAAAGAGGGAGCAGCAATCCCCCCTTTCCTGCAGCCGCAGATGCTAAAAGGATTGGGCACTTTGGCCTCCCTCCCTCTTCTCTCCTCCACTAAATCCATTTGTTTGAGGGAAGAAAGCCTCCTTGTGGCTCCTGCTGCTCCTTCAGCCTGACCTGCTGGAGGCACTTACACCACTGCTCCTTCCCCAGGGGCAGGGCCATGAGCCACACTGTGAGGCTGCATGACCCATTCAGCCAACAATCCCATGTTTAGGCTCTTCTTGAGCTACTTGGTAGCTCCTGGGAGTTCCATCTGCAGCACAGAGTTATCTTTTTAAAAGCTGAATCCTTGCTGCCAGTTGTCAAAGTACCTGGTAAACCTAAAGGCCTTCGAGTATCTTGGACACAGGATACATACAGGTGGTGCAATCACCAGATTAATGCTTTGCACTTACACAGCACCAAGATCACAGCACACGGATGAACTCTATCTCTTAATACCAAAGTGAGACTAGAACCTTAATTTATAACTAGAGAAAGCAATATCAGATGCATTGAACACTTTGCTCAAAACAACAGAAAAATCTATGAAAGAGCTGGTGACAAACAAGTCCTGCATTCTAATGCTTACATCACGTTGGGACTGCACAATGATAGCTTTCCTTTCTATGATATACAGAACTGCAGCCTCAGCTTCACTAGGCAGGTAGTGAGAGCTCATGTGAAAGAATTGTGCACCACATGAGAACACCCAGCGTTCCCTCCGACAGGATGCAGAGCTGAGCTTTGAGGCAGCCATCACAAATGTCACTGTTCACAACCAATAAATTCTGCTAAAGCAGAATACAGAGGGCTCCCTAAAGCCATGGCATATATGATCAGGGCTTTTGGGTAGTGCATTGGATCAGCCACATCCAGGCACTGTGGCTAACAGCAGTACGTGAAAAGCAGCATAAGTGATGCCCAAGTGATTTAGGGGCACAGCACAGTCTCAGAATGGATTTCACACTCTAGAAACATAAAAACTAGATAAGAATGTTTTTACTTTCCTCCAGGGTAGAGGAGCAAAGCCATAAAAGTACATGAAATCATCATGCCAAAGTCATGTTAGGTTTTTTTGTGCCATGGTAAAGTTACGTACCTGTATGGGAATCCTGTCAGGTTCCCTGTTTGCACTTTTCCCATGGGTGTAAGCATGCCTCAAACATTCTAGCTTTCATGCTGTACTTTTGTACTTTCCCAGCGTTACCTACACAGTGCACACATTTCTATTTCTTTGCTTATTACTGCAAGAACAGGGTGGTATTAAGAGTCCTGCACCGTCCCAGCTTCTCAAGCCATAGCTTAGCATATTCGCTTTGGCACTAAGACAGGCTTAGGAAATTGCCCTCCTCTGTTTGACTTGCCCGCTCTGTTTGTTGGGCTACAAAAGTGTGTTTATCTTGATTCATTTCACTAATGTCATTCCAGCTGATCCAATTAGCACTGGCAAAAGAGGGAAGCAAGGGGTGGTAAATTGTGGCAAAAGGGGAATGAATGAGAAGAGATGAGCAGATGGAAAGAGAAAGGAGTGGTAAACATTAAATTATCTTTGCTGTTGGAGAATGCACAAGGGAAAAATGTTCTCAAAGAGTTCAGTTACCGGTAAATCAACTTTCCTCCTTCAAATACTTATCTCTATTACACATATTCCAGCTCACATGATTTCAAGGTGGCAGCCAAAACCCTGGAACAGTATGTCAGGGCCCAAAGCAAAAAGCATGGACTGAAAGGACTCACCAAATATAGGATATGCACCTCAATTATCCACACTGGTCTAACACTTGGTAGCAGAACAGAGATGCTGTGATAGTTGGCCAATAGTGCTGCTCGGTCTCCAGCAGCGCAAACTCCACTGTAAGTAATGATGGCTGTTTTGTTGAGTGTTGTGATACAGTCCAAGACCCTGTTAAAATGTGTGGGGTAAGAAACTGCTGTGACCTTTAAGTAGTGGAAAGAAGTCATTTTTCAGCAAGGGAGACAAAACTCTTCTCATATCCCATGTGCATGGTGCATTTCTGGGGGACCCACATCTCTGTGCTTAATCTTCAGTGTAAAGACCTGCAGCAAAAGGATCAAGAAGTTCAGGAATGACAACAAGATGATAATAAAGATGGTGCTGTGTCTTCCAGGAACCTCATGAAACATTCCCCCAAATAGACTGCAGTAGTAAAAGCAAGGATGGCTTTCTCCAGAGGGAATTCTGTCAAACCAGGTAACTTAGTGTCTAAACGCACCCAGGATATGAGGCAAAGCTTAAAAATCTATGCGAGATAAATTGAGTTCTTACTTAAACTCACTTTTTGGCTATGAAGTGTAAAAGCTGACTACTGACATGCCTTCCTGAGGGCAGAACATTTAACTGTAGAGATGCGTGTTCCATGCCAAGACAAACACAGGTCAAACCCCAACAGTAGAGAAAGAGAGAAGGAAGAACATATCTTAGCTACAGCTACCATACAACTTAGGTCAAAGACCCTCAGGTCTCATTTAACACGAAGTACAAAAGAAAAGCACTAAAAGACTGAAAAGGAGGGTGGTTGTAGGAAAACAGTTCACTGAAAAAAGGCACGAGAAACAAACAAGTAGGCTTTGAAAGAGCTGAAGTGCAGCTTAGACTGCAGAAGTACAATTCTAAGTTAAAGCAGCTGGGAGAGGAAAAAAGAACAGAGGAAAGAGAAATGCACACCACAGTAGAGCACAAGGATAGGCACATGTACATTCCACAGCAACGAGAAGTAAAATCCAAACCAAGCACCTGAAGTATGCAAAGGTATGCACAAGGAAGCATGCTCCAGAGAGAACAGGAGAAAAAGGCTCTGTACCCAGAACAAAAGCCTAACTCCTACTGCCATAAAGGCTGATGAAGTTTATGAAAGGCACAGGGCAGTAAGGGGAAAGTTCATGCATGGACAGGGCCAATTTGGCAGCATTTTGCCTCATGTCCATGATTAATAAGCAAATGGTGAAGCAGCAGAAGCAGATGTATGGGCATAAACATATACAGCAGAACTGTCCACCTCTTTGTTTTGCACTGTGCCCATTCCAACCCAGTACATTCTATGATTCTATGATGGAAACTCCAGAACTTTTCCAAGCAACCTGTTTCAGCCTTCAGTTTAACAAAAAAAAGCTTTTTAAAAAGAAGCATGTAAATGGAATTTCTTATATTGCAATTTGAGTCTACCACCTTTCATGAAAGCAGCAAAATCTTTTTGTGTTTTTGGTTTTTTTTCCCCCCTACAAATGTGATACAAACTAGGGAGTTCCTTATTTTTAGCAAAGGAACAAAAGGTAAATTTCTATCAAGATTTACACATGTACCAGCAAGTTGCTCCAGACAGTCTAGCACTAATTGCCAACGGTGTTGTCAGAATTTGGAAAGTATCTTATTTCAACAAATGCAATTTGATTGCTAAGTTCCACCTTCAAGAAAGGGAAATGCAATTGTAGGTCTGGGGCCTCTTACCCTTTCCAGCGAAGACCTAACAATTAAAAGCTGGTAAGGTCTGATGGGAGTGATAAAAGTCTGAACTTTGCAACCTTCAGAACTCCCCCATCTCTCGTATCTCCACTCCCCTCCCTGCAAATTGTTATAGCAATGGTTACAATGATGAAAATTTCCACTTGAAAGAATGATTTATTTTATTTTTGCTACCTTCAGGCTCTCCAGAACTGCTCAGCATACAACCGCTGAGAATTTGGTCTTGGCTAACTATTTTCCTCTGCTAGTTTTTGCTCTCAGCAAAGTAAAACAGCTATCACAGATTTGGCACAGAAGAGTAGGGAAGGTTTTTTATGCTCTTTTTACATCATGAGCCATTATTAACTTACCCTGAAACTGGAATATATTAGTGTGATGCAGGAGACAGTTTCTGGCTAAATTGGCAGGCCTGGTAATTAGAGATAATCTTTTATTTCTATCTGTACATCCTCAAAAGATAATAATTGTAGTTGCTCAATGACAGGCATTTTTACTGTTTTCTTCCAGAGAAAAACTGAGATTTCAGGTCACCATCATAAGAAATCATCCTTGAAAAAAACGGACATAAGATGGAAGAGCAATGAATATAGAAAAAAAATCCTTCCTAGCCCATAGGCTATGGTAGAGGTGCCATGAGGCTGTAAAGACAGACTAAGTGTGGAGAGCTGTTCTGATTAAGGGACAAAGAACACAGCTTCTTAGGGATGTCAATATCAAAGAGTGACTGGAATTACTTAGAATGGTTCAAGGTAATAAATCATCAGCAAATGGAATGTACTTAAGAAAGGAGAAATTTAGGTCACATCTCAGGAAAAGATTTCAAATAGTGAAGAGCAGAAGGTTATGGAATATTTGCCTGAAGGAAGAGACACAAGGCACATCCCTGGGGACTTTTAAAACTACACTGGAAAAAGCACCGAAGTATTTGGTACACAATAATCTTACACCAGGAAGGAGAAGGGCTGGCTGATCTAATTGGGCTTTTCCATCTCTGCTTGCAGTGACTCAGTGGTAATTCCGCTGGCCGGCTCCAGTTTCAAACAGAAAAAAATCCAGCAGCAACAGTAAGCACCTCCTGCTGAATGTGAATGCTGCAGAATAACTCACCCCGGGACACAATGCAAATGCACTTCAGAAATGAAAACAGATCCCATGTTTTAGGTTCTCTTTCTGTGAATGTCTACCTTATAATGAGAATTAATATATATATATATATATGGAAAAAAAGAAAAGAACAATCATTGTGTAGGCATTTCTATCAAGGATCAGATGTGCTCAATGTGGCTGCACACATTAAAAACTGGAAATATTGAATGGAAATTGCACGGATTCTGTTCAATTCAGGTCGATTCTGCAGGTACGTTACAGTGTTGCTCAGCATGAAGAAGAACGACAGAATCACAGAATCAGGTTCTGTGAACTTTCAAAAGCAGGCTTACACCATTCTTGCTTTCTGCCTTTTTTTTTTTTTCTAGCTGACACGGAGGGAATAAAGGAAAAAAAAGAGAGAGGTGGTATATTTTACACAGGCAGATATCTGAAAATCTTATTCTTTCCATCTGAAATAGCTGCTACCTGGTGCTGCTCTCGGTCGGGAAAGGAAGCTGCAGCTGTGCGCGCAGCCCCGCTTCAGAAGCTGCGAACTCACCGCTGCCCGCTGCAGGCCTGCCGCCTGGCGGCACAGCAAAGCCTGAACCCACGTTAAAGGCCTTCCCAAAGGATTAATGAGCGAATATTTACCAGGCCCGTCCAACTACCTCCTTGTTTATTCCTTTCCAAAACGTAACAATGGCCCGTATTCACTGGGACGTCAGGACACCCTGCGTGGGACTGGGATTATTTACATGTACAGCGCCCCGAGTGCAGCTGCATGTAAATGTCTGAGAACACGGTCCTAGGAAAGTCATTTGAAAAATAATTTCCTCTTCACAAAGCAGCTGCTGAGGTAATTAAGTCACTAATTCTTGGCAAGTCCCCCAGCTCCCAAGGGGCTGCTTGCACGTGGCAGCATTTGTGGATGCACACAATCCCCAGTTCTGAACTAGTTCAATGCAGTCTTCCAGTATTGAAACAGAGTTCATAAACGTGAAGAAAATCAACTTTGTACAGGAGCAGATAGAGACAGGACAAGAGGAAATGATTTTAAACTAAAGGAGGGAAGATTTAGATTGGATGTCAGGTGGAAGTTTTTCACTGAGAGTAGTAAGGTGCTGGAACAGGCTGCCCAGAGAGGCTGTGTGCCCCAACCCTGGAGGTGCTCAAGGCCAGGTTTGGTGGAGCCCTGGGCAGCCTGGTCTGGTACTTGATCCAGTGGCTGGCAGCCCCGCCTGTGGCAAGAGGGTTGGAACTTAATGATCTTTGAGTTCTCTTCCAAGCCAAGCTGTTCTATGATTCTATTATTAAGTCAACACCCATTGCTATCAACATTTGTCTCCCCAGAAATATTATGTGGACACACATCCGAACTGCTGCTATATACCATTGCTAACACACACTTCTTAAGACAGGCCTTTAACTCCCATCAAGCTGCAGAACTGCCAGTAAACATCACACAAAATGCAAGGCTATTGATACCAGAACAAGGAACAGGCTTGAATTTCCTTTGTCCCAGGCTTGGTCACAAAAGTCAATCCTGTCCAATTAGTGAAAGATGAAGATGTCTTCAAGCATGAGTGTGTAATGACGCAAACACTTAAAAGGATGCCCATGTTTTAAGAAGTCAGACTGGAATTTTAGCCAAACGACCCACGTGTAAGTCCTAATTCATCTGGATTTCTTTTAGAAATGCCATTTGTGCTTACTAAACTATGAACATCCAGATACAATGAAGCCACATCACAGCTATCAAACCGGCAGGGTCTTTGATCCAGTAGACTGCTATTTCATAACTTTGGGAAGATAACCCCTTCTTTCCACCTACTAGCTATACTTTCAATAGTATTATAAATGATACTATTTGCAATAAGCTAGGATACTTTACTTTCAAATACAGATACAAGCTTTGTTTTTGTTTTTTTATAACACAGCCATAAAGGCTCTAACAGAAAGTCATTTCATCCCATTCTGTCTCCATCATCAGGCAATGAAGGATGCAGAGAGAGTATCACTACATTCTCGTCTTGTTCATAAACTGTGGCTCAGGGCTTTGAGTCAACATTAAAGGCTTACTAATTCTCAGACTTCCATCCTTCACAAATGTGCCCAGGCACTAACCTCTTTGCCATACTTTCTGAAGAACACAGCATGTTAAAGTAAGTTGCTCAGAGCATCATGACAAGTTTCAGGATTAGCTGTGATGCAGAACAGATGAACTTTTGAAGAATAATTGCATAAGCTATTTAATTAATAGAGTGAATTTAGACTCATTTAAAAAGCTACTGAGGTCATTTAAAGTCCAGTAAAGAATTCTGCAATAGTAGTAGGCATGCAGTGTCAATACTAGGATTAGAAGAAAAGGTGAAAAAGAATGTCTCACAGTAACAGAAAAGTCCATTTAGAACCAGTAAATTATGATTAATTTTGGTAAGTTACAGAAAGGTAAATGACCTTGGACAGAAACCAGCTACAAATGTTGCAAAATCATCTTGATTTCTGAGAGAGCTGGAGATATCCAGTGTAAATACAACTGCTGTCACTTCTGTCCCTCATCCCAAGACTAATTTCTTCTTAGACAAGACAAGGAAGTCTCTAGGATACATGATTCTGCAATACCCTCGCTAAACCAGAAAAAAAGAACTATAGATCCTTTTTAATATATCAATGTGTAGTAGCCTACATTGTGTAGTAGCATGGACTGATAGGAACGTATTTGTAAAATGAAAGATTTGGGACAGCAGAACACTACCACTCATTGATCCTATGAACCAAACACCTGTAAGTGTTTGGAGTTTATTAAGTGTGGTCACAATGCACAGCTGATGACATTTCTCCACAAAGAGGTACGTGCACTCAGAATGAACCATGACATGAACCAAAGCTGAGCAAGTGGTAGAGATCATCACATTCATGGCCTGAAGAACAAAAATACAAATGCAACTCCCAACTTAAGATTATCACACAAGTTGAATATCTACACTTTATGCAAATACTGATAAATAAGTCCTAAGGTAAAAATGGTAAACATGATAGAATATAAGAAAATAAAGGGAAAAGCCACTCGGTTTTTCAGAGGACTCATCCAAAGTTAGGTTGGACAGCTTATGAGAAAACTAAAAGGAAGTCAATATATGACAAATGAAAAATAGAAAGTAACTGTCTCAGAGAACACAAACTGTTTTTCATGACTGTTACGTTACAAATGCTGTAGGATGAATTCTGTTTCAACTTGTATCAACATCTAAACGCATGAAAGTTACAACTCAACTGGCAACGTGTCAGCCCTACACAGGTAATTTCATCCAGAGAGGTTAATTTACACAACTGCTGCTGTTTTTACCTGCTTTGAGCATAGAGTATTATTCCCTTGTTAACTGAAAAATTCTATACGACTTCCAATTTTGCTTAATCTACATTTGTTTGAATTTTAGATTATAAGCTAAAGGACAGCTCACACACTGTTCCAGCCATGTCAGTCCCTACCACTATTTGATGCTGAGTGCCACTAGCAAACAAATGCTTTTAAACAGAGAGACACAAACTAGTTTTATTACCCAATTAACTTAGCTCCATGAGCACACTTGACTGTCTACAAACAGCACTGCGCTGTCATGGTGCAGGGCTCCAAACTGTTAACACTAAAAATGAAGAGAGGATATAAATTATTTAATTTGTGTAATCTGTAACGTAAGTAGTTTAGAGAATGGACCATATGGAGAAGTTCAACAGCTGCCTGTTGTATAACATATTCAAAATAGGAGTCACTTCCAATGGTAGTATGGCTTCAAGTGTATCTCTAGTGTATCTCTACAATTGCTTTCCTTATATGCCCAGAAGGATTCCCTCTTCAGAAAGGAAGTGTGTGGTCACAGGTAGTTATGGGGTGAGAAGGAACAGCAAAGATGACAAAAAAGCAGAATCTTTCAGGCTAGATGAAAGTATTTTTCCAAGAAAAAAAACACATCTCCTTGGCAAGCAGCTCCAATGCAGGACAACAACACCAAAGGGAAAGGAAAGACTGATTGTCTCCTAAAAGGTGACAGTCAGCTCAGATACATGAGTTTAAGGGCATGGTGCAAAGAAGAGCAGTAATGAAAGGCACGGACTTCAGTGAGTCTGTGGGCAGGAATTTGTGTGATTTAATTAAATAGAAGTGTGAGGAAAGGGAAGAAATTACACATGAAGCAGATTTAAAACACTTGCACAATTGGCAGGAATAAGTATTGAGCTTGTAAACAAACAAAGAGAGAGAGAGAGAGAGAAACAGAACTTTCTTTCTCCATGTCAAAAGATCTTGAGTTGATAAGCCATAGCTTTGAAATAATCAAAGAAGCTGATTGTTAAATAGAACTTGTCTTCCTTGACACACCATTGCTTTAATTGTTGAAGGTGAGTCAAACTGTAAAATACAAAGTATTAGCTCAAACTCTGTAAAGATCATGCAAGAATTTATGAAGTTGTTTTGGAAAGGAGATGTTCCATCTGGTTTTGACTTTCTGCCCCAATGAATGAGTCAGGTGGCCAGGGAATCAACACTGCATAGGAAGTTCTTCATTATATAATACATTGTTAACACGGGTTTCATGTGAAGAATGGAAAGTCCAGGGAGAGCTGGACTTCACCCAAGAGTTTTATGGACTGTCTTTAAGGTGAACTGATATGTAGATGGGAAAGAAGTTAGGAGGAACTGTCAAACTGCATTGACTGAAGCTTTTCACAATCCTGGGATAAATCCAGGAGAGATCTTACTTTCCAAGCTTATACCAGGCTGCACTTGAGTGGTGGTGGTAGGAAAACAAAATCATTACTACTGCAAATTCAGAAGAATAAAGCAGATGAGGCTGGTTGATTAAAACTTTGTGGAAGACCAAAGGGCAACAAAGTGCTTCATAAGGCCACCAACAGAGCAACAGGATGATACCAGTTGGATATCTCTAAGTGAGGACAAGTTTTCTCTGCAACAAGTATCCACAAAGCTGCCATTCTCTGAATGTATTAGGACCATATTATAAACAAACAAATACATGAAACAAAACAAAAAACAAAACAGTCTTCTATTTCAGAAATCGTAGCCTGCCTTTTAATCAGTCCTGTACTCTAATGAGCTGCCTCCCTTGTCTCACAAATAACACAAACTTCACTGGTTTTTTCCACTTGCAGCTTCTGAAATCCAGTCACTCACATCTGTCACTCAGTGTCTTAGACTTGACATCAGCAATCAGAAACAGACAAATCTCTTATCTCCTGAGCTGGTTTTTCCACAGGTCTTTGCTTGAGGATCATGAGTAGCAGCTCCTACTACAGCAGTTCTCTTGTTGCTCAAAGGAACCCATTCCATAATGCTGAAGAGGACGTGGTTTGGCATGCCCAATGGTTTATCTGTGTCTAGCTGGGATTTCAGACACACTCCCTGGCTAGGTCCCAGAATGTCACTTCTGTGGGTGACTTAACCCATGAAGACAGAACTAAACAATTTATCAGCTGATTTGCAGAACACATATACCACATCTACATATACCTGTACCATATACCTGTTGGTCAGAACATTCTCAGGAGCCAAACCTGAATGGATTTCCATTTTGTGCAGGTAACTACAGTTTTGTTTTGTTTTCCCCTCCTCTCCCAGCAGATCAAGAGAGGGTGTTTCTCATTTGTCCCTGCTGTAGAGAGGCTAGGCTGGAACATGAACATTTTGTTCCGATTTGTTAATAGAAATGAAGTTTGCAAATTAGACACTATTTTAATATCAAGAAAGCTTGTAACTGCACTAGGGACCAATTCCAATCTCCACGTTCTTCCTTGCAGGGGACTAGGATATTTCCATCCCTAAAAAGCAGGGAGGAAATATGACAACCACACTTTAATCAGTAACTACATTTCACTTAACAGCCACTTCCCTGCTCTTCTACACAGGAAGATAACAATGCACTCCCAACGCTTTCTACAGACACAATAAGCACAGTTTTGCTTATTCCCTGAGCTAAGCACAGCAGCTATATCACAAGTTTTCCCAGTCATGTGATAGTTAGTCCTGAGAATTCCTGCATCCAGAGAACACATCACAGTGCTGCAATTTATCTCCTGCCTAAAATATTTCCTTCACAAAGCTACCACTGGAAATATACTGCTGTAAACTTCAGAGAGAGCAATTAATTTCTCCACTGGGAGTTCAGACCTTGAGCAACATCACTTGTGTCCTATATCAGCCGAAAAGCTGTAGATGTGGAGTCCAAGATCAAAAGGACTCTGAAACATATGTGAGCTGAAGGAGCTACAGACTCCCTTTTCAGTTCTGAAAAGTGTTAAATCATGCTGTTGACTCCTGGAATGATTTGCTTTTTTTCATACAGCCTCTACAGTGGCTTTGAAATACGGGAAAGCTCACCAATAAACTTCCTATAATGGGAATGAAGCCCTTTTAAACAAGAAAACAAACTCTACAGATCTATGAGCTTTGTGAGACTTGGATAGTTGTGCAGAATTTCAACACCCCCCACCCCCACCTTTTCATTCAAGCAAATTCTTAGCTCACTGGTTATGCATAGGGCACTTCCTCTCTGACAGAGTACCAGCTCTTCCTTTTACTGTCACTTCAGACTGGTAGCTGCAAGGCTTTATCATCTGTGAGAGCATTCATTCCTTTCCAGAGGTGTGGTAAGCACTAAGGCATCTCCTAGGTATAGAAAGACTGCTCAAGTCTCTACAGACCTATGAAGCATTGCCCAAGCCTAAAAACATTAACATTGCCACAGGCCATATCCTGCTGAGAAAGAATCTATTTCCTCATCATTTACAATGATATGATTTTCAATGGTCCACAGAGAATGTAAGGCTGATAGTTTTTCTCAAGGATGTACAAGACTCCAGAAATGGCCAACAGTGCAGTTAGATTATTCTGACAGATTTCCCCAGTGATCTGAAAAGCTCATGTCCTCTTTGCAACTGTTTAATTAGCCAGCCTCTGCTCCACACACCCACAGGTGCAGTATAATAGAACTCAGGTCTTTGTTATGCTGGGCATAAACACTCTGATTCCCAAGTGGGGGTCTCAGACCATTCTGTTGCAGCTCACCTGAACATTCAGCATGGTGCTGGATGCGCTGCAGGACCTTGACTATCCCCAACTGAGCCCACAGTGAAGCCATTCCTGCAGCAATGAGGTCCTCATCTCGCTGACCTCAGCCAAGTGCTGTGCCCTTCAAGCTGTGCTCAGCAAAGCATACTTGAGCACTTGGCCCCCTAAGCATGAGAAGATACGCACTGAAGGAGAAAGACTAGCTTTGGGGTTGATCCCAGGAGAAGTAGAGCTGATCATATAAAGGCTTAGAGCCACAGAGACTCTCAGCATTTTGTTAAGTTGGGCTCAAAGTAGTAAAACACTTGGAATAAAGTGTATTTCCATACACAAATACATGCTGCACTACTCTGCTCATAGAGATTTCTCTAGCGCTGTTTTAGTTTATAATGTTCTTAACAGAGTTTTCCTTAATTTCAGCATAAAGACTTTGAGAATCCTTCTTCTGCCTTTAGAGAGGGTATTACATAATTTTATTCAATACACTGTCCTGTAAATTTAGCTCTTCATATTCTGAAATCACAAGGATAAGTGAAGTTACATCATGTGAATTACGAAGCGATAATGCCTTTAGTTCTGTCCCAATCAGAAGTGTAACTGTTTAAGGCTTGGAATAATCATGTTCAAACGTATTCAGATTATAATTACTTTTCTTCTGATAATGATAGCTTGTCTGATTGGATGATTACCTATTTGACTTTGATAAGTCTCGAAGGTCAGAGAACATAATTACAGACATCTGTTTTCTAAGAAAAATAAACTCTTGGAAAATAATATTTAAAGTGGCATCTGCAAATAAGTGTTTTAGAAGCATGCTGCTCATGTGGAAGTCACAGGCAGACAAATAAAACAACAGCCAATTGTCAAAATACCAGGTTATCATATTTCCTTCGTAAATAATATCCAAGTTCACTTTTGTTACTTACATAAGCATAAATAACTTGTCTGATGAGAATACATCTGAGTAGACATTAAGAATAAAAATAAAAGAAATAAAACAATGCATGTGCCATACATGTTCCAACAGCTCTTGAAAGCATAATTGGTTTGAAAATAGAGTTGTTTGTTTAATCAGAAAGACAGCAGGTTACATACACCTCCTGTTATTCCTGAGGAAAGAAAAGGAATACAACTGTACAGTTCTGGAAGAAGAGCTGAGAAAAGATCCATAGAACCTGACAAGATTTCCAGAAAGCAGAGGTTCACCATTCCAAAAGCTTTTGTTTTGCCTTGTATTTTATTGTCTACAGCAAGTTACTTCTCTATTGAGTGAGTACAAAAATGCTGTCAAACCACAATTCCCTACTCAAACTAATACCTTTGCTTCATTGCCAATCAATCTATTTCTTCTACATCAACAACATTCTGTTACTTCCAACAGTTTTAATCCTCAGCAAGCACTCAGACACCTTTGCAGAAACATCAGTGATGCTCTCCCTTTGTGCGGCTGCTTTTAAAGAACATAGATTTCAGGGTTTTTTTTATTTCTTACTTTCATTTTCTAAGTGTAAATAATGACACAATTTAAAGGATGCTCCCAGTGATGAAATGCTGCTTAACATCGTTCAGGAAAACAAACAGAAGTCACCATAATCTACCAAAGCCAACCGTTGACATTAAACACCTTGTGTTCTTCAAAGCCACAATAAGATCAGCTTCAGTATGGTTACTGTAAGCTGTTAGATTGAAACATGGATCATCCACTTATTTTCATCTTTCTTGTTTTGTGAAACTTCATGCTGAGGTGAAATTCCTAAATTCTTACACTTAAAATACCAACAGTGAAGGGAAACTGAGATATCATAACTTACCTTCCAAACTGGTCCTCAGAGGTAAGCTGAAACCAGGCTAGAATAGCTGCATTTTGAATAACACAGCCAGCTGGGTTACTCTGACTGCAAGGAGATTAGCATCTCACAAAACCAAGAAACATCCATGCCAACAGAGAACAGCCCGAGAATGAAAGAAGACTATGCAACACAATGAAGAGGAACTCAAAAGCCTTGCATGGTGAAATTGCACTGACAAGCATTCTGTCTTACTCAGGATGGAATGTGGAGGATAACAAGGAAAGTTACAGTCAGTATGGAACTAAAGAAGCAGGCAGCTGGCATCAAAAGGCTCGTGGCTTTGGAGAAGTTGCTAAAGGGCTTTATATTTTGTACACTGAAATTACAAACCAAAAGATTAATAACCTGAAAATGTGCAATTGATTTCCAGAAGAATAACCACACAGCTCAGCTTAGTTTCCAAGCACCAAAAATAAATAAATAAGCCATCATCTGAAGGCAAGCAAAGAAAAAAAATAAATGGGCATGTAGGTGACATTCCTTGAAAATCTGAAGGTCTAAAAATCTTTTGGCTGAAGTACGATATATAGTACTGTGCTACAGCCCTCAAGATTAAAATACACTTGTTTTGGTTGGTTTTAATAAAAGACCAAACTCTTTTAATAAACGATTTCACTCCAAGCAAATGAAATGCTGAAGAGAAGCATACTCGAATTTTGTTAACATATAATAATGAAACCTAAGTAGTCTCCTGCAAGTGGATTTTTTGAACGCAAATGCAAATCAGTATTTGATAGCATTCAGTTGTTTTCTTGTTTCTGTACTTACATGAGAACAAACAGATGAGTAATGGGACAGATTAACCCCAACTCAAATTGGTATTGTACAAATGTACAACAAACAGTTCTCCAGAGAGGTCTAAACAGCTGTGCCAGACAGATGACAGGAGAAAGCATATTCCCAAACCAGAGAAAGGGAAAAGAGGACATGATACATCAGTGACCTTGCCCAAACTCATACTAAACACTTCCTTTTTCTTTTGCTTTTAAATCAGAGATGCAGTTTGATTTAGCCTTCTGATTTTCTAATCTCTTCATCTCTAGGAATTATTCCTCTTCTCCTGTTTCCAGGACAGGATGAAAATAAATTAATAACAAAGAATATTACTTTTGCCACCACAACTCTACTATGGCAAGGCAACAATACACGCAATGCAGCTAGCAGTAGGCTAATGCTACAGTTTACAACAGCAGAAGTACTAAATTTACACCAAGTACCTTCACCCCCCAGTAGCACTTCTCATTTTATCTGCCAACTTTCTGATCTCACCAGCTTTCCTCTAGGGCAGATCACAACTTCAAGGCAGGTTTAAAAAGGCATCCAAGGGGCTGGGACACTGAAGGGAAAAATCATGGGCTACTCATCTGGCAGGATGAGGGCAGGAAAGAGAAACTGCTCTTCTCATTTGATACAGGTCCTGGACCACAACAAACCAAACAACAACCACTCTTGAGCTTCACAGCAAAAAAAAAAAAAAAGCATATCTGAGGCTTCAGGCTGTATCCTGTATTTTTTGGTGCAAGCACTGCCTTAAGTTAAATGGAACACAACTGAAAAGAAAGGCAGATCTGATCCCTCAAGAAGTGTGCTACTGGCCAAAGAATTCAGATCTTGCTCCTCTGTTCAACCACCTCCACCCAACAGCGTGGTCTTCAGGCTCCTTTTACTTCACTGTCTAGATAAATAAAGGCATGGAAACTGAAGAGTTAAAAATGACTTCACATACGCTTACATGAACCAGAATCGTTGTTAACAAACATACATTCACCATGTGAGAAGAGACCGGGTGCTGCTTCTCTCTCAGAATTTCTTTGCTGCAGAAGATGGGTGAATAGGTTACTTCACCAGCTCCTTTGTTAATTAACAGAACTGGAAACAACCAGCCTGAGGGCAGGCTGAAAATACAGAGACTTTCAAGTAAATCTTAAGAGGTCATACAAACTCCTCCCTGCCTGAAACAGGTCTGAAAGCAAATCACCTTATTACATTAGTCTTATTACTGTTATGCCAAGCAGTGCAAGACACGGGTGGAAGGAATTCAGCTGGCATATCCATGCTTAAAAAAAAAAGTGAAAAGGAGACTCTTGAACAAATCCTTTTTCCTAAAGTAGATGTTCTTTGCAGTAACTCCACAAAGAAGAAACAGCAATTCAGGTACACTTGGACATGGCTATCCCTAATGAAAATTACATTGAAATACAAAGCCCTTATAAAAAAAAAAAATGACCTGATCATAGCTTAGGAACTAAATGTTACTGGGATCTTTCAAGTACTGTTGGAACTATGGATAAAATTAATGAAGCACCCACAAAGCGATGGATATTAACCAACTGAACATGATTTCATCTGATGAATATTTAAATGTTTTCTTCCAAAAACTACCCAGATGCTAGAAATGATGAAAGTCAGCAAAGTTAAACCTGCCCCAGGAGAATGGGAAATTTGCTGTGAAAGGACACAGGTCTACCAGTTTCAGTGATACTTTCAGCTGTTAGACTATTATCTCCTATAAAAAGGATTGTAAGATAGTAGGAGTGATACAGAGGGCCAGAGAAGACAGAAAAACCTCAATGCTGGCCAAACATCACAGCTGACTTCTGCCCATCACTGCAGACCACAGTAACTTAGCAGAATGCAACTGACGTTGCTGCTTTACACCCCTAATGCCTCTGTATCTCACAGCCCATCCAGCACTCTTTGAGAACAGAATGAACCATGTGATCATAACTCTTGCTTTCTTGCGCAACAAACCTTCCTTCCTCTTCTATTTTAAGTTCTTAAATACCATTATATATCTTTTGTACCATATAAATTAATATACAATACAGCTTTATTCCAGGAACTGTTCTCAGACAGCAGCAAATCCTGAGGTCATTTGTCTGTCAGATTCCATCTGCAGTCTCAACTACAAGGAAAAGCTTAAGGGAATCATCTGCTGTAAGGAAAGGTGCACAACAAGAATGCAGGATTACAGTACCAAAGCTGCTGTTTTGAGAAGCAGCAAAACTGAAGAAAAAGATCAACTATGACCTTATAATCAGATTTACACATAGATCCTGGCTACAGTGTGCTGTAATAGGAAAATAGTGCTTTGAATACCTTTGTTGTAGTTTAATGCTTACCTCTTTTGTCTGTCAGTTCACCCTTCCTTCCACTTTCTCTCAAAGTGTTTGATACTGTTCTAATAAACAGCTGCTTGAGACAGATGACCTTTACTTTCCATTAGAAGTTAATTTGTTCAGCACAAGCTGACTACCTGTATAACGTATCTAGAGACACAACTTCTCCACATGCACAGCTAACGCTCCCGTTCTTATCTTGATTATCACAACGTACTTCTGCTCGGCCTTGACAGATGCAATCCTGTTTCTCTTACTTCATTCAAAATACTGTGGCAAAGATGAATCCTCCCAGCTCATTCCTTTGACCAAGCCATGTCTCTCCTGGCAGTTTTCAAATACCAGCTACTTCCCTGCAAAAACAACCTGCCCATTCTGATTCCTGAAGTATCCCAGCCCTCTCCCTCCTCTTCTTCATGCCCTGCTGAGGTTCACCACTCTGCTCACACAGAACTTCAGGCCCGGCTCTCACATTCCAGAGCCTTCTGCCATGCTCCCATGGTGACCAGGAGATCTCTCAGGACAGATGCAATATATTGGCAGCATTACCCTACTGCTCTCCTTTGAAATTCCCTTCAGAATGCTCTCCCCCTTGATGCCCTAAAGAAAAGCTTGGACAATGGTTGGAGTATCACTGTGTCAAAAACATTGCCTGGCATATCACCTTCACTGTCGCAGCACTGTTTCCTCAAGCATCCTTCTCTTTTTAGTTGGTCTAAATCGCAGCCTCTTTGGAGCTGTGATCTTTTTGTTCTGTATTTGCACAAACACTGGAAACCCCACCTGTGGGTAAGGGTCAGGTACACACATAAATATAAGCAATAATGAATCCACAGAAGTTCACAGATTCTTTGGGAATATACTGTAGGCCAGAACCCGAGGAGAAGCCAGTAATCTCAAGTCTTGTTTGTAAGGTGTACTGCCTTTATAATATATTACACACATAATTGTGTTGGCACCCTTTGGCATTTCTAAAGGACTTCAGAATATTTCTGGGTAGTGTTCCTGGCAAAACATTAAAGATGTTTTGGCAAAACATAAATAAATTTGGGAGTCAAGAATTAGGAGAAAATCCCCCAGAGGGCTGCCAAAGCTGCTGGAACAGTTGTAAGGACCTTACAAACTACTGCACTCCATTTCAAATCCAGAGGTAAACCTTACTGTGAAAGCAACTATGGTGCTAGGAAACTTGTAGGGAAAAAAAAGGGTTTTTAATGGTCCCATGAGTTGAAATATTTGAGTTGAAGAGCTCAACTGTCCATCTGTAGAAATCCTATTTATTCTTTGCTCTGTGTTGATTAATTTAGTAGATTCAGTTATGCAACCTGGTCCAATGCTCTCCAAAAGCATGTTTCCTAGCATTATATCTAGCCTGGTTCTATGAGTTTCCAGTGATAGAGCAGGTTTACATACTTGTTAAAACCTGACTACAGTTGTTCTGTAGCCAAAATAACCTGACCTGAGTCAAGTTTTACTCCTTGAAATTTCATCCTTTTGATTCCAGCATACCACTCCACATATCCAGTCTCCATCCTTGCTACCTGCCTAGTCCAAAATCCAGAAGCATGTGGCTTTGTTGATGTAAAACTATAAAATCCTTCTAATCTCTCCCTATAAATAATATTTCTTCTGAAAATGTATTTTAATGGACATCATACAGACTAGAACACGGGAAAATGTCCTAGTCGTGAAGCATTCCAGACCTGCTTCCAGACTTCAATTCAGGAAGGTATTCTCTATCCCCCTTTCTGGTAACAGTACCAGATTGTTTTGCAAAGAATGAACTAAATGACAGCATTAGAATATAAACAGCAGTTTCAGATATGGGAAGACATCATTGATATCAATACTGCTTCTCTTTTTTGTCATTTTTAACTGGAGGTTGGGCACATTATAAGAAAATTACCAAAATTAAAGGTTATACATAAAACGTCAGAACTTGTTTTTTAAAAACATTCATGCTGAATTTGCTTCTCATTATTGTCTCCATAGTTCTACTCAAAAGCCCAGACTGGAAAGGATGATTTTTTTACTAAGAAATAATGATCACCTCTATTCTTAGAAAAAATCATGATGAATGATTACACTTTCTTGCATGCTTCTAGCCTCTTCAAATTTTATACAACTTCTCAATACCTGCAATTCTTTATTATCTGCTTTTTTTTTTCCTTCTGCTACAAGAGGAAACTAGTTAGCTACTAAGCTTTTGTCCATGAATGTAAATATTATCTACTAAGGCATATTAGTTCAGGAATCAATTCAAAGTCAACTGAAGGCAATTCTCAATAAGCTTTGGAAAGACCTAAAAATCACAGAAGGCATTCCAAATCTGGGCAAATTCACATATCTTCCTTTCAAAGCCCTTGCCAATTTCAGCAGTCTTCTTTCTTGCGTATGGGAAATACTGCAGGCCTTTCCAAAACATATAATGGCTGTTCTCCTTACCTCTCCCTAATCCTACCTGTTTTTTCCTCCCACCTGTATCAGACCTTTTGAAGAACACCCTCCTCTGATTGAGTTAGGAGGGGTGCCTCTCTAACAGCAGACGTTCAGTCAGGCTACTGAGCTCTGCTCTAAGCATGCTCTCAACAGATGCAAAGGTAACTTCATCACACTTCTGTATTTTCAGAAAAGGAAGGAAACTGTAAAAGGCATCATTTTAATTTTACTGCCAAATTATACATAAAGCTCTGCTAGTGAAATTGCATATGATACAACTGCCAACGTACAGAAATGAAAGTACATGCTCTCCTAAAAAGAGGTCACAGGAAAACTACTTGAAAACCATGGCATTTAAGAGATTTGTGCATTAATTATCCCCACATTTAATGAATGCACACATGCTCGAGCTACTGGAAAATAGCTGCAAGAATTGCCTCAAGTCTGCTCCACACTAAAAGCCTGTAAACGTGACCCGATATGACCAAACAGTTATGACCTACGTTTGAATGAAACAATCTTACTCTGGATATGGATACAGTAACAATGAAGTGTTAGATACTGAACATTTTGCCTCAGTATACATGCTGAGACATAAAGAAGGAGAAAGAAAGCGTGTGAGCATGTGCGTCTCCAAGACTACTTGTTAATAGTCTGTGCTCTTGACACAACTCGATGATACGAGCTGAACTACAGCAAGAAAATTGCTCAGCTTTCTGTGTTCTATCATCTATCATCAACATGAGCATGGATTGCTATTATTTATTCATCTATCCCAAGGCCTAACTTGCCAAGTCTGTGTGTAAAGATGACAATTGCATTATTTATCTACACTGCACAAAACTGATCTAAATTAGAGATCTGTGTTGTGGGCAATACATTCACAGGAGAACAATGCTAAAATTAAATAAGAGTGGACAGCAACAAAAAGCAGACATAAAAACACTGAGTTTTGACTTCTTTCACTCCACACAAGTAAGAATTCTTTGCCGAGTTTTATTACTTTGCCGCTCCTTGACCCAACCAAACACTCCCTCTATAACCAGGAACTTTCATCAGGCTGTGTAGTTTCACTTTCTGTTCTGCTCAGAAATACATTCTTTTAAAAACAAACAAACCTATTTAAACAATACTTACAAAAATTTGACATTACTATGAGGCATGTTTTACCAGGATGAAAAGCAGCTGAAATACACGTGAAGTCTGCCAATTGGTCTCTAATAAATGATTGCAGAGTCACAGGATGACTTGTGTTGGAAGGGACCTTAAAGTGCACCCAGTTCCTCTCCTCCCCCCTAACCAGGCTGTGGGTAGGGCTGCCCACTGCCCCATCCAACCTGGCCACGAGCGCCTCCAGGGATGGGGCACCCACAGCTTCTCTGGGCAGCTGTGCCATGTTCTCTGCTGACCCAAAACAACAACTGTTAGAGCAACTTCAATTTACCAAAAATAAATAATAAGAAGAAGAAGAGCCTCTCAATTAGACTTCTTTTCCAAATGAACTTCCTTTTTTTAAAAAATGAAAACACTGCCCTCCTTTGGAACAGATATCAACACTCTTTGGTTAGATTAAAATACAACAGGAAAATCTCTGCTCCTACAAGAGTGAAGTCTGGCAGAAAGATATTGTGTTCTTAAGCTGACTGCAATGTAAGGTCCGCCTTGCAAAAGAACGCATCAACTAAGCACCACATTTTGTTCCAATCCATCAAAGCACAGCTGTAGTACAGTTTAAGCAGATGGTGAAAGAGCATTCTGGTTTGTTTCTGTAAATTACCTAGAATGATTTTAATAATGCTCACAGAGTTGTAGGCAGTTATAGGAAGAGAACAGTAAGTAGCATAACGTAACAGTATAGAATTTTTGACTGCTATTTATTTCTAGATGTAACTAAATACAGATTGCGTAACGTGTAAAAACGAGGTGAAAGATGGTAGCTAGATAAACCATAATAAATCAGATTAGAAGTCAGAGTAGCAACAGCCATCGATAGTCAGCAGAAAATGCAGTTTAAAATGATGGTACTAGAGAGGTGGTAATAAATATCCAAAAGGCAATTTAAAGGAAAGACTCACCCAATAGATGCCTTCAGTCTGCTGGAAAACACTGAGGCAATCTCCACCAACGAGTGACCTCAAAGAGATGCTGCTTCAGTGGTGGTCAACCCCTAAATGAGGTCTAGAGGAGGTGGAGTCGACCTTCACCCCTTCTGGGAGCACAGCTGAATTACCCTCACCTGTGCTCCCACAGCTGACCCGACACTTGCCTCAGCTGATTAATCAGAGGTTCAGGCTGTGATCACCAATTTCCCATACAAGTTCAAAACCATGTAGCAGTACTTGGAATCAGCCTCTACTTGAAAGACAGTGAGAACGCTTCTAGACATTTCTGGATGTTGCAAAATGACTGGGCAACGTCTACCCTACTCTCAATGGAGAGGATACTTTGCACACAAAGCAATGGACCTTAAAAACCACTTAGGTAGCACACTCAGCCAAACAGATAAAGTACTGGCAGAGATCTGGTTTCTGTACACAGGCAAAGCATACAACACAGAGAGCATAAATAATTAGCATAAGTGAATATCAAACTCATCACTGAAGACTAGCTGCAGATTCAGAACACTGCTGAGGTGTGGGAGTACCATTCCATCACAGACAAATACAAGGAAAGGGACTGGACTGAAATCTACTGGAAAAGTTGAACATAAGGGGTAATGTTTCTTTTTCCCTTTGTCAGGCAAGATGCTGACAGTGTGATCTGACTAATGAGAAAAGAAGTGCTGTTAGAGCCATCTTTTGAGAGACTGCTTAGTTTTTGTGCAGTTCTGTAGGGTCTGTCAAAGAAAAAAATTGAGTAGGAATTGCACATCCTGTCTCTTCATACATGGGCTGTATGTAGAAAGCTAATAAACCTTCCTCAAAAAGAATGCACAGAGCATAAGAAAGCTGTTTATTCATTAATTTCTTACACATGCAGACTCTGTCTTCACCTTCTGTCTAAAACTGTTCTGCTGGATGTCACCTCTAAAGTTACTGCATTCATTACTGAAGCACAAAACTCAAAATATAATTATAAAGCAATTCTTTACCTTCCACTACAAAGGCGATATTTCATGCTAAGTTCAGTATAATTTCCCTAAATACACAGCTAAACTCCCCCATCCATCCCCTAAGAGCAAGTACCAAACTCCTGCCTTGTATTTATGATCAAAGTGCAGGGAGCTGTGAACCACAGCACAAAGGTGAGACACTGCCCATCAAATGATAATAATTTGCCCCTGTGGGAAGCAGACTACCATACTGTGTCTGCCAGAACTTGGCAGGAGTCAGGACTTGCACTAAGTGACTGATGACAGAAACAGGGTCAGGTAAAGAGGGCTGAGAAGGAAAGAAAAGGTAGAGGTACACAGAAATAGGGATAAAGCAGAAGCACAGGTAGGGGTAAGTGTGGAACTGGGATACGGAACAGTCCAGAGTGGAACAGAATGAGGCAAGAAAGGGAGAAATGGATGTTGCTGGTTTGCTTTAATCTGCAGAAATATTCCTCCAGAAGACACGTTATTCTTACATAAGACACACAAACCAGGGCTGGTTAGGGCTGCCCTGTGTTTAGCTAAGTACAAAATCCTTCTGTGTTGGATCCCGTGAAACTGTATGAAGGGCCTGATTCCTCTCAGTGGCCACATCTCCTCAAATGAAAAAGAGGAAACCCAACACCACGAGAAGCTAACAGATGTACTGTTGCCATTTTCCCCGGCTTTTGACTGAGAGAGAACAGCTTCCAGATCCATCCCACATTACACACAAACTTCAGCTGGGGCACAGAACAAGCAAGGCTTTTTGTGCTGCTGCTGCTTCACCTGGTCAATTATTATTACTTTTTTTTTTTTTTAACCTGGTGGCACTCCAGATAATTCCTTCACTAGATTCACAATATCTCAGAGCAATTTTTTCATCTCTTGGCTTCTGGTGGTTTTTCTATTTTCCATAGCAAGATGTTCACATACAATATATAGTTACTATTGCATGGGGCTTGCAGCTGGCTCTCACTAAATGACACATCATTACAACTTTTACAACTGTATAATGGACTGCATTAATATAAAGGTGCATTTCTTTCAATCATGAACTGATACACTTTCATAGTATCTTAGCCTTGACTCTCCATATATGGAGATAGATTTGCTTAGGTCTGACGAGATCTTAGGAGCACACGTGCTCATAGCTGAAGAATGCAAAAGCAAATAAAACAATCCCAATATTTTTTATTTTTTGAAGCAAAACCATTGAAGAACAGCATGTTTGAATCTCTGGGTTTGGCAGCACTATCACGATAATTTAGTTGGCTTTGCAATTGAGTTTGTTCATACACAATTCAATTACCTCCTCCTTCCAACTTTCTGAAATCAAAACAGGAATCCTTCATTCTAGTATGACCTGATCCCCACCCAGAAAGTTCACGAGGGAAGACCCTCCAAAACATAGAAGTCAATACTTCGTAACAACTGCTCCCACAGTCTCAAGTAAAATAAATAAACAGTCAATGAAGTACTTTCTAACAATGAGGCACAGAAACAAAGTAAGGCCTCAACCATTTAAGTATTGTGACTTACAGTACAAGGCATTTTAAGCAGAAATTTTTCCTTAATACCCTCTGATACTTCTCACATGCGTTCGGTTTCTTCCAGGGTTCCCAGGTGTCTTTGCTTTAAAGTCTTGATCCTAATCACAAGTTTTGCTTTTTGTTGTTGGTGGTGGTGGTGGTGGTTTTAAAGAAAAATGACTTTTTTAAGGAACACCAACTATTGGAAGACTTGTAAGGTCTGGCAATGCTACTCAATGACACTGGGCACAACTCTATTAATAGTCACTGGGAAACAGCCCATTTTATGGAAGCTAGAATAGGTCCAATAATCTCTTTCTGCTTTAGAAACTGTTTTTTGTTTGTTTGTTTTTGTTTTTTAAGCATGCACGAGGTCTCTTTCAACTGCTGTATTATTATTGTATTATGCTATTGTATTATTATGTGTTATTGATTGTCAAGACCATTAAAAGCATTAGTCTCGTTAAATAATTAATCTCTCCAGACTAGCTTCAGCCACAGATGCCATCAGCAGTAACCTTCCAAAATACTTGTAGTAAAGAAAATCCAGCACAGCTGCAGTGCAAACAGATAACATTCAAAAGCCAGCAAGACAAAGATGGTCCAGCAACCATGTCACATGATTGTATTACAGGGGGATTTCTGCGAAGAGCATTAAATAATCTCAGTTTTAAAGACAAGATATGCAACAACAGGAAAGTGAGATCTTCAAATGAAGCATCGCTATGAGAACATCAATAACATTAGTAAAAGTACAGGTCTTTGAAAAAATGTTTGTATACACATGAAAGAATTTGTCCTTCTCATTGTCACACCTAGCATCTGACTGCTGAATGACTGATACATTATTCTGCAGCATACTGGCAGCTCAGTAGGCAAAGTATGGCAGCCTGTTTACTGGCCTTGGCAAAGGTTTCAGGTATGTGACAGAGCAGGAGGCAGACAGCAGCAGAAAAACTGACAAACGCCAAAACTCCCTCAGTGCACAGAGTCAGCAAGACCAACGTAAGCTGTTCCACACGACCCTTCTTTAAAAGCTTCCAGCAACAGCAGGCGTCCCACACGGGGTACTTGCAGTGAAGCTGATCAAGCCCGAGGCAGACAGAATTCAGGCAATAAAGGGACCACAATTAGATTTTTCAAAGTAAGTTTGAATTGGCAGAATACTTTAAAGTCCCTTATCTTTTCCTTCTAAGTGCCAAGATAGAGAAGAAAGAGAAAAGACAGAGAAGAGTCTGTGGGCGGACACAGTGTTGGACAGTGTACCAGTATCTGTCTTGCTGCTGCAGTACATGGTGCAGTAAAAGCCAGCTTATTGTGTTCCTGAAGCAGCAAGCTAGACTGCTTAAATACCCAAAGCAGCAACCTCAGCACTTGAACCATCACAAAGGGAAATTTCTGTATCAAGATCCACATATTTTTGTAATTTGTTTGCAAAGTGAGATCAGTTATTACTTTGTTGATTAATCAACAATCAAATTAATAAACTGATTGGATCTTCCACAATGAATACTATTTTAGTGACTACATATTTAAAACCTGAAGTATTTTCCATTTAATTGCACTGTGGAATGAAAGAACACGGGTTAGCTGGTTACATACCTGGATGGCTCCTGGAAGGACCACGAAGAGGAAAGAGTTCTTACAGTCTGAGTGGTCAAGTTCAGTTTAGAAGGATGGCAATGGCCAGCCACATCAGAGAACACCAATAAAAGAATAAAGCACAGGCAACAGGCATTCTGGAGCAGTGTTATGCACCACCCAATGTTCTGCATATTACCAAGAGCTGAACGAAACATTTAGTATGGCCATAGTGATAAAGAAAGAACGCTTGTGGTCAGTGAAATGGTGTATTCCAGTGAGTTAACCAATAATTTCCTAGTAGCTTTAAAGAACAAAGTGAAATCCCGTGAGATATGTAGAATTTACCTGAGCCAACTCTGTTGCTGAATTAGTTCCATCTTCAAAATTACAGATGAGTGGAGTGAAGGAGAGCAAGCTTGCATTCAAAGAGAAAGGCAGACTGATGATTCTTAGTCACTTCCAGCACCCAATGAAAAGTGCTGCTCTGCCTCATGTTGCATACACCAAGTCACCTAGGTAAGAATTATGAAAAGACACATCAAATGAAAGGAGTGGGAAATGGAACACACTGCTATAATTCACAACTAGTAAAATACAGGTAGTCTCCCCCTTTGCCCGGTCACCACCTAGTTTTACAGGAACCACACTAGAATTAAACTTCAAGGAGTATGTGAGGTACTCTGAAGCAGTACCTTTTTTATTTGCCTTTTAGCTTAGCAGACAAATGTTCCCCATGTCCAGACAGATGCACGGCAGGAAATCTGAGAGTGAAACGGACAAGTGCGAAAGAAAGCGGGTCTATTTCAAGACATACATACCCGATGTTATGAACAAGTCCCTCATTTTCAGACAGCAGAGGTTCAGATCCCACTTAAAAATAAGTACGGAGGCAGAAAACAATATGTACACTTTTATCATAATTAAATGTAGCAAGTGAGTGGGCACGAGAGCAAGTGGGCAGTTGTCATGGATGGTTTCCAGGTGGCCAATTGTCAGTGCAGCTTGAGAAGCAGCATTCGCAAATGCTGACGTTCATTTGCATAACATGCCATCGGAGCTCATCTCAACATTTGCAAGGCTGCCACAACAGAGCTCATAAGTATCTTAAACTGGGGAAAGTGGTGAGGCAGGAAGGAAGAGCACATACACCTAGGAGACTTGCTGACAAGTACTAATACACCCTAGTGTACTGGTTAAATCTGCCAATGACACATTTCATACACTTCTGTCACTACCTCAGCAAAGTGTTGTTCTGCAAGTAGGTTACTGTCATGCAGTGTCAGTCAGGCTAGCTCTGAGCATGCTGTGAATGTACTAGCACTATCACTGCTTTATTAGCATGCACTAAACATGTGCAGCAGTTCCCTTCTAAGTTCATTAAAACAGAAACACGCCGGCAGCCGTCACTTCCTAACAAGGCCCATATTTTTAAGATGCCGTGTTTAATACACTGTGTGTAAGTGATAAAGTGGATGCTTTTTTAGAACGTTTAGCGTAAGGAAAATAATTCCAAACATTTTGCTGTACACCACAAAGTACTGGCGAATTTATGCACATCTGTGTTACAGAACTGCACAGTCAGAGGTGGATTCTGCTCCTCTTTATACTCAGACATTGTCTCACTGGAAACAGCCACAGTGCTTTCAAAGGTGCTGACTATGAGCAGAAGGATTCAAAACACAGGTATCCCCTTTCAGAATCCCCTGTTAGTGTATGTAACAGACTGTATAGCTTTCACCTTACACATCTGCATTGCACAGCTTGTCTTCGGAGTGGACTCCTGATCAGACCAGCACAGACTGACAGGACATCACTCACACACTGCTACAGCAGTGACCTAACCTACCCTGGGCACTCTGTGTCCCCCCTAAACCAACATAAACCTACAGCTTTGGTGTTTTTAACTTTACATAAAGAAAAATCTTTTGTACTGCTGAGACAGAGAGCATTAGAACAACACCAGGAACTTCCCGACAATTACACCTTTGGAGCAAGGGGTCAGCGAGGACTCTCAGCTGGCCAGCCTCCTGTCTCTGACCCCTCTTGCCTCTCCAAAAAGACATGAAATAGAAGCACTGTGAAATGTGTCCAAAACAAAATCTTTTCTGCTCTTCCTCATAAGGAAAACACGAGGACAGCAAGCAGGGGGTACTCCTACTCCACATGTGCATGGCTTCTCCTGCCCAAAGAGAGATTTCACAGACAGCAGGCCTCCACCAAAGGAAGTGTTCCTCACCACAGCACTCCCATAAGCATGTTTGAAACATGGAAATCTTTGTGGGCAAAAGGGAAATGAGAGTGCCTGTGAAGCCCACGCAACTAAAGCCCACCCCTCTCTGCTGGCACACTAATTGAACTCCAAAAAGGAGAACTCCATGGACAAGCTGTGCAGGCCTCCAAAAAACTTAACAGAAGTCCAGGTCCTCACAGACAGCAGAGGCCTTCAGGGAAACCATGCAGCCCTGTTAATAGTTGTGCGCAAAGCAGCGTGCCTGGCCATAGGCCTGTGGCCTATGGGGATTGGTGTGCCTCATACTTCTTCACCCTGAGGAGTCCTTCTTACCCACGCATATTAAATACAGCTTCTGCTCAGCATCACTTTTAGTGATGGCTGCGACCCAGACACGAGTAACAGCTGCACAGCTCCTATATTCACTATGCTGCTGCACAAGTCTTTGTCTAATGCTAGTTAATGATCTACCTGGAAACTGCTCCTATCAGAGGGAGCCCGTATGGCTGGTCTCTTAGAACAACACTGACACAGACAAGAAAAGTCAATTACGCTTACCCTTAGTTCTGTGGGCATGAAGTTTTACAAAACGCAGAGGTAATACTGTATAACTGCATGAGTGTTTAGGATATACCCTTCCAATCCAAGTTGTTGACTTGCTTCAACCATATATAAAGTATCTGGGAACCAAAAAGGAAAAAGACAAAAATCAAAATGTTTTCTAGCTTTATGAGTGCTACCGACTGGGTTCTGAAGCACACTACTGTATCACTGAAAGAAGGAGGGAAAAGAATACAGAATCCCCTCTCCTAGAGGGAAGATAATCAAATTCCAACCTGACAACACACAGGGATAGTAAGCAGTTACTGTTGGCGATGGCCAAGCAAAGAGTAGGTAACAGCTGAACCAGCACTGGACAATGACAAAGCAGCTGCCTGCACAAGAGTCCATTCACTGCTTTCTTTTCTCCTCTCTCCCGTTCCACTTTTCTTCTTCATTCAGAATTTACAAATGAACATAAAACATTATAGAGATGCCAGAACACTGTGCTTTGCATGGGTCAGAACTAAGCCTGAATAACACTCAACACTGTTCTGAAAATGTAAGGCATCCTTGATTTTCAGTCATCCCTGAAGATGGTTGTCAGCACCTTCCCTATTTTACAGGCTTAACTAAAAGCAAAAACACACACAAGCAGTTAAGGGACCAGAAGAAAGCGTCACATCCATCATTGCTGTAAGTCAGGCAACACTTCACAGAACTAAATTCAATTTTCAGCAAGACTTCAGAAAGGTTCCTAATTAAGAAAAAATATTTGACAACAACTAAACCTGGTCTTTTTCTGCATGTAAATTTTGATTAAAAAATCCAAGTCAGGTAGGACAGTCATGCAATCTGAGCAAGGAGCAGTTCCACTGCCCACCACACTGTCTTTAACCAAGACCCGGGCTATGTATACTTTTAACTTAATCACAAACAGTGATGCTATCCAATGCGTGGAAAAGAAAGTTATTCTTAAGAGGTAAGAAGCACGAGGTGACCTCCTAGTTTGTATGTTTAAATGATGGTCACTTTTTTTGAAGAATGCAAAAATAAACTGCCCCAAAAGCTCGGGTTTCCTTTGAAGCTATTTTCTCCTTCTTTCTCCCACCTCCTCTCACAGAAGCCCAACGCTCACTTGTTTTACTTCACTCGTGCACATCGGTCAGTTGGTTTTGGTGAGGCTGCTCAAGTCAGTAAAATCCCAGAGTATTTAAAGATTACATGCTAAATGTGGTACTGCAAAATCCACTCATTGCATGTGCCTGAAGTAACATTTTATGATCACATAACGTTAAGGCTTTTCTTCTATGAAAAACACAAAACAAAAGAGCAAACCGCCTTACAGAGGCCTTGATGAAAACCACAAGCACTACCACCCCCCTTCCCTCCGATTCAGGTGAAGGCACAGCTCTTCCCCAGAAGGCGTGTAATTACAGTGTTTGCTCAGCACGTATCCGATGAAGCTGGTAGTCCAGGTTAACAATTTCCGGAAAGAAGCTCAAGGTTCACAGGAGAGATGGCACCGCGCGACGTGTAGCTGCCCGCAGGATCGGGTGACACACCTGTGCTCGCCTCATTAAGGATTTAACAAGAGAAGCTGCGTGCACTGAAAATGGCTGACAACTGCCAGGCTTAATGGGCTTCCCTGAAAACTTCGAAAGAAGGAAACAAAATGGATTTACCCATAGATGAGGAGGATGGCACTTTCACCAACATTTCTTTGGCAGATGATCCAGGTAAGAAACTACATTTATCTATTGAGACAAAAGAGATCCCACGGGCTGAATAAGAACACCGGGTGAGCACACAAGCCTGCAGATACTAACTATAAGTTACAGTGTATTTTTAAGAAAATGCCCCCAAGTAAAGACTTTTAGTTGTGTAGTTAAGCAAGTCTTGTGATTAGAGTTGAGATCTTGGGAGTCTGGGGGCTACTGCAGCCCTGCCGTAACAGCATGTGGTAGTTTACGCTCACCCCCTGAGCACACAGAGCCTTTCGCTGCTTGTGAAGAGACTTACAGAAGCGTTAACTCAGTACTGCTTCAGACAAAATAAATACAGACGGTATGAATACGGAACGATCACCTCTGCCTTACTCCAGAGAGAGCTCACAAGAAGGGATGCAAATTAATCGGTAACTGAAACGAGCCGATCCACTTAAATCCCAACTATCAAGCATTAACTTGTAAAGGAAGCTACACAAACAAGCCGCCTCCTGCCCTTCTGGTTTAAGGAATAGAAACGATTTGGGATGGGAAGTAAGATAGTTCTGCTAGCTCCACACACTGGGAAAAATGAGTTAATATGAACTGATAATAATTTATTTAGAAAGGTGTAGCCAGAGTAGCAACCAGATCATGTTAGCTTGGCTGTCATACAGCTGCACTGACTTACACACGTTAGAAAATTGAATTGCTGCTTAATGAATGCTACAAGTCCTTTTATTTTTAAAAAACAATTGGCCGTTTTGTCTCGTTTTTAGCTTAAAGAATGTTATTGTACTTGCTGTCTTTACCACCTATACAAAAACAAAAAGTTGAGCAGATCTGATTTTGAGAGCAGTTTTCTAGCAGTCTCATATTAGGACAATGTAGCTGAAGTGGACACTTAAATGCAGTTACTTTATATAGCACATAAGCAGACCTACAACAATGTTACTAAGCTAAATATTCACAGTGACACAAATATATACTGATGGACAGTCAGCTGAATATGAGCCAGCAGTGTGCCCAGGTGGCCAAGAGGGCCAATGGCATCCTGGCTTGTATCAGGAATGGTGTGGTTGGCTGGACTAGGGAAGTCATCCTGCCCCTGTACTCGGCATCGGTGAGGCCTCACCTCAAGTACTGTGTCCAGTTTTGGACACCTCAGTACAAAAAGGACATGGAGGTACTGGAGAAGGTCCAGAGAAGGGCAACAAGGCTTGTGAAGGGCTTGGAGAATCATGAGGAGAGGCTGAGGGAGCTGGGGCTGTTTAGTCTGGGGAAAAGGAGCCTCAGGGGAGACCTTATTGCTCTCTTCCAGTGCCTGAAAGGTGCTTACAGTGAGAGTGGGGCAGGTCTTTACTCACTGGTGACAGGTGACAGGGCGAGGGGAAATGGCCTCAGGTTTAGGTTGGATATCAGGACAAGCTTCTTTACAGAAAGGGTTGTTAAGCACTGGAATAGGCTCCTCAGTGTGTGCTTGAGTCACCATCCCTGGATGTGTTTAAACACCGTTTGTATGTGGTGCTCAGTGATATGATTTAGCAGAGGGTTGTTAGAGTTAGGGTACTATGGTTAGGCTGTGGTTGGACTTGATGATCTTTGAGGTCTTTTTCAACCTGGGTAACTCTATGATTCTATGTAGATCCTGGTGAAAGCTGTGTTGTCAGGAGAACTCTCCATTGCTACAGGCCTGGCATTTCCCCATAAGAAGGAGAACAGTAGGAAAAGGTATATCCCGTGACTCTGCAGATGGCACTAATATTGAAGTAGCTGCTAAGCAACTGTGCAATAAGACTTTGCTGTATCTCAGCACTTACATCTACATGACTCCTGACAGCATGAATGCACCCAAACTCAGAGGGAGCTCATTTTAACACAAAGAGGACAGAAAGCAATGCTTCACTATGCTGGATCTGCTGGCAATACCAGAGCTTTCCCCCCTGAAGTGAAGATCTGGGGAGAGTCATGCAGAAGCAGAGAAAGAAATTCAGAGTAACTGAGAGTAAGTGATGTTTTCAAGCGAGCTTTTAACACAAGGGCAACATTGACAGAACATACATAGTAAGATTCATGGTGAATATGACAGTCCCCGTCCATTCGTTCTGCCAGAGGGTAACACCCAGAGGTCAGGGAGCAAGCTAACTCCTAACTTAAGGCAGGAAAGGGCTATCACATGCTTTAGAGCAAACAGCTCTCCTTGGCTCTCCCAGCTAAAGTTAAGACTAATTATTGTAACTGCAGAGCACAGAAGCTAACAAACAGAACAGGTCTCACAGCCTTCAGGCTGGAGATGGACATCAGTTCCACAAGAGTGGGAAGATTAGACAAAAAAGTTTTACACAACAAGGGAGAAGAAGATTCCTTAGGATGGCCAACAGCAATCTCAAGCAAGGAATAAAGAAAATGGACCAGCAACATGTAGATACTGAAACAAAGAATAAGCCACCAGATTTCACCTGAGAATGATCTGATGTTTTAGAAGCAAATGTTCCATAATTAAATCTTAAGTTGGATCAGAGAGATCCACTGGTTTTAATGAACTCCAGTACGTTTGTAATTGCATTAGGCCTTCCCCCACCTCTCAAAGTACAATGGCAAAGAAACTAAAGACAAGCAGAACATGCTACGTATGTGCAATCTGATAACACAGTAAGAAAACAACCTTCATATCAAAGTTTGCTTAGCAGACTGAAAAGCCATTGTGGCAAAGCAACAGGGGTTATTGAATTTGATTAGCTGAGTGTGCTCCACGAATAGTTAATACCTGATGCTCTTCCAAAAGAGATGCATTTCTCTATCCATTAAGTACACAGGTGTTAAAAAAAAAGAGAAGGTATTCTCATGTAGATCGAGACAAATACAAAATGGTAGCGAGGCAGAAACTTCACAATCAGTGTTTCAGTATCGATAGCAAAAGCTTATGAAACAAAGGGAAGTCTTCATTAACAACACTTGTTGAAAGTAGAAAATGATTTCACCTCTAGTGAAAGAAATAGCTTTCCATTTAGAAACTCAGCACTTGAGGACATTCCCTCAATAAACTAAATAAATTACAGATACTGAGGAAATCAGACCAAAAATAAAACAGGGAGATGACACCAAACAGCTACAAAGGTTTCCGTATTTCCCTCTGCTTAGTGCTCAAGCTTCTCTTCACTGCAAAACAAACATACATGATCTTACTCTTTATTATTATTATTTTTGTCCTAACCAAAGGAAACATGGTTTTCATCTCAAAATTACCAGTAGAGCTTTATGGAACCCTGCTAAAAAGTCCATCTACAATGTTTTTGTGACAACTGCCATCCTTTTCATATCCTTCTTTGTGCAAATACTAAGGGGAAAATTAGCACAGCTCAAATAGCAAACGACTCACAGAGAAGTTTAACAACAGCTTCTGGTAATGAGGAGAATGCATTTCCATTCCTGTGGTGAACAGTGAAGCCTCTGTCATCAGCCAGTTCACGCAGGCGCTGTTGGTGCCTGTAACTGCTGCTAGAAAGGAAGCCAAGGGCTTGTCGGTGTGTGCTGTGTGCCATGGGAAAACAGCACGTACACAACTGATCCAGAAACGAAACCTCTGAAAAACAGTGACTGTTAGAATCTGAGTTCAGGGCAATGGAATTCACTCCTGCAGTTTAGTAACTGCACAGACCTATGCACTCCCATTATGCCTTATGGGAGAAGAACCCCTTGAGAGCAGCCCTGCAGAGACGGACTTGAGGGTCCTGGTGGATGAGCACTCGGCACTTGTGAGGCCCCATCTGGAGTACTGAGTCCAGGGCTGGGGCCCCCAGCACAAGAAAGATGCAGAGCTCTCGGAACAGGTCCAGAGAAAGGTCACCAAGATGGTCAGAGGGCTGGAGCACCTCTCCTGTGAGGAAAGGTTGAAAGAACTGGGCTTGCTTAGCTTGGAGAAGAGAAGGTTCTGGGGAGACCTCACTGTGGCCTTCCAGTACTAGAAGAGAGCATAAAACAGGAGGGGGAACACTGGTTTATGAGGGCAGATGGTGATAGGACAAGGGGAATGGTTTTACTGAGACAGGGGAGGTTTAGGTTAGAGATTAGGAGGAGGTTTTTCACACGGAGGGTGGTGAAGCACTGGAACAGGTTGCCCAGAGAGGCTGTGGATGCCCCATCCCTGGAGGCATTCAAGGCCAGCCTGGATGTGGCTCTGGGCAGCCTGGTCTGGTGGTTGGCAACCCTGCATGTGGCAGGGATCTTTAAGGTCCTTTTCAACCCAGGCCATTCTATGATTCTATATCCTAAGGCAGAATGTTGCTATTTTAAACAAAAAAGCTCTTTCAGCGAAATTACTAATATTAACCAATTAATTAATAATAAACTTATTCATTTTTCCAGCCATGTTGGTTAGTTTTAGGAAACCTTAAATAGGAACACAGTACACATGGTAAGTCTAAGTAATTGCATCCATAAAGTGACTGACACCATTCTAAATCGAATACAACACAGCTGGCAGCACTGGGAGCACTCCCCGGCTTTGAAAAAAAACCTGCCTTAGAGGATAGGGAATCTATTAGTAAGAAAGAAAGGGATTAGCACTGGTTCTTGGTTATGTCTCAGTCAGTTCTGACGCTGGGCGCTCTGTGGCTGCTCAGCATTACAAGCTCTCTTTGTAGCTCTTCAGTCAGAAAATCCACTTACCTGAAGCAAGGGATGGAGAGTCTAAGCGTAAAAACAGCTTAATAAACTGAGCAGCGGAACGCCACTTAGGGCAGCACCCGAGTGTTCCAGCAAGGAGGACCCTCCAGTTCCTTCTTTAAACTACAGAACGTGTGCTGGAATACCGCTACACATCAGAAAACAACTAATTTCCACCATGTGCTAAAGTTATTTCACTTCAGCACTTTATCTCTGAAGTAGAAAGCAGTAAGTTGACCAACAGAACCAAAGCGGAACGGCTCTGCGAACACAGGTTATACCAAATCTGCCAACCTCGTACCCCCAAACCCTCCCCATCTGCAGCCACACAGCAGGGCTGACCAACCTGAGGGTTGCTGGGACTTATCCCAACGCTTCTGCCCTTCTCAGACAGCGGCAAAAGCTCAGGGAAGCAGATGCGGGCCGCTCCACGCCAGGCCAGCTTTTCTAAGAACGAACCGGCCGCCTGCAGGAACCGTGGAGCAGCCCCCTGCTCGCAGCACCTGTGGTAACCAGGCGACACAGCTCCTCGCAAACTCCAACCCGCGCCGCCCGGCTCCCGCGGGCAGTCCGAGCCCGGCGCAGGCGCGGCGCTGGCGCAGGCGCGGCGGGAGGAAAGGAAGGAAGGAAAGGAGGGGAGCGAGCGGCGGGGCTGCGGCCGGGCCGGCGCTGCGCAGCCCGCGGGAGCGCCAGGTGGGGACGCGGCGGGATGGTCGGTGCTGGGCTGCGGCGCGGGGAGGCGGCCGGCTCCCAGGTGGTGGCTCGGAGCGCTTCTCAGCTCGGGCCGCAGCCAGTCCGGGCCCTGCCGCCGGCGGCAGCCGCTCCTGACGTCCTGGATGCTCCGTAGGGCCGCGGAGGTGGGGCGAGGGATGGCGGCGGGGAACGAGGCAGCCGGGTCCGGCGGTACCGCGGTTGCCCTGAAACAAGACGGGGTGGGCGGTGAGAGCAAGCGGCCTGCTGCCGCTCGGCCTCTGCGGGAGCCGCTTCCAGAAAGATCGGTGCCGGGGGGCCGGCATCGCGCGCGGCGCTGGTTGATGGAGCCGAGGGGAAATCTAGATCCAGGGCCTCAGTTTGCTGTTCCCTTTCTTTTTCTTTAAGCAGACCGTCGCTCAGGCCGGCTGAGTTCTAAAGCAGAGAGAGCCCAGTCTACAATGATGAATGCTGACATGGACGGTATAAGCGCTTAATGTTCTTGTTCTTTTCCGTTATTTTTTCTGCTTAGTATAATTCCCAGCTATTACAGCGATTGCATTAAAGCTCCTATGATTTATTGCAGCTGTTGAGGCTGAGAATCAGGTGGAATTAGAAGAGAAAACACGGCTTATTAATCAAGTTTTGGAACTGCAGCACACACTTGAAGGTTAGCAGTTTGGCACCTCAGACTTTTCATAAGCACACTGTAAACGAAAGAGAACCATATGCTGCCGTGCTGTCCTGGTCTGACAGTGCTGCTGTTGACAAGTACATCGCTTATGCAGCTGAAGGTACACAAACAAGGCTTCAGAAACATTAGTGATGTCTTTTCTGCAGTGCAATCTCACACTACACAACAGGCAGAAGGGGTGATATGTTTAACTTCCCATGCTCGCTGGCTGTCCTACATCTTTGTTTCCAGATAGTTTAGCCGCAGTAACTTAATTCAAACAGTCAGTGAAAGAACACAGATTAACAGCATTACGCAGGGAAAGCAGACTTGAAGTACCCTCTGTGCCACCTGCCGTGGTACTCTCAGGCTCTACCTAAAGTAACACCTTAGAGCAGTGTTCCCCACATTAAGAAAAACCTGAATGGTTTGATGTAGGCACACAGAATATATTCATTATTGTATGCAAAAGTGTCTAATTTTAATATATTTTTTTTTCTCACAATGTCACCTTCACAGATCTCTCAGCACGAGTAGATGCTGTTAAGGAAGAAAACTTGAAACTGAAATCAGAAAACCAAGTTCTTGGACAGTATATAGAAAACCTGATGTCAGCATCTAGTGTTTTCCAAACCACTGACACAAAAAGCAAAAGGAAGTAAGGGTTGGCTCACGAGTGATGTCATTGTATTGCTGCTGTCTTTTTTGTTTTAACTGGCATAGGCTACATGAGCTAAAATGATCTTAGTTTGTGGCTTTACTGGGTACCTGAAGATTATGAACTTCAGTGATAAGCAGAATTAAGAACATTATCATGAACAGGAGATGCAAGTTTGTATATTAAGATTAAGCAATGTGCAAATATAGCATAGAGACTTACTAGACTTTCATATTTGTATTAAAAATGAGCATATCTTGTTAGGAATGGGGTTCAGTTTGTCAAGATAAACAAACGTGTCTTGTTGGCTCTCTTAGAGGTCTTGGTGTTCTTGACTAGAAAAATGATAGTTATAAAATGGTGTTGAAAACTTACTTGGTAAAAATACTTAAAGTCTAATTGCATCACCTTCTTCACCTCAAGTGTTGATAGATTACTGTGTAGTACCGTTCACATCTCTGCAAAGCAGCTTTAAACAGAAGCCTATAAAGCAGTTAGGAATTTTTGTAACGCAGTAACAGTCTGACGTTATTTGTAGGGTTTGCATGCAGGAAATACAACAAAGCTTTTTGGAAAGGGTTATGTTAAAGCGAACAAGGATAAGTAACTTGCATCAGGGAAATATCAAATTGATGCAATATTAACGTGTCTGTCATTTATAAGATCCACACTTCAACCTATTTTAGCTTTCTTTCCTTAAAGAAAGGTCAGGTTCTGCATTGTAACATACTATCCAACCAAACTCACCAAAAACCTGAGTAATGAGCTTGACAAACAGAAAGCCAGCGGTCTTCTTCCTCATGCTCATTGTCAACAGTGTGGAATAGTGAGAAGCTGGGAACAATTATTTTCTTGCCACCTTTTTACTTTCCTCCTGAAGTGCCAAACTTGTCCTTGCTTCAGGCCTTACAGCAGCTGTTTACCTGCCACGGGGCCAGAGCTTGTGAAGTACCTCTAGAGACAGAGCACAAAACCATCCGAGGCAGAAGAGGCTGCTGTCTGTCAGATCTGGGCTGCACTGAGCAATGCCTGGTGTCAGGGTGTCCCGTTTTAGTTCACTGGATTGGCTTCTTTAGAAGGAGCTCAGCCCAGATTCTGGGTGCCAGCACTTCCCCTAGAAAGGGTACATCTAACATCATCAGTGTTAGAGAAGAGCAGAAGCTGAAACACAAACAGCACTGTTAATTTTAGCTTAGTACTGTTAGGTCTGTTTCATCTTGTCATGTAGCAGCATGGACTTCTTACGGATGCTGCCTAAAACTGAGATCCGTCTCTTTAGCGATGAAATCATTTTATTTTGCCTTCTAACAAAAGGGAACTATTAGTTTAAGCTTCTCTTTCAGTTTTGCTGTGATAGATGTGTAAAGTAAAGCTGGAGGAAGTGAATGAGTGTATGTCATGGCAGAATAAATCCATCTCAGAACACAAGCTTCTTGGCAGCGAAGCACTGCTATTCCTCATCTGTAAGCTGATATCGTGAAATCTCCCATTTCCCTCTATTTAAAATGACTGTAAAGCACTTACTGGAACGTCAGCAGAGTTAAGTGACCAAAAACAAAGCACTAATATTTTGTGGCTTGAAGGCTGTTTACAGAATCTGCGTCAAGAAATAAGATGACCAAAAGTTTCACCCACTAAGGCACATGTGGCTGATACTGTTTGTATCACAGGGTCCTATAAGCAGCTGATGTTACTATTAAACATGTCTGGATTGCTTTGTCACATTGCTGTCTACCTGAAATTTTGAATACGTGCAGAAATTTCTAGCAGGTGGATTAAATCACAGGGCTGGTCCAGGGTTTGAGCATTGAAGACACACCTCACCAAGCTTCTGACTTCTAAAAACTGCATTTCACTAGTGCTATCCTAGCTTTTGGGCCATGTCACTGCACATCTCCATCCACACTGTGGGAGACATCCACAAACACCAAGTAGTAACACAGCATGCACTTACTAGACTTGAGCAGTTCTGAGATCAAGTAATCTCAAAATCATGGTTGTGTGTTGTAAGATTGGATAGTGATATTTTATCCATCATCAGTCTGTATATAGTAGTCACTTAATCTATAGACCATTTTTCATCCCACTACTGCGGCCTTCATTTAACTTATGAGCATTTTAAAGATGTTGTATTTCTGACTTTACACTAAATAAAAACTTTGGATTTGTCTCAGCTTGGTTTAACATTTATGAAGCCTGAAACGGATTGCTATTACCTTAATTGCTTCTACATAGTTAAGTGTCTGAAAGACTGGATGTAATTATCAAGTGTTGAGATCAGAACTGGGTTAATTACTGTTTTCAGTGAGCTTCGAGTCTGACTTGCATGGTATTTTCACCTGTGGATTTTAGTATACCTTTCTGTGCAAGCTACAAGAAAAAAGACAGACTTGGCAGACTGCATCCTGCGTTCTCAAAGCTAAAGCCTGCCAGTCTCCACATGGGTTAATTTTAAGAGTACACACATACCTTGCTGGACCGTAGACAGGAAATCACAGTGTTACAAGTATCAACAGAAGGCTTCCCTTTTTGCTTCATTTTTGAACCCCCTCATCTACAGCCTCAAATCCCTTAAGCTCTCATCTCCTCTAATTCCTAGCATAGACTAGACCCAATAAACCGATGGGCAGGAGGATGTCTTCACCTGCAGGTTCCAGGTAATGGTAGTCAGTAAGAAAAGTGAGAGATTGGTCTTACAAAGTCAGTATCATTGCATACAGCACCTCAGCTACGACCTCTTAAGGCAGTTTTACCTGGTAAATAAGTTGTTTATAACAAAGTGAGGTGCAAGCAAAGATGCTGATGGGGGCATAAATCAAAACCTTATGGGAACCCTAAGGGAAGAAAGACTAGCACCCACTATAAAGCTGACTGATCCCTGAAGTAACTGTCATTACCAATAAATGTGTGCTATCTACCATATAAATACATAATCAACTCAAAAGACCGCACTTACATGCTGTTATAATTCTAAAGGACTTTTACCAGACTCAGATGGGATTCAGTCACAATGAACACTGAAATGCTCCCTGAAAGCTACAGCAATCAGCAATCCATACTCATGCCCATTGCCCAGGTTCCTTCTGTTGTTCGCAGGACACCTCACTGGTAACAGCTATCTGTTACTGCAAAGTCACGGGCCAAAAGGGGAAACAGGAGTCATTACTTATTAGCTCAAGGATCCTAAAGGAGATCAATGGTTGCACTTAACATTTCTCACTGTGGCCTCTCCATATATTTCTCCACACAAAACAGAATGCAGTACTGTTTGACTTCAATACAAATACCTGTGCAGGCTGGTTTCTTAGTAAGGGTCAAATTGTTACAAACTTCCTATTAAGTAATATCAGAACAAGGAAAACAACAAAATCTTTATAGACTTAAAAGTGTTTAGAACTAAACTAGCAGATTTCCTTGGCAAGAAGTTCTTCATGACTTAACCATTTTCGGAATGGTTTTAGCATAGAGTTGCTTTTGCTAGCAGTTTACAACTCACTCATATCCAAGGCCGCTGCCAAGCAGCAGCAGGATTCCAAAAGCTGCAGTTCCACTGGTTTGTTTTAATATACAGTTGAACTTCAGAAGTTTCTCTCATGATAAGCAGTTTATTTAAACTATATGAAAAGAACGCCCAGGTACTCACATCTGTAGAAAGAAAAATATCCATCAAAATTCTTACTATATTAATAAATTTCACGTTAAACAAGAATTATTCAATATTTTTAATACACAATGTACACTCAGCAAATGTCCTATAAACAAAATCTATGTCGTTCTGGCTTGAAACATGAGAGCTATAAAAGATTGAAAAGAATCTATATATCACTTCTGTAGGTTTGATACCTGCAATGAAAAGCAAAATAAGTCGCATCAATTAACCACTTGTTCTCGGATTATTCAATTTTCAACTCTCTCTTAAAAATAAATGACTATAACCAATGTTTAAAGTGAACAGGTGACAACTCTGTAACAGCATCAACTAAAATAAATAATTTACAAGAAAAAGAACGTTGCTAGCACTAAATGATCATACAAAACCAATTATTGCATTTAGCTCTGCACAGAAAAAATACCTTCTCTCTCAGCATGAACTGTAGATGCTTCATCTGTACTGCAGCTCTTTGAGCTCAAATGTCTGAACATTGAACGCTGTGCTAGAGCTGCAAAAATATTTATCCATGTTCTTAAAAATATTTAGAGTAAAATTTCTCATCTCTAATATTGATTTCTAAGAATCTTCAAATCTTAAGAATCTGCTTTTAAAAATCCGTTGGCCAACTTGCACTTTCACTTTTATTCTAAATGTGAAACGCTACGTAACTCCTCGCAGAGAGAATTTCCTCCCAGAAAAAAGGGCATCAAGGAAGCTTGGGAAGGTTAAAAGAGGTTAGGGAATTAAGAGAGGTTAAGTAGCAACAAGTCCCATTTTTCCCTTCGCATCTCAGGAACCTGCATGCTGTCAAGCCCCTTGCAGTGGCATGTCACGTTACTATTGATTAGAGCTAGAAATACTAGCTGCAAAGAACTCAGTCCTTTTGTACTCTTCTTTTGCGCACTGACTTCGGTGGACCATCCCCAGAGCTTGCAGTTTCATCAGCTCCTGTCATCTGAAGGAAAAAAACGAAAATCAGCATTAACATTATTGAGCAACGTGCGTTTCATTCTTCAAACTTGTTATCTATTCTTCCCTCCCCCAGATCATATTATCGCTCAATACAACACTTAATGAATAGATTTTTTTCCCTGCAATATCACACTAGTGATAAACATGGTAATGTATAAACATGATTTTAGAAGGGGAAAAGGTTTTAAATTGAGGGAGGGAAGATTTAGGTTGGACATCAGGGGGAAGTTCTTTACTAAGAGAGTGGTGAGGTGCTGAAACAGGCTGCCAACAGAGGTTGTGGATGCCCTGTCCCTGGAGGTGTTCAAGGCCAGGTTGCATGGGGCCCTGAGCAGCCTGGTCTAGTGTTAGAAATGGAGGCGGTAGCTTGATGATCTTTAAGGTCCCCTTTCATTCTACAGAAGGCCGTTCTATGATAATATGATCAAGTGAGCAAAAGGCTTTATCTTCTGAATTCAGAAGGACAGAGCATCTAAACTGACATCAGAAATTTGTTCATTCCCCACGTACTCACTAGTTTTTAAGCAACGCCTTTTAATTAATTTAGCAAATTCCTTCAAGTGTATATTATGCTAATTTTCATTTCCACTTCTTAAGCAAGAAGTATTTAAAACATTGTTACTTTCTGTCTTGGAGAGCTACAAACAGAACAGCCTGTTAAATCAGACGTCTGTTCTCCTCACTGGAGAAGCACTTGGCTTACTGAGGCTCCATTCCCAGGCAACGCCTTGTTTTTCACTTTCCCACATCTCCTAATGGAAGCACCTGATTCAGAAGGTGCAGTTCCCAGAAGGTGGCACTGCCGAACTGAGGACACGGCATGCATGCAATCTCCAAAGTAGGTCACTAGCTAAGTGGTGGTAGAAACTCGGGCACCCTGAAAATACCTAGGTAAGTGCAAGACATAACCTCTCCATATTCCATTACACAATATCAGTCATAGGTTTGGCTCCTCTTACTACTTTCACAAAGAAAAGGTTAATGGGTTCATCAGACGCTGCATTCCTAGGCAAACGCACAAGAAGAGCAAGCTTCTTGCAAAAAGAAGAATCGAGAGAGGGGTAATTAGTGAAGAATTTCTGTAAAAGCAATGTGAACTCATACAAGGCACAGTTCCATGTAGGAAACTCACCTCATCTTCTGAGCCAGATTTATCTGACTTATCGCCTTCTTCTTGACTTCCATCTGCATCTTCGTTTTCTTCATCATCAACATCTTCCCCATATTTAATCTCATCTTCTGCAGGAGAAATCAGTTTTTACTTTGTAAACAGAACTACATTAGAAATACACTACAGTTACACACACGTTACGATTTTCCTAGCCAATTTCAGTTCCAGAATGTATTATTGTAAACAAGCAGTTCATAAGGTAAACAAAGCAGAGCCTTCTACCTTCTCAGTGAAGCTGTAGTTTACTGTAGTTTAGTGCATTACTGTACTAAAATAAAGAGAGCAGTGAATGCATAAGTACTCTTAGGCTACTCTCTGATCATCAGACAGGTTACCCTTCTGGGGTATCTCTCTCTATTCCACACATTCTGTGAAGGAAACCACGCTCCCAAACTGTTTCAGTTTCCACTTTGGGCCTCAGAACTTAAAAGCTTGCACTCCCATGCCTGCATTTTAGGTATCTATATTCAATATAAGAATTCAGACCCAGCAATCCCACCATGACGCATTAAAAAAAAAGTCACTTAAACACGACAAGTCTTTTACTTCAAACTGCGATGCTGATGTGAGATTTCCAGGAACTGATTATCTATTGCAAAGATTTCTATCAAAGAATAAACAAGAAATGACATCCGCATCTGACAAAAAGGAAATAAGTGGACAGCTGTTCATAACTACCCCAAACATCGCTCAATTCTACTCCTGCCATGTGATGCCTGAGCTCATAGCCACTGCTTCACCATAAAAAAAAATGAAGTTAACAGTTTATAGCTCAGTAATGCCCAAACAAAAGCATAGACACCAAAAACCTTTGTCCACAATATACCGATAAACTGAGCCAAGCAATTCAGCACCAGTGGTTGAAGTCTAAGAGTTTTCCCAACTATATCCATACCTCATACGTATCTACACTAATCTGTCTCAATCACCGTTAGCAAAAGGAGAACTACGACCACAAAGCTGGAGGTTACAGTTTAAGAGAAATATAGACAAAAGATTTGTTCTAAAAATAAACCCTCATGAGAAAAGCATGGCAAAAATGTACAAAACCTTTGCTCAGAATTCTATCAAGTAATCTAAGTCCCAAGCCGGTGCCATTCAAGATGTCAGCAATTCCTGCTCACTGGAACCAATGAAATCTACAAGTGTTTCTGAAACTTGCCATTGTGCCACACTTTTGAACTTCCCACAATCAAATGTGACTCTGAAGTCATCCAGTGCTTCACAGTTCAAAAACCAGTTACCTTCAACTCCAGAAAACAAAGTAGATAATGACTACAAAGGAATTGCAGAAATGATTAGGATCTGAAGGAAAAGATTAGTAGAGAACATTGATGACTACAAATACCATGTTAAGAAATCGTACAGACAACTCACATACATACCTGACAGCTACCTACTTAAAGTTCTACCACTAGCAATGAGATAGACTAAAAAAGAGAAGAGAGATCATTTTCAAGTCCTAGCCCAAGCTATTTCCTTTTCCATTACCTGAAGTAAGACGCTCCCTTCCCATCTTATCTGTACCCTCTATAAACTCTCGTCTCCTACAGTTCTCTCTGTAGCAGAATCATACAAAAACAGAAGACAATCTATGATTTTAATATGAAGAGGCAAAAGATAGATGCAAAGAGAGGTAGGATTTCAACCTGCAAGTGTAAAAGGTAGCAGGAAGGCCAAGGGAAGCAAAAGCAACTCTTTTTGAAGAAAGAAAAACTCAGTCATGAGACAGCTAAGTGTAATTTTTTCATCTTTGAAGCCTGGAATGTACTTGAAAATCTTAGAGTCATAGTTAGCTTCTTCATAACTTGGAAAGCTTAGAAAGCCACCTACGTTTATTTTGCTCTGTGTTTAGTTTAGTAATCAGAAGTAAAGGTATAAAATGGAGCCTAATCTTGAAATACCTGAACAGCTAGTGAAGAAGAAAAAGGAAGGCAGATGAATTAAGTTTGGTGTAGCAAAGTATTATGCCCAAGTACTCTATGCATGGGAACACTGATGAAAAGTTAAATGTTAATTCATACACCCAAAAGCCATCAACTCTCATAGCTGGTAGTACAGAGACAGACAAAAATGATAAAGTTCTGGTTAGCAATACAAGAAGATGTCATTACTAACAAAAACAAAAAAACAAAACTAGCATTAATGTCTGCTTAGTTTCTAACTTTTGAAGCCAGTCATTTGACACTTGCTTTGCTCTTACAAGAAATAAGAGACAGAATCCTGCAGTATGCAGCTAAGGATTTTCTCAGAGGAGTCAAAATAATGCACTGTGAGTTACATGATTCTCTTTTTACTTGTAGGCTGAAGGAAATGCTATCACAGCATCAAAGCCATAGCTGAGTAGTTCCACTTGTGTTTGATAAATTAATGCAAGATGATTATGTTAATCCTCGAATGCCAAAGTGCACCTTAACCTACTGATCATTTGTTTCTCCCTTGGAACAGCAGAGCATCTCTCTGTGGGCTGGCACTGCATTCCTAGAAAACGGTATCAAACAAGCAACTGATTTCTGCATCCACAAATCCAGTGTATTTTCAGACATCCTCAACAGATACTAAAACCAGTGGGTTTGAGTAGTTCAGGGTACAATGCTCCCACAGATATATAAGTAAAGAGTTATGTTAAAAACTTAGAGCTATTCCAGACACATTTTAAAGACAACATGATTGTAACCATTAGAGGGTACAGATAATTGAACTACCCAGAAAGTGTTCAATAGATGAGATATTTAGTAGAGAGAAAATATGTTTGTGAACAAGGATGCATAAGACTTAATTTACTGAAAGTGAGGAAATAGTGAACGGAACACTGCTTTTTCCTTGTGTTTATCAAAACACACTCACTGTGGCACGCTAATTGCTAAAAAGATAAAGAAGGCTGAGAGCAAGGCAGATTTTGCATACTCTAAGATAACTGGCTGCAGTTATTGCAATACAATCCATGACTTAGTTTTTTCCATGCTTTTACATTTATCCAACTAGGAAGTGACTTACTCATCTTACCATCTTCACCAATATCTTCATTTTCTTTTTCTTCTTCCAAATCTATTTCATCATCTTCTAACTCTTCTCTTCTTTGTTTTACTTCTCCCTTTGTAAATGACGTAGACATATCTGGTTTTTTTAAGTCGAAATCTTCATCTGTTTTCTAAAACAAATTAGAAATCAATTTATTTAAACTCAGATTAAGAATTAAACACAACATTCACTAGGAGCTAACTAATATCAATGGCACAATAAGAGAGCATACTGTTGTGCAAATACTAGGAGTTTTAAATGAAGTATTAAGAAAGACAGAAGAAGAAAAATGCATTAAAAATTTCTCTAACCTTTGCTGGCCAGCAGAACAACACACCTAGACCAACAGGCAGAGCTAAAGTCAAGATATAGAGAACCCAGAGCCATGGATGGTCTTCTGCAGCAGTCACCAGTTGACTAAACATTCCAGGCTATGTTAAAAAAAATAAAATAAAATAAAATTGCATTTATATCCCTCTCAACACTTTGATAAGCTTATAAAATGTATATATTTTAATATTCACATCGCGCAAAGAAATCCTTCAAGTTTGAGCAACCTCACGCTTTCCACTCTCCCCAGCTTTTTTGCTCTTTCCTCATGCTGTGCCAACTCAACCAATAGCTCCCAAAGCATCAAGAGCCTCAGAGGAACAGCCAGCCACCTGAAGAGCAACTCTTGCTCTCTCTGTGCTGCCACTTTGCTTCCTCCAACAGCCAATTAATCAGACAGTCAGCTGCCTTCCAGCCCAGTTCTGGCTTATGGAGTAGTAGGAGGTAGGCAAGTCTTGGTTCAGTTAGGCTCTGGAAAGGGGACATCAGCAATCAAGGTAGAAAGCTACAGGGGCAGCAGAGTGAAGGGACTTCAGAATTACCTTTTGCTATTGTATGCACAGATACAGACGTATCTCCAGACATAGAAACAAATATTTGAAATGTGCAAGACTGTGAAACAAGGGGGCTTTTCCTAAATTGCACAGACAGTCTGTTGCTACTTTCTCATCCTTCCTGCAAGAAACAGCACCTGCCAGAGACTGACTATACTTACACATCCAATCCATCATTTCTTTCATATACCCACAGTCTGCCTTTGTCCCCCAAAGTAAATACAGGGCTGTTAGAACAAACCACTCATGAAAGTGGAACAGGCTTCCTAAAAAAAACAAAAAACGATGCCATATGCCTATCAGTATTCAAGAGAATTTCAACACTGCCACTTAAAATCCTGTATGGCCCTGAAGAAGTAGCCACGCTCTCAATAATCTTTGAATGGTTCATTCCGACTGAAGTACTCCCTCTCAACTGCAGTCAGTAAAGGCAGCCACTAGAGGGGCTCATGTTCCCATCTATTAGGACAAATTCATGCCGTGACACAGGAAAGAGATCTAGAAAAACTGGTGACTGGCCAACTGCAGTAAACAAAACATGTATGTATACACACAAACAGAAGAACAGATGCAGCTCCATAAACACACACATGTTATTGACAGAGTTGTATAATATAAGATCCAAGCAGACAGAGACCTAGATTTATTAAACACAAAAATACATGACTATTAACCACTTTTTATGATAGGAGAGCACATCTAAAGCACATAAGAAGTTAGTCAAAAGTGACAAGTTTTAAGTATATAAAGAAGTCTGGGTGCAAATAGCTCAGCTTCCATCTGCTGACAGGTACTGAATTGTAGTACCACCATTAATAGCAGAAGACGTATCAACTACAATGAAATCTTGCTACATTTCTTGTAAGATACTTAAGTAAAATGTTGTACCCTTTTAATTTCAGTCCACTATAGCTATTCTGTAAGATTATCAGTCACAGAATAATTATATTACAGAAAATTATTCTAACACAACTCCTTCCTTGCTACTTCTGGTTACCAAGAATATAATAAAATTGATACCTCATTAGCACTTGCTACTAATTTCTTCAAGCCCCAACCATCCGCTGCCCAACGATCAGCTACTTCTTTTTCTGAACATATTATGAAGTTATCAAAGTAGATATCAGATGTCATAGACCAGAGTTCTAAACCAATAGCACTGATAGGTGTCATCTCAAATGGGTGAGGATCTTCAAAATAGTCTGGGTTAGGTATTTTCCGAGGACTCCAGATTCCCTTTTATGGGGAAAGAAAAACATGTAATAACATTATCTATACCACAAAAATAAACACACAAAAAAACCACTCACAACAAAACAGGAAAATACATTTTAATGCAATTAAGACTTTCTGATTATTTCAACTACATGATTCAAAAAGCAAAGGGGAACCCTCTGAACTTCAGGAAAACAGACCTAGAAATAACCTATAGAATTTTGGCAGATAGGCCTCAGATTTCTGGCTTAGGACAGACGGATTTCTCTTAATTTCAAACCTTTTTCTTCCATATTGGGTTACAGCAGTAAGTGACTGTATCAGGTTCAGTATGAGGGGCCAGACATATGAACTAATTTTACTTTTCTGCTTGGTTGAGCTCCACATCTCTTAAATAATAACCTACAAAATTGCTAGTACCTGATAATTAGGATTAACTATCATGGGTGCTTTCCATTTTCCTTTATACTTGGGGTTGTTCTTCATGGGACGCACCCACAGTCCACAACCAGGTGCAGTTGCACACTTTGGATTGGGGACCTGAGGAGCTTCCCACTCCCCATCCATTTCTTCATCCCTACAGAAAGAAAGGCACAAATAACCAATTGCAGGTTGGTCTGATCAGAACACTAACATTCAGTATAACTCGGGATCCATATGCATTTTGCTGTAACAACCTCAGAATTTGGTTAAAGTTCAGTGGGCTGATCTAACTGCAATGTACATTTTCCAGAGTACTGAATGCTTTAAGGCCACACATTCATAACTATTAGAGCATGGTTAAATGTAATCATACTCCTACGTCTGCAGGCAGCTTGCATCATTTCCACATAACATGCTTTAGGACTACTACATGACTTCAAGCATCAGCTTCAACTGCTTTGCTGCTTATCCCCGTGGTAAATTCTTTCAAATAGCTCCATACTGTTCAAGCTCTTCAAAATACAAGGCAATTATTGACATTTGCATTTTTCTCTAAAGGTAGCCTCACAAATCAACAAATATTTGGCCATACTTGTTATGTTCCAACTTAATATGGCAGAGACAGCGAGACTGGGATAAATTCTAATTTACTCAGTTTGCCAGAGAACAAGTGGACTTAGCTGCAAAGCACATGAACAGATCCACGTGTTTTAAGTTCTTACCAGTCATTTGGCTTTTTTGCACTGGGGTCCGGAACATACTGTGGTTCATAATCAAGCCATCCTTCAGGCTTAACAGCATCAAGATCTTCTATTTTGGAAGGCTCATCTTCATCCCTTCAATTACAGACTACTGTTAGGAAATACATCAGCTCGACTCTGAACGAACATTCTGTTCAGAGGACTGTAACTGGTATGGAGGGGATAATATTCAAGGGCACAACAGAGTTAGATATGCTTATAATGAGAATTAAGCACCTACTTCTCCATTTATAAACATTTAAACTATGTTTACAAGATTTCAAGGTACTTGCTGGCCCAGAAATAGCTGTCATGGACTGGCAGGTGTGTCAATCAGGTCTCCCCTTAAAATGTTTCCTTTGTTTAAGCTGCTATATGAACAGTACTTCAGGAAGAAGGAAGTATATGTACAACACCTGATCTAGCAGTGGTAACCCTGCCCACAGCAGGGGCGCTGGAACTAGACGGTCTTTCCATCCCTTCCAACCCAATCCATTCTATGACTCTACTAATAGTGGAAAAACACCCTTCCTAATCCTTCAACTAAGGTGATCTTAGCTACAAATTGCATCAATAGAAAGTTCAAATCAGCAGAAGTCAAGATTTTACTTCTTTCCTTAAAAGATGACCAGATCCTCACACATCCACTTCAGTTACATTTTTTTTTCAACCGTTAGTATTTGTAAAACAAATCCCAACTGTTGAGAGCAAGAAAAACAACAAAATAAAGCCAGGCAAACAAAGCAACAACCTGCACGCAAAATGTTTTCTACAGATGAAGCTTTTTCCTTACCAGTCATCCGGTTTGACAGCATTGGGATCAGGTATTTTTTGTCTCTCATCCCAATCGTCAGGCTTCTTATCAGCAGGATCATCTATTTCTTTGGGAGGGTTTACTGGAGGAATCATATCCTCAAGAAGACTTCCCTTACTGATGACTGATTGGTCGATCAGCATTTCAAACGTATCATCTGGTTTCAGCACTACATTGAAGGAATTTATATTAAAGAATAAGGAAGCGTTCATTTCACAAACTAATTTAGCTCTAGCCAAAGCCATGTATATGATATGCTTAGACTTAGTCAACTAACAGCCAACAGAACCTCGCTGGTAGAACAAGAAACATTCAGGTACTAGACCTGGGCACAACAGTCAAGTCATCACTGTGTGGACTTCACAACCTAGAAAAATGAAACCTCTTGAATCCAAACGCATCCAACAGATTTGTCAAGAAAATAAAACCACACAAAATCTACCACTTGGCCAAAATTCTGCTGCTTTGCCTTCCTCCTCCCTGCACCAAAGACAAACCTTTGCCTCCAAAAGCTTCCATCTCAGCTACCAGATTATAATTCCACCCTTGAAAGCATGAAAATACCACAGCTGGAAGATCATACAAGCAATATATTCTTTCAGACTCCATTCGCTGACAGCATCTTTCTCAGCTGTCAGACTGTGAATACAGAACATTATTTTCAAGTTTTTTAAAATATTTTAGCAAGTGGAAGTACCTAATAAGCAAGGGTGACAGAATCGAGCAGCATCAGACTCCAATATAGTTGAGAAGTGAAATCCACTTCTAATAGCCAATGAATACATTCTAGGGCTTAACAAGCATATTTAAACACCCATTCAACACAACCAAGATTTGGTTATTTGGAGTAAATAATCTTCCAGTATCTTTTATGAAGATACATGATAAAACCTGAAGTAAACGCTGCTATGCCAGCAGTGTGGTACTACCTAATTAACATCTTGCAGACATTTCATAATTTTATTAAAACATCAACAAATGCACAAACCAGCCCCTCCTCCCACTATTTTAGATACAATAACTGATTTTTCAACTTATGTTTTCCATCACGAAAATCATTAGGAGTCATAAACCTGTATGGAGGTCTTGCTGACCATTTGTTGCAGAATTAATGACATTTTGAGTTGAAGTACCTTTAATTATTATCTCAGTTATCTCAATTATTATGAACAGCTCAAACACGGTAACATATACACTACTGTATATACACTCCTTTATCACGAGAACAGAATTTGGGAAGGATATTTGCCACACAGACTAAAACCAGCCCAAACTCATCTTCAGTGAAAGCAGGAACATATCTGTTCACACACAGCTCTGCAGATACAGGCATCAGTGACAACCCAACTTTGGAGGAGAGCTGTAGGAGAGCTCATTGACCTACTGTAAACTGTGATGCTTTCTATAAGATTGGGCTTATTCTTAATAAATGTTTTAATCATAGTATATTTACAAAGTATTAAATCAGTTCTTCAGGTTAAAGGCTGGCCAAAGCTCGGATGCTTTTTCCTGTAATTGAACATTAAGCAGCATTGCTTCAAACGCACTTGTGGTGCGATTAAGTTCGGTCACTAAATAACTTAAGGCCAAATCATTAAGCAACCAGCTCCAGAATTAACAATAACATAAAGAGTAAAGCATGAAGCTTCAATAGAGATAAATTATAAGAGATTAAAAAAAATAAGTTTAAACTTGTAAAAACTAAACAATACCAAGAGTGTATAGATGTGTCTTCTTGTCCAAATAGAACTTCTTTAGGTCTACATCGGGACGTTTTGCATGTTTTTCATCATATTCTCCAGTTTTAGGATTCTTATGCCTGATGATAAAGTGTAGTTTATAATCTTCACCACATTTATCTGGTCCAAACATAATAGTATAAGGCGTTTTGTCAAAAAAGAATTCCTGTAGAAATAAAAAAGTTAAGCACGTGTCAAACTGTACATTTTATCAAGTCGTTTGGAGTGCTACTTTTCCAAGCTATTGTGGCAAATATACAACACGGTTACCTTTTTCCAAGAGGTGTTTGATGTGGCCTCAATTCTAACACTGAAAACTGGCAGGGTAAATCATGAAAAGAATTGAACTGATGTTATGAGTTGCTGAAACAGCCTGACTACAGAGATCACTGAAGCCTCCTCAGACAAGATGAACGGGCTTACTAAGTCCTTACCCTTACATTAAGTTGAAATGCCTACCACAAATCAAAACAGCCACACATACTCTTCTGTATACATTACACTAAAAGATGGAAGGGAAACAGTTTTTGTTCTTCACAGCCATTTATACTTCAATAAAGATGAAAAACGAGGTATTATTATCCAGTGTTTTAGCACTGCTTTCTTGTTCCATCACAAGTAATAATAAGCAATTCTTAAAATACCACCTTGTTTTCTTCAGAGCATCCTGCATTCAGTTGGTCCAAAATTTCAGTTTTTTTTTTTTAATTTTTTTTTAATTTAATTTAATTTTATTTTATTTTTCCCCCTTTAACTATATAAAGTATCTATTTGGAATGCACAGTACCAAGCTACGTTTTTAAGCAACCACTTGAAGGAAGACCACTTGATTTCTGCAAGTTATCTTCCTGTGAGATATATTCTATGGCAGACGTATTGTCTGAGATGGGTCTGTATGTTCATTTATTTATCTTTAAATATGCTCATTCCTCAAATGAACAGTCGATAGCAATAAAGGGGCATTACCAGATCCAAGTCATCCGTACTGGAGAGAAGTTTAATATACGCACCACCACAGTCAATGCCTCCTTGAAAATTCACTTCGTATCTAGGCAAAGAGCAAATTAAAAGACACATTCTTCATATCAGACAAACGTAAATAAACTTCATATCTGCAGTTTTAATTACGAACACATTAAAATCATGTATGAGTCACTTGATTTTCTTTATTAGGTGCTACTGTCAAAATATCCCGTTGTGACTATAAGGTTTTTAGTTGTCACACAAAGAGATACATTAGCAACCTCAGCCAAAAAAAAAGTCACAGTAGCGATTGCTATAGTTTCTATAGTCTATATATATAGTTTAGTTTCTATAGTCTATAATATAGAAAAGTTTCAAACTTGTGTTGAACTGGAGGTTGATGGCCCTGCCTGTGGCAGGGGGTTGGAATCTGATGGTCACCCGGGTCCCTTCCAACCCAGGCCTTCCTGTCATTCTATGAAAGTGTGGCAGAAACCAGAAAGAGAGGCAGCAAGAGTTCTAGGAATTTGGTTCTCTCTTTGAAACTGCCAATACAGCACACTGAATTTAGCTAGAGGGATCCAAATTGTTATAGCTGAGTTACACAAAAATACTCTGCAAGTGTAAAAGCAGTGTACTCAAATCAAGAGTTAAATCTTTTTCATTTAAAACTGAAAATTAAAGTATTTTATAAAACTTATCTCCAAGACATTTCTAGAGTTTGAATATAACTTCTTACACTTGAACTACAATTTTACTTGCTAATTATCATCTGTACTTACAGCTCTGGCTATGTCAGTCAGTGATATGCGAAAGGATTTATATGACTTGATCGACTTAAAGACTTGAAGCACAGTAGTTATCAAGCACAGAATCTGAGGGAATACTTACTGAACAATCAATGGTTTTTTATCAAAAATAAATGCCTTTGTTAGCATAGCTGATATTGCATGATGCTTTGCAGCCGATTTCAACACTAATCCTTTGTCTCCAGGTATTGTGTTTTCTTTCAGCTCTTCTACTTCCCATCTTCCTAAAAGAAAGAAAGAAACAAACAACAACTGTACAATCTCCGGGAAACCAAAAAAGTATGTTGATAGGAGACATCATAGCCTTGTGGCAAAGAGAAGAGTTCACAGCATATAAAACTAATGGCCAAAGTAGGGAAGAAGTCTTGACATTTGATGTCAAAGTTAGAGAAGTTTAATAACAACCACCCAATAGAGCACTGATAATTCTTCTTTGGATAGAAGTGATTATACAGGATCATCCTATACTTCCCCAAGCTTTAACTGCTCTGCAGCACTACAATACAAAAATACATGTTCATGGCACACATTTGACGCTCACATCTTGCTATCAGATCACCAATACAGCATTTCAACCAGTACTTCTCAGCAATTAGAAACCACTAGAATTCTAATTCACAGTAAAGACAATAAAATAACAACATCTCCAGGTCAGAAGATCTAAGATCTATCTAACCCAGTATTTTGGCTCAGACAACAAGAAGAAAAGAAAGCTTAAAGAAAAAAAAAACCTGAAAGGAATAGAGCCAGAAGTTACAATAACAAGAAATAACAAGCTTCTGCTTTCAAGTAGGTTTGCAAGTACAGCATAAGAGGTATACAGCATGAAGGGGAGGTATTTCACACAAAGCAACAGATCAAACATGCAGTGAAAGTAAATATTAAAGCACTAACCATCATATTTAGCAATGTTGTCATCTGTGTCTTCTTTCTTGGCTTCAGACAACACCCAGCTAAAACAAGAAGCATACAAGTCACTTAACTATATATGCAAAGTTGTACTATTTAACAAGCACAGGACAAACAGACTGAGCTTCTACCAAGAGAAATTGTAACATGGATTTCAATGGTCAGCATCGTGGAACTTGGTGTAATTTAAAGAATGGGAACAGGAAAGTCACAAGTTTAATACAACACTCATTTTTAGACACTTCCAAAGAATCTAAATGAATGTATAATTATGACTTGAAAGAAACATTTACTCCAAATAAACTTGGGTTTTAGCTGTGAGCTGATGCTGACAGAATTTAAGACTAGAGGCATATAACGTCAAAAAACATGTGAGTAACAATGCCAAAATAAGACATCTCTACAAGTCATGCAATGACTTTCAAGGCCTGGTCTACAAAGAGCTACTCTATTCTGATGCAATTTCATAGAATCATAGGAAGGCCGGGGTTGAAAAGGACTTCAAAGATCATGTAGTTTCAAACCCTCTCACTACCTTCAAGGTCACCAAACACTAGACCAGGCTGCCTGGCCTTGAATGCCTCCAGGGATGGAGCATCCACAGCCTCCTTGGGCAACCTGCTCCAGTGCATCACCACCCTTTGACTGAAAAGCATCCTCCTAATATCTAACCTAAACCTCCCCATCTCAATTCAAAACCATTTCCCCTAATTTCTCCCATTTTTCTTCTATCTTGAGGAAATAAGGGCAACATGCTGATTACTTTTTCGTACTGTAGTTTCATACGCTCTGACAGTACAAAAATTGCAGTAGTTTCATTGCTCCTAGCAAGGAATACAATCCAGCAGTAGCCCTTAGCATCGTTTAACATGTTACTTCTATGTTTATTATGTACAGCCCAAGCAAAAAGGCAAAAAATTGTATTCTAAAGCTTCAAATGTTAGATGTAGTGGGAAAACAATATTCTCAGAGATCAGGATTGAAATAAATGGCATTTCAGCATTTAAGTTTTTGCATTTTCTAATTGAGGTATACCAATAACACATTTTGTCTTTAAAAACCAAACACTTTCCTCCAACACTATCAAGCCTTTCATCATAAAGCAAAGTACTCAAAGTACTCTAACAGTAACAGCTGATCGTAGCAGCTCCTACTAAAGACATTTCTACTGAGAAATTTCTGGGAGGAAAATGAATAGGAAGTAAGTACTGATACTGTAAGTTAACTTGCTGAAATTCCAAGTTCAGAATTCGAAGGTGCAGCTTACCCAGTCAATACTCCATCAAAGGTTTCTGCAAAATAAACATCTCCAGTTGGCTTTGGAGTCCGGTACACAACCTAAAAGACATTTACAGATATGTGCTCTAACATAACTAGTTTTTCAATTGAAATACACTACCATATTCTAAGATACTTATCAGTGCTTATAAATAGCTAAAGTGCCAGAGTCAAGTGAATGGAGCCAGGCTCCAGTGTAACCCAGTGATGAGACAATGGGCAACACACCAAGAGGAACACAGGAAATCCCATACAAATATGAAAAAAAACATTCTTTATGTTGAGGGTGACAGAGCCCTACACCAGTCTGTCCACAGAGCTCATGGAGTCTCCTTCTCTAGAGGCAGACAAGACCCACCTGGATGCTTTTCTGTGCAACCTGCTGTAGCAGTGGGACTCTATGATCTCCAGAGATCCCCTGTGGTTCTGTAATTATACATCCCAAACCAGCCCATGCAGACAGAACATCACTGCTGCATTTAACTAAATAAAACATGCATCCCCCCAGGCCCACCTCATTTCTATGGTTTGGGCACATATCCTCTACCAGTGAGCAATTTCCTCTCTGCTAAGTATCTGTGTGATGTGGAGATCAATAGCCGTCAAGTGCATCAAGACACTGGGCAAGGGCTTTTAAGGCAGGAGAGTCCATCCACTTTGTTCCTAGGACTGCATTAATGATGGCAGAAGAGGCTGCTAGGTTGGTTTTAGACTCACATTCAGAAAAAAAAAACCTTTCCCCAGATTTTTGAAAACAAAATGGTGGTCAAAAAAGAAAAAGAAATCTCTGAATATCGCCCAAATCTATTACCAAGTAGAGCTTAACAAATGCAGAAATATGTTCTGGAAAGAAATCATGACTGTACGTTAAGAGACTGACTAGAAAAAAAGAGCAAGGAACTGAACTAATCTAAAACTATCAATAAGACAAAACTGCTTGCTTCTCTAGTAATGACACATAAGGCTACAGGGTGTATTATCAAGGAGGGCTTCAGATGAAAGGCCCCATACCTAGGCTGAAGGACCAGCAAGACCTTCAAGACTATCCACTGGCAGGTAGGAGGTCCAATTTTGCACTTCAGCATAGCAGGGTCATTAAATCACTCATAATGACTGAAAAACTCAGTCTGGTGCATTTGACACCCACTGAATTGGCAGCCATATGTTAACTTGCTCTTTTTGAAGTCATTTGTGTACCAACTTGTCTCTTAGTATAACTACGTAACTTAAAATTACACAAGCTTTAAAGACATCTAGAGCCTTACCCCTAAGGAAGATTCTTTGTCAACATCAGCTTGTTGAGACACTTCGTCAAAGTCCTCCACTTCAACGTCCGCTCCCAGAACTCCTCCATCTTCAATTTCTGCAGTTACTGAGCTAATTACCAGGAGACCCAACCACAGCCAGTCCCACTGCGAATGCATTCTGGTCACCTGAAGAACTGAAAGGTTTAAATTGTAAGCATTGTTGTGGGGATATTATCATATTACCATTCTTCCCCCTTACCCCCACACTATTCTATGCCATTCTTTGTCTTTGATGCTTTCCTCTCCTGTCCCAAACACGACCATTATGTCTTTTCATAGTTTCCTCAGAACTACCCACGTCACCATGCAAAATCTTTAAACTAAGCCTAATAGCTTCTGGTCTTCAAATAGCACACAAATAATAAGGAAGTTCACCGGATTCTGAAGATTAATTAACAAATAAAGATCTACAAAAATCACACCTGTAAGTTTAAGCTGTTTTTGCATAGCTTGGTCACTCTTCACCATGGGAACATGAGTATCTACAGCACATCCATGTACCAGAAGAGACCTGTGAGCCAGCAGCACTGCTGTAAGGCAAGCCCTTGGGAACAGTAACTGTACTGCAACAGCAGCACGACGTTACATCTCAAGTAATAAGCTGCTACTTGTGGGACACAGACTAGACAGCAGCGCAACGGGGAAAAAAACAGCACGAAGAAACGTTCTGAGTGCGTGTTTCCCACTGAGGGCAGGGAGGAGGGGCCCTTCCCACCTCAGCTGTCTGATGTCTGCAGGGCAAGTCAACGCATTAGGACCTCTATCGGCTTTTACGGCGCTATTTTACAGGTGCTACCAAACTAACGGCATTGTTATGACTCCCCTCGAAGCAGCCCTACAGCAGAACGGTCTCTCAGCCGACCAACACCTTACAGCGGAGGAGGGCCACACATTTCCCACCCAGCCCAGCGCCCCGGCAGGCATTACGGCCAACGTCTGCGCCCAGCTCCTGCCCCACCGGCAGCACCGTGGCTTTTCCTGTCACCGCCCGCGGCAATGACACGGGCAGACTCCGCGCCCCCCTCCCCCCCGTAACCACGGAGCTACGGGGCTCAGCTGTGCCCACACGACGCCCGGACGCCACCATTCCCAGCGACGCGGTGCCGTGGCCGCGCTGTCCCTCCATAACGGCCGGTGCCCCGGCAGCCCCGCCCGCCTTTCCCTCATGGCCGCCGCTCCCCCCGCCCCAGTTATAAAACAGGGGACGCGCGGCGCGCCGGCCTCACGGCGGCATCCGGCCCCCGCGGAGCGAGAGGCGGCCGCCCCGCGCTTCCCATCCCCGCGGCGGGCGGATGGCGGGCGGATTACGGGCGGATTACCGGCGGCGAGATCCCCTGCGCGCCCCGCCGCCACTAACGCGGCCCCGGCTGCCGGCGCATCTCTAGCCGCGCACGCGCCGGCTGAGCGCAGGGCGGCGGGCGCTGAGGAGCAGGTGCTCGCGCCGCTCCGCCCCGGCCAATCGGAGCCCGGCAGGGGCCGCCCTGCCCAATCCGGGCGCGAATCACGACCCGCACGAGCTCCGCGGGAGGAAGGGAGGGAGGGGGCGGGCAGGCGAGTGCGCCAATCGCCGCTCGGCCCGCGGCGGGATCCGCGCTGCCCGTGGGCTTCGCCGCGGCGACGGCAACGGGCGCCCAGCGCGGCGGGCTGGAGGCGGTATGGCTGCGTTCCGCGCGGCTTTCGTCGCTTACCAGGCTGTAGGCGAGGCCTTCTTTCCCCCATGGCTAATTGAAACGGCTTGTTCAAATGAACAAAACCCGCTGCCAAGCCATCCAACCCCAGCTCAGCAACGGCAAAGCAGGGGGACCGCAGGGATTCCTCGCAGCCCTCGCCCAGCTGTGCAGAACACAGGAGGTGTGGGGTTGCTGCCCTCACTGACGTTCTGGCTTGGCTCAGCTTGGACTGGCGCATTCTGGCAGTGGTACTGGTTAAACTGATTTCAATCATGAGGTACAGCAGGAATATCTTAAGATGTGCAGCATGTGGCACAGACGCATCAGTGAAGTCAGCAAAATCACTGTTAAACCTTAACTCAAAACCTTCTTTAATGTACTTCTCAGAAATGGCACCATACTCCTACACGAGCTTCAATCTTTAGGCACCTCTAGCTAAAAAAAACCTGAACCAAGGAGTATGCTTGAGCAATCCATCACGAATAAAGGCAGATAAAAACTGTCCTTGCAGCTCGAAGCACGCGTGCATCCTTTTAGAAGCAGCTGGAGATGTCAAGAAGCCTGCTTATTGCAGGATTTCCCTACTGCCTGTTGTAAGGCAGCCATGAAAGGTGCATCTGCAAGAAGGAATATTTGTGTAAGAAACAACGAAGCTGAAAGACGGGAATCTTAGCTTGTGTAACAGATCGGAGAGCCAAAAAATGTGTGGCTCAGAGGAATAGAGAAAGCACATTTTGAGGAGTATTGTCCATCCTTGTGTATGGCACACTATCTACTCGACATCGGAGCGAGAGAAGATTCAAAATTCAATAAGCAAATTCATCATCAATTTTGGATTAAAAAACCTGTAGAGCTAAGAAATCCAGATAGGCATAGCTCTTAAGATTCTGATTTCTTCTCAGCATTAAGTCTGTCATCCACCAGCATTTACAGGAAAGGTGTACTTGTGTTGAACTGCACAAAGAGTCACTGCAATGCTGATGAGAACAGAGGCCCACGTAACTAAGGGAAATCATATACTTTCCTAAAAAGTCATTAAAGCCAAGTTCATAGTTGCCTTTTGTATCGGAAATAAACACTAACGTTTCCCTTTCAGAAGTCCCGCAAAGGATTTAAGACAAGAAAGGAATCACGCTGCTGAGAGAAATAAATAACCACGCTTTGGTAGAAATCAAAATGAGGATAAACCATCATTCATATAGAATGAGCTTGCAAAACATGCTTCCTTCCCACACGTGCATTTAACCTGCTCTTCTTACAGTTGTTTTTTAACTTAGCTGACTGTCTTCATTTTGTGTAAACGCCTTTGAGGCGTACAGTGCAAAGACAGGCATATGCAAAGTGCATATGATGTTCTGTACCTACCAAGGTCAGCTTTCTGAGCTGAAAATTGTCAGGAGGGGCATTTAAGCTGCCCTCAGAGATGTGGGGTGCAAAGATGTGCGCAGGTTCAGTCTGGATAGCTAAACTGAAAACTGCAGGTAGGAACTCACTTTCAGGATCAAAAGGCAAACCGCTTATGTACCACAATGGCTGCTTGCAGAGCAGAGACTGTTCTGAACGCACTGATCTAACTGCTGAAATTAACATGCAAAAGTATGTAAGTGTACTTCTATTACACCCCACTGCCTTAAACTTACTGATGCTGTAACACTAGTTACTTATCGATTCTTCAGCTGTAGGTTGACCACTGGTCTCACTCAACCCTTTTGGCTGTCAGTGTTTATGGATAATAAAGTTTCCCTCTTTAAGTACTTCAGATTACTGCATTAATTCTTAAACTGCATTAAATTCTTAACCGAGTGAAGGCTGCATTACCTGGTCCAAGAAATACATATACATATACATATACATATGTATATATTTGGCACCACAGTGTATACTTCAAAGAATATTGTACATTACCAAACTATTCTTAGTGCTTCAGGTGTGAAAAAAAGCGATGAATGAAGTCTGCACATCACAGGTAGGCGTGCGAGGTGCCGCTTCCCGAAAACACCTCAAATGAGACTACAGCAGTTTGCCATTTATTTTCAGATCTGTAGCGAGTTTTGGCTCATGACCAGCACGGAAATATCAGGACGTACTGATAATCAAATGGCAGGACACAACATTTTATTTAAATAGATATTCTTCCTACAAAAATAGAGTTACACGTGTTATATCAATTATCTCCTGTAGTTAATGCACAGTTCACAGAATCCTCTGAATGATACCCGTTTGATTTTCAAGGCATTCAAACAGTAGCTTATAAGCAATTCCCATTAAAAAAATAATAATAAAAATTAAACATACCTTATGCTACATTAAGGCTAAAACGTGGCACATTTGAGACCCACGTTCATATTGGTCAGTTAATCCTTTCCCAAGTGGACTGTTCTGAGTACTTGCATGAAATACGGACAATTTTTCCTTCAGTTCTGGTTTCCCTTCAAAACTGACCAATGTTCTTAGAGTAGTTGCAAACCATGTCCCTGACACTCTGCCTAAATGTCCATATATTTAGTTCTAGTGACCTAGAAATATACTGTCCTGTTTTGTCCCTGAGGTTGCCTGCAATGCCTGTAATGTCAATTGCTTACAGTAATACATAATGTTGTCCAACTGAGATGGAATTTTTACATAGAGCAGCTGAATCAACAGCATTTTATGGAAGTTTCTAACATAATCAGGTTTTTCATAGCTTTTAATATTTGTTACGTAAAGTTTTAACAGTTTTTACAAGTTTTGAACAATTATCTCCATTCTCTGCCAATACACAGTATTGGGTCTGGATTTGTTATTTATCCACTCAGAGTTCTGTTGCTGTTAGATAAGTCTTCAAATGAGTCTGTAACAAGTGACAGGTCAAAAATATACTTTTTCCAGTTATCAGTTTTCAGACATCTTGATAAGCACCTAGAAAATAAAACAACAAAAGTCCAAAAGCCATAGAATGTATCGTTCTCTAAAGTGGGCTTTTCCTTACTTAGAAGTATGACTACAGCAACCGTGAGTGATTGCTTTCAGCTTATGGGTTCACACACATTCAGATATTTGGTTAAAATCAGGATGAAACCAACAAACCATATGTTCATCTGAAACTGTGTACGGTAATTATCAATATCCAAAAAGGTGACTAAAAAAATGCTCGAAAATCCTCCCCGTGTCCTCTGGTTTGTCATGACTCAAATTCCAGTGGCTGTATTACTGCACTGCAAATAATAATGGCCAATTATTCCATTCCAACACTTCTTCTATGAAATAAATCCCCATCCAGTTAATAATACAGTTCTCCACTTGTGTACGTTTGTTTTTTTTTTTCCACAGAGAATCCAACTCAAAATAAGATAAAAACAGGTGACCATCAATTCTATGCAACAGGAGAAACTGAAACCAATTTAATAAAGCTTAGCAGACTCACCTCACTAAGTATTGCCCATACAGAGGAATCAGAATTGACTAATAGACGAATAGCCAGTATTTCTCCTACCGCCACATCGATGCTGCCTTCTGCAATTCCATTTTCAAAAGCTCCTAAATGAAAAATAAAGCACGATTAAAATGCACTTTTGAGTGAACTTATGTAGAAGTTACACATTACAAAATAACTCCAGAACACGAGGGGAAAACATCTGGAAAAGCTCAAACCGTAGCCACTGAAAGATAATGCTTACGAACAACACGAAAGAGCTTTTCTGAGCAGTACAGTGATTCTAAAAAGAGATATAAGGAATCACATTCTAATTCTAACAAGAAGTGATGAGGAACTGAAAGTGGTTCATTAGGAAAAAAACAGCCATTATGTGATAGGACAGAAGGAAAGTGGAATTAAAGTAGGTCTCCCAGTAGTCCATTTTTATTCACATAACGGCATTTTAGTTTAGGTAAGAAGTAGGCAACAAGACTTGGCAGATATCTGGTGAATCTGCAGCTCATTTAGAGCAGCCAAGCACTGCTCTGAAGGGGAGCTTGGTGTGCAAAAATGCAATGTGTTATTCTTCATCATAATCAATATGGACTCCTTTTTTCTTTAGCTAAGGCTGCAAAATTCAAACCAGAAACAGTTATCCTATTAAAAACCTTGCAGAGGCTGAGCTGTTCTCATTATTGATTATTGCTATAGATCCCTTCTAGCATCAGTCGTTCTGTGATTAGGTGCCTTGACTTTTGGCACCACAGTTAAGACTCTTCTTTAATCAAAATTAATAGGTGAAACATCTCACACACACAATAGAACAAAAGTTTCTATTCCTTACTAGTTCCTACCCTAAAGTTACATTCGTTGCAGAGCTAATGAAATTCTCAAGTGCAAAACGTTTTATGTGGAAGAAAAAACATCTGGTTTTGAAGCAACAATAAACTATTTACCTATCTTTAAATATCCGTCTTTGGTTGCAGTGTAGTTAAATTTACTTCTGTTGCCAACCAGTCCTTTCCTTACAGCTTCCTATAACAAACAAAAGAACAAAACCTCAGCAGTGCTTTCTAGAACATGATCTTACATGCCAAATATCCATAAAATGAAATTATATTGTGTATTGCAGGTGGAAATAAGAGACTTACATCAGCTGGCAGCACTTCCACAGTAGTGTCATGTAGTATATCACCAGGGTAGTCCATATTTCCACTTCTAAAAAAGTATCTGATTAAAAAAAAAAAGCATATTATTTGCACTCGGTTTCTGCTTTAGAAAAGTTCTAAAGTAGTAATATTTTTCTTCTCGGAAGGAAACCTTTAAATGCCCTCCCTTCAGTTAGTTGTAGGCTAGACAGAACAGAAATAGGCATTAAAACTTTCTGACGTGTCACCAAATGATACTAGGATATTTTTATTTAAATAAAAACAAGCATTAAAACCATCTTACTCTAGAATCATGAATACAAGCATTCCCACTTTTCAGTGCTCAAAGTCTGAATCGATTCATTTTTCCAGGCGTAAATAGCTAAAGGAGTTCTGTCCTTGAATTCATTCCTATCATCCTAAGGCCTAGGAAAGTTGGGCTTCTGGAATACAGGGGCACGAAACATCTCAAGAACAGTGTATACTGAATGCCAAGAGAACCCCCCTCTTTATTGACACTGATCAGTTCAGGTGCTCTAAATAATCCATAGTTGTTAATGAGCACAAGCACTGACAAAGCCTAAAATAAGTATTTGCACATGTAAGCCACTGGGGTGGCAGGATCTCTTTCAGTGAGAAAAACATGTAAGGTGAAACTTGGTTATTCACAGAAACATCTTAAGTTAGATGTCTGGCTGCGACCAAAGTGTTTGTTTTTAAAGGCAATACAGATGTATTCATTACAGTCAATGAAACAAATCTTGGATTTTGCCTCAGTAATCAGGCTATGGTTTATGGAAACAGTTGAACTCTGGTGATTTTGAATGTACCCAAAAGTTGTATCCAAACTGTATATATGCAGTCTGCCATACTCCATACCACGTAATACTTACTTTTCTACTTTTAGTGGCTTCAAAAAGGTGAAGCTGATATAGTCCCCAGCCATTGGAGCTGAAGCCCAGAAATAGCCTTTTCCTTCATAAACGTTTTCCAAGGTATACTGCTGGTAGATTCTTAGGCTTGTATCCAGTTTTGCAGGTGGATTATTATGTGCATTATGTAGCACACTTCTGCCAAAATCTTTGTCCTGTTGGATTTAAGAAATGTAATTTCACTCCTAAAAGTGAAAACAGTGCTCCAGTATCTTGAGTTACTGCAGGTAACTATTCCAGGAAAAAAACTTACCTAAAAAATATACAATCTTTTTTGATGGAAAAAGGACATTCATTTGACTGTGATTCAATGTTAGTGTGTAAACGGATCAGAAAAAGAAACTTCTCCAGCATAGGCTATTTTGTGGTTATCTACTATGCCTTCTACCAGAATATCCAATAGCAGAGGCTACCTAAACATTTAGATTGATCCAACAGTGATCTTGTGTGTAGTTTAAATGGCACTAACAGAATGGTACCCGCAGTCTGGGGCTTCACTGCTCATCCTTATCAAATACCTGGCAGATCCTACCAGTATGCTTCTCTTATCAATAATCCTTCATATTGATATTGTTGACTATTCAGCCAGAACAGACCACCATAACCATTTATGTTTGTACAGTGCATGAAAGCTTGTAGTGTGAAGAGGGTTCCTACATGCCATGCTGCTCTGACTGATGTAAGTATTTAGATCAGAGACCAGAAACGTTTGTGCAGAAGCACTACGCCCCATCTGCAATTCAGATGCCAGAACAATATGCTTCCCCAGAACTGTAAAGTCAGCATTTCTAGGATAATGCTGAAGATGCAATGCTTGATACCAAACTGAGAAACAAACTAAAACAGAAGTGTATAGTTTAGAGCTATAGCAATTGTTTCTTATGCTTACTTTCAAATTTTGTATCTTCCCAGACAATGATGAATGAAGTCCCATATGCTGAAAGAGAGATGGCTTAGCACGGATACGTAACCTTGCCTTTTCCTTTTCACAGTGTGCCTAGAAAAAGAAGAGAGTGAAATTTTATTTAAATGAAAAAGATGCAAACTAACTTCCATAAGGCAATTTCATTATGTAGTTAAGCGTATGGGTCCAGGATGTTTACCTATATGTACACAAGCAGTCCTTAGATTAACAAACATTTTATCTCAGATATGCTTTCCAGACATAAGCTCATCATAATTCCACTCGTGGTGCAATGCAGATTTGCAGGCTCAACCACTATTAATTCAGAGACTTGTACACTGTACATTATCACTCATACCTCAAGTGTAAAATACACCTCAGACTGGAAACAGACCGACTTTTGTAACTGCTTCTGGCAAATTTTGTTTCAACTCTTGACCTTGCCGTATCATTCTGCTTTGACCAAAACAAATCCTCTTGAGATTGATTTCAGTTACATTTCTGGCTTTTGGCTCTTTCTGCTATGTATGAGAATATTATAATGTAATATACTATACTAAACTCCATGTCTGTCGTTTATCGTAGAACTACATAAACCCCCTAGATACCATATTTGTATCCTTGTTTTTCAGTGTAGACACTCTTTGTGACATGACATATACCAGGAACTTTGATTACCGTAACTGGTACTAGTTTCTGGGTTTCCTGCTTTTCAACTGAGAGCACATAATTTCTTTAAATGTAATTGTTGCACTCTGTTCACAAAGCATCAGTTACATCTTACAATAATTAGCAATGCATAATGAAAAGGAACAGTGCAAAGAGTTAGAATTGCAGTCCCCAAGACTCTTGGTTCTGCCACAGAATAATTGTATGAGTTCGGAAGATCATTTAACCCTTCCATATCAGTTTTCAAATATTTAAACTTGAGAGGATGATGTGTTTACTTCTTCAATAAACTGCTTTCAATTCCATAAAAGAAAACAGGTAACATAAATTATGTCAGTGCTACACATTATAATCCTCACTCAATTGGCTTAAACAGTAAAACTCACAGGGGATTTATGGTTCTTAGAAAATTACTAATTAAAAGTTAAAGATCACCTGGAAGGCTCTTAACAGAACCAAGTATTTTTATGTGTGTCCACAGCAGATGTTCAGCAAAACAGTGTAAGAACACAGTATGTGCTGACCCTTCGAGGAATAGAGTGATCAAGTAGCAACCACTCTCAGCTGCTCCAGAGTGGAAAAGTGTGAGGATTTCTGTCAATTTGCCTATTCTTCATCTGTAGGAAACTCCAGCTCTCAAATCACTGCTTTAATTTGTACAGGAGGAAGAGCAGCTGGGATCCCTTTCATTCTCCCTGCCTCCATTTTCTGTATGCACAAGTAGTTTGATGATAGCACCCTGCTTTGGTTTGGCCAGGACAGGCTCACACTGTCTGCCTGCCTTTCAGGAACACAGCATTGTTTCAGATATGATTTATATACAGTGTAAGGAAGAAGAGTCATTTTAGAAATGAAAGCAAAATGTTTAATTTGTAGGAGTTGAGGTTGGTACATGTGAGACACATCTGGAATGGGTGTTGTTAACATAATAATGCCTTTTTTCACTCTTATCAGAATTTAAGCAAGAGCCTAAATTAGAAGTACTTCAGGATCTAGACTGACTCTGGAGTAGGATTTCAAAGCCTAATCCCATCTGCACAAACTGGGAATAGGGACTCCTCAGTGGCATTGCTGAAGCATAAAATCAGGTACCTTCTGCTGTCTTCAAGTTATCTCTGCTATACAGTAAAACTGAAAGCCTGTTGTTCAGCTCTACTTAGGCTCCTGTTCTGCACAACTCCCACCTGTCTCTTCTTAACACGTGTGCAAAAATAACGTGTGCAAACACATGCTGTGGGGACTCACTACGCTAATCAAAACAAACCTCGAACCTTGAAAAAATAATGTGAGAATCTCTGGTCATTTCTACATGGCATAGTGCTGTTGTACAGGAAGAGACAAAGTAGTGATCAGCACCAAAAACCAGTCAAAGAATGCAAAAGGACAGAAAGGAATGCTTAACATATCATCAAATTTACCTGTAATGCTATAAATGGCTTCTTTTGCAATCCAACCAACACAACTGTTTCTTTCATTTTCACTGAACAGTACAATTTCATCCTTTCAGTCTACACTTTTCCCTCTGGTTTTTGGGTTCTTTTTTTTTTCAGGCAAAGAGGCAAGTTTGTTTTCTTTTTCCCCAGGCAACAAAAAAAATCAAGTAAAACACTTGTGGTCTGATGCTGGACAGAAAGGAAACTGTATGTAAAATTCAGAACTGCATTTTTAACATTGTATGCTGTACAGACATGTGAAAACATCAGAAGGTCATCAGAAAGTTATGAGAAGGGACAGTCCATACAAGTTCACGTGTTCAAAATCTTATTTAATGTTGCAGAGTTGTCTTAAATAGGCAGTTACAGCAGACACGAGTTTGCATTGGCCATATTCTGACCTGACCAATGCAGAACAACTTTGATGTGAAAATCTAAATTCCATATGTCCTTGTGGGCTCCAGCACAGTGCCATACCATGCAGACCTGTATCAGCTCTCGAGATGAGAGGTTTTTACTCTGCTTTTTGAAAATAAATTATGCTGTGACAGAGACTATTACTTATATTCATAAGACATGCATAGACATACTTACTGCATCCTTCTCTGGATTGCATGTTTTGACCCAGAGCAGGTGGTCAAGAAGCCAGTCTATGGGCTTATCCTTATAGAACATCAGAAAAAATTCTACTATAAGTGGCAAGTCTTCTGATTTAAACAGTTTTCCTGAAAGCAAGACAAATTGGATATTTAAATACTTTTTATTGCTGCACAGTAATCATTCAACAGCTTTATGTTTTGCAGTACCCATGGCCTTAAACACATGGATGCAATAATTACATTTAATGGAAGTTTTACATAGGCTTCTGCTTTGGAACTTATCTCCATCTCACGCATGAAGATAGTCTCACATAGTCAACCAGGTGAGTAGTCAAGCATGCAGTTGTATCTGGGTTCCAATATAAATTTGCCAGTCATTTCTATCCATGTTTCAGATGAAAAAAGAGCAACCTCTCAAATCGTTAGGCATACAATTTCAGTGGCAATTATATACTCAATACATTTAGGTTAAGACCTAAATAGAAGTTGCCTTTAAAACTCTACCAATATTCATTTAGTTCTTTTGCTGTTTTTATTACTAGATTTTGTTAAGATTTCTTTGTTTGACCTAACACTTACAAGGTGTTATCACAGGTAAATCATGTTGTAACCTAGGAAAAAAATGTAAAAGGAAACTTACTACTATAAAAACAGAAAAGCAAACAAACAAAAAACCCTTTAGTACAATATGGGCTCCGTGTTCTGCACCACAAAGGAAGGAAAATTGATGCTTCACAGATTGTACAAATTCCAATTGTGAAAAGAAGGCTGCAGTAGCACAGAGTGCTCTGATAAAGAACAAAATTGGCTTCTTACAGAAACCCAACAACTAGATTCTGTGCTGCATTAGGAAGACAGTGCCAGTGAGCACAGAAAGTAAAAGGTTTCCAGTGGAAGCTTTTCTGAAGAGCCAGTGAAGTACTGATATACAAGTCCTGCCACATAAGAAATGTAATTGTGAATGAGATCTGCTTAAACAGCTCCAAACCAACTGACACTGCTGAGGACTTGATACTTACCAATAAATCCAAGCTGGGAGAACTCAAGAAACATCCACCCTGGGGACTGTTGGGCAGCAAAGTTTTCTATGCTTTGAATGTAATCAGGCTTGGCTATAATATCATCTTCCAGCTGGGAGAAACAAAAACAAGCAAGGCAACTGATGATTTTATTGCTTGCAGAGGAGGTGGTGGTGTTGCCCCACATCAGTGATAATCACATTATAACTGGTTACTGCGCTGTCTGTAGTGAGGCTGTGTCATACTGCAGCGGATTGCTACTTTGCTTCTACATATCACTGTTTTGATATAATTCATTAAATACTTACTTCCCATGATTCTCTTTCACTTAGAAAACACAACAAAAACAAAAACCAAAAAATAAACAATCATAGTGCAATAAGATAGAGGTTAAGGAAAACAATAGAGAGTTTGTACTGAAGTTGTACAAGCACTGATAAGCAGCATAAGTAAACTGTTTGGGAAGAAAAACTTTGAGAGCAGATGGCCTGTGGCTCAACAGATTAGCCCAAGCAGACTCTGTTATAACTGAAAGGTGATGGGGAACTGGGGATGCTTATTGACACACCAGTGCAACACATTTCAGGGAGAACTCGTCACGGAAGAAGGAACAAGCTGTAAAACAGCGGAAGGGCAGAAATACAAAGACCCTTCAACACGTTGTGAAGGCTGAAGCTGAACACAGCAGTAAAGCCAACTGAAGGATAGTCAGAAAAGGAAAATGATCAAGGAAATGGGAAAAGACTTGCCAGTTCTTGCAGAGTTTTCAGAGAAGAATGGGATATCTGAAAAAACAGAAGCTGTGCCATTTACTAAACCTGTAGGTAATGATTCTAAACTAAGAGTTTAGATCTGAATTTGGTATGAATGAGAAAAACACAAAAAGACTACACCCTACACTGTGGGGTACTGATAGAATTAATTTGATCTAACTGCTGCACTTTATTGGTTCTGATGCTTGTCTGATAGCACCAGAATCTGGTTCACAGAACTAAACTGGCAGTAAATGAATACTATGGGGAATACTATGGGGAATAAATGGTTTCCTGCTGGTTTTGCACATTCAATAGACTCAGCGACAACAGTCTAAGGGAGCAGGCCCACAGCTTTAAGTTGAATTTGGTCATTAGAGGTGTACAAATATGAGGTTAGTGAGGGAGAAACAGGTCATCAACAGTGAAACAAGGAGGAATTAGAACAAAATTGAAAGACAAGATAATGAGTTCCTCTTTGATCCTGCCAGCTTTTGCTGATGGTAAGGAATCGGAAAGCAGATGAACTGAGGTCAAAGTTAACAGTTAATAACAAGATCTGAGATCTGAGGTTGGAGTTAAGGAGACAGTTATATGGAAAACAACACAAAAACAAACCCCAAAACAACCGAAGAAACCACACAACTGCTAACACTAAATACTAAATGTAAAGGGAGGAGAGCAGGGAATCAAAGAGAGTTTAAGAGAATCTCAGAATTTCAGAGACAATTTCAGAGACAAATTGAGTGAATACAAAAAAGGAAAGGCAGAAAAAACAGTGTCTCAAAAATGCCTCCATATCTCACAAAAACCTCCACACTGAGAAACACCAGAAAATATACAAAAGAAAAATATAGGGGCTCTGATGCAAAGTAGTTGTGAATGTGTTATGAATGCAGTTTGGACTAGGGAGAGGTCTGAAATGGCCTCTTCCAGAGCTGACAGTTGAAAGTGAATATTAGACAACATAATTTGATCTCCTATGTAGCACATGCTATAAAAAGTAATTTAATTGTACCTAGCCCCATGATTTGTTCCACTAAGGCATATCTTCTCGAAGAGTGTTTGCCATTGCTTAAGGATTTCAGTATCAGTTATTCTTTTCAGTAAGTTACGCTCTATTCAATTACCTTTAATACTCTGCACCTACATTCTACTTTTGCTTGTTTCAGCTTACAGCCACTTGTTCTTCACATGCTCTTATCTGCAAAAGGAAGTTATGAAGTGGCTGTAGGCAGCTTGATCAGGAAGTTCAAGGTAAAAGCTGTCTAGTCCATTTTGCCCAATTGCCATCTAAGAATATGCCTAAGAGAAGTTAGAAGCAAGAAGTAACAAAAGCTGTAGCATATAACAGAACTGCGGGCATCTGACAGGAATGCATCTTCCTTTCTAAATCATACTAGTGTATTTTTCTGTTTTAATCATTGTTCAACAAATCTAAAGATTGCTAAGCTCAAAAATCTCCCTCTCTCATTTTCCACAGAAATAGTTGATTTATTAAAATCCCTTTTTTTTTAGTATAAAGAAAATGTCAGATAAAAATACACTTTCATGAAAGTTATTCAATTTAAAGCTCTACCAAATGGGAGGCTTGACTTACAGCCTACATATGTCTATGAAGACACAGTGCAGCTCTCCAGACTTCCCAAGGAAAACCTTATGAAGCAAAAACAAAAAGCACACCAAAAACTTAGCAGTAATTCAATTAACTCACTCCCAAGTTTATAACAGATTTCAAATCTGTTCTAAAATCTGGATTCTAATTAATTTGATGTTTTGTATATGTTCACGTGAACCATCGCTACACCTGAACACAAAGATGCTTTCATACGTATGTTTCAGAACGAGCTCAGCCTACAGGAACACAAAGAACAAATACATCTCCTCACAACTAGTCCTGGATTTGGATGCCTGATTTTAACCTATGTTAAAATCCCATTAACCTGTCTCTGATATTATTAAAGTGTCTCAAGTGGCCCTGCTAAATTCAAGGAAATACAGTGAAAAGCATTCCTGCAAAATGCTCTTATTAAGAAAACTTCAACATCATTTTACTACAACCAAACCAGGTATGTCTTCATCTGAACTTCCTGTGTTGAAAACTCACTTCTCAGATTTGCCACTATTCCTGTTGCTTTTGTGTTCTTTTTTTTTTTTTTTTTTCCCATTTCATTCCACAAAAGCTGCCTAAGTCACAACAGTGTTCTACAACTTCATCACTGTGGAATGCAAATCTAGTACGATGGCTAATCCTAAGCGTGAATGCATGGGGATCTTCTTAAAAATCTCACACTAAATCATCTGGTGAATTAAGGATTCATACAAACCTGCTGCATAACATTTTAACCAGCGTCTCTACGCTGGTATATCTCCTTACCTGGAAAAGTCATCTAAGATCTTTTGGTTCTTCAAGATTTGGGCTATAACCTGCACCCATTACCATTATTCTGTTTTAATGCAGCAAATGAAAATACTCTAAACTCTGACTCTCTTTACCACGTGCTTCAGTTACCTTATCATCACATGTCATGGAGGTACAGGTTTAATGAAATAATGAAATACGTAGCTGCAAGATATGTGTACAAACACAGCAATATAGAGATGCTTCTAAAGAACACGAAAAAAACACACAGAAAATGACATTTTTATTGAAGCCTTAGAAAAAAAAAAAAAAGTCAAAAGTTAATAATCAATAGAGATGTATTGCAGCTGCTTAATGATCATGTGAACATACCTGTAAATAAAATGTTCCCTTAGGTTGAGCATACAGCATTAAAAAGCTATAATCCAAATTCTGTTTCGTTCTCCACCTAAACATAAGCAGTACATTCTGAAAAATCTCCTTGGGTAATTTCCAAAGGTTATTTGTATAGTAAAAGCATTAGGGCAATAAAATCATAAGGTTGAGTACTCTAACTCACAGTTAAGTGAACTAAAAGAAATCAAGTAGTATTTTTGATCTAAAAATTTCCTTTTAATTGGTGCAGACATCAGCAAATGATTTGAATTCCCCAGAAAAGTTGATGTTAACTAAGCAAAACATTTAAATCTCTGTCAACTTAATCTGAAACTATACGTTCTAAATGTTTAACAAGTAGATTCATTTCAAATGACTTAAGGGGGGCTGCTCATTACATTATGAACATTAGAGGTCAATACACAATTATTATTTAAAGATCATTCACAGCACTATAAAACTGAGTGCTTTTACTGATCAAGAATAGAGAAGCAGGTAGGCAAAAATTCATTTTCTGATTTAAATGCAAACACAGATTCTTCTCTGTGAAGTACAGCATCTCATTTTACCAAGAGAGGAAGCTGATACTCAATATTCAATGCCAAGTATCAGTACATAAAACAATTAACATCAAAGTACACACCCAGTGTACCTGATTCAAAGCTAATCACATCTGAAAGGTAAGTACATGAGAAAGTTTATGCTCTGGAAAACAGGAGGTTTATCTGTAAATCCCTTATGCTTGCTGAGTTCAATCAACCTAAACACTAAGTACCACACACCTCTTGCTGTATTGTTTATGTAGCTCCTAGGCACGCTACTTTTTCGCATAAATTACAGTTACTGGTCACAAGAAAATTATTTTCTTCCATTTGATCAATTTTGTTAGGTTATAATTCCAGCCTTCGTTAATTTGAATGAAAACCCCAGAAGTTAAGATAAATCATTAACGGTACTAAAAAACATCCACAATCACAAGTTAGGTCATTAGTTAAACCCACATTAATTGTAGCTAGTTATTAAAGGAGCCACATGGGCCTTTCTTTGTGCATTCTCAGATCCTCTCCCTTGTTTGTTAGTTTTTCCTTTATTACTAAATTATCTAGCCTATCATCTTTTGGCAGTATCTGTGTGCTTTAAAACCTATGGGATGCCCAGAGACAGGACACAAAGGAGAAGCCCTGGCTGTCACTTGGAAGCCCATCTACAGCATTAGCTCTTCACAAGAACTCCTTGCATAACTGTTTAAATAAACAAATAAATACATAAAGCAGGGGGAAAAAAAGTGTACACTTGAGGTCCACTAGCTCTGAAATACAAAACCATATCACTACAAACAATACTGGCTTTTGAATAATTTTCCATTTTACACACTTAGAAGAGAGTTCTTAGGTTATATTGAAGCTGTCTTACCTTACTCTGTCCTCTGAATCCCCAAATGTTTTCCTCAGATTGGAAAGATCTGGATAATAAGAAGCAGGAGGAGAAATAATCTCTAGGACGCCAGACTGGACTTCTCTGGGGAAGCTATGAAGAAAAGTTTAGAGAGACTCCATTCTTTAAAAAGATTTTTGACTGTAACCACACACCAGCTCCCAAAAATTGCATCTGCATTTCCAGAAGTGGAATTCACAAGTCTAGCAAAGAACATAATCACACATATTGCCAGCTAGGGGAATTAGGAACCAAGATGATATCCCTGACAACCATTAGAACAGGCAGTACAGTATCTCATTCAAGTAACAGAAAACACGAAAGAGAATTTTGAATTGGAAATCATATAAAAATGCAGCAGTAATTACCAGTGAAATCCACTACCTAGAATTACAGGCAACTTGTCAAGAACTGCCATGTTCCTTACCCTTCCTCGATCTACTTCCACATTCCAACCAAAATGACACTGTCTTTAATGGAGGTCTGGCACGGAGGTTTAGGTTTCAGCTCTATTTTCCATTTTAACAGTCACTGAAAAAGCATACATCATCTCTTGCTTTCTTTCAGATAACTGCAGTTCAGAGCTTTCAGCCTTACCTGTATTGTGACTGTTGGCTACACTACACCACTTCTTAGAAAGCAACTAAATGAATCTACTAGTGAATGCATTCTTTTACCCAAGCATTTTTATTTAGAAGTGTTCTTCTCAAGCTACTCTAAGGTTTTTCACAGCTGTGTCTATGTGAAAGAATGCAAAGGATGCACTAGTATCCAAGCCTTCATTTGTAAAAGCTAACGTTAATTTTGCATGGCTAAGAATATCCACCTCATGTTACCCATCATTTACTAGTACTTCACATTATCTTATAAGCTGATTGCTGCCCCAAATCCACTGCCTTCATGAAATAGCGGCAAACAAGGGAACAAAACCACCCAGAAAATACGATAAACCTCAGGACTGTAGGGCCTTTCTTAGCAGTCCCATGTGTAGCGTTATAATTTATTGCTGAAATGTTCTAATTCTGCCCATAAAAGCTCAAAACTTATCTATCAGCTGCTGAATGTTGCACTGTGAAGAACTTACCTGGTTTTAATACTTTCAGCAACACTGTTAACATATTCTGCGTTCACCTAGAGAAAAGAAGTGGGCTTTCATTTCAAGTCACCCATTTCTGCATTAAGCAACATTATGTAGGAAATATATACATGAAAACATTTCATTTCTATTCTCCATTTTATTTCATTAGAAGCAAGAGCTATATATATATATACACACACATACACATATGTATATATATACATATGTATATATATATATATATGTGTGTAGTTGTATTTCCACTACAAGACAGTATGACATTTTGTTTTCTCATAACTTCTGCAGACAACCAAGCTATTTTCCGCAGAAACTATTCTACAGCTTTCACTTACACCAGAAAAGCACAGCTGTGTAACAGCCACTAAAAGGAATTATTTGGGGTTAATCATCCAAAAGTCACAAAGGAGGCCTGTGGCTGTTGAGAAAAGTTGCCTAAAATATTATAAAGCTAACAACACTTAAAACGTTTATTTAGTTTCTTCTTACTATAACAGACTTACAGCTTTTAGTCTGAAAACTTTGAGGATATACTTGTTCAGTGCTCCTGTTTCATGAAGTTGTGGAAAACACATCTGTTAACTATGAAGCTGCACCGAAAGTAATGCCTCCCATTTTATTATGTTGGCCCACCCATCAAAGATGGATGCTGGTGATATGTCAGTAGAGGTTGAACCTTCCCACCAGTATTCTCCATTACATTTTGTTGCTGTGTTAACAGATGGCAGTAGAGAAGCACTCTGACAAAATGATGTTTGATACAAAAGTACGTATGAACCAAAGGGATGCTACTGAATTCACCCACGTGGAAAAAGCTGCACATTCATCAATGCTTGCTGAATGTTGATGGAGATCAAACAGTGGATGGTGGTGGGTGATGTGTTTTCAGCGGTGGCGACAGCAGGTCACCTCCACTGGTGCAGATGTTTATGAGCACAGCATGCAGGCTCTTGTTCGTTGCTGGTGAAAACGCATACCTAATGTGGCTCCTATGCTGAAAAACAGGGGTTTGTAGCTGAGAATTTTCTCCCTCAAATAGTGGTATTGAGTTCTTTGTATCTGTTATCGTTTCCACGGAAATAAATAGGAGGCATTATTTTTGGAGTGATCAACATACATTATGCAGTGCCGAATTTTATGAATGTGTTTCCAAAGCATTACAATACCTGTCTTAGCAGTTAAGATATTTGTTTTCTGTAATACAGAAGTGATCGTTACCAGCTATACAACAAGTGGAAAAAAAGAAAAAAAAAGTGATAAGAAAAACAACAACAACAAAAAAAAACAACCCACCAGCACTTGCAGGCAATAAGTTACTCTTGAGTTAACCCATGATGTAAATGTTCACCTTGATCTTTGGAAGCTTTGTGGGAAAAAGAAAGGTGTGTACTCATAATCAATGGACATATCTGCCCTTTTCCCATAACTACACGTTCTTATCACCTCATATCAGTACAGTTCACCTACGGTAATTTACTGCATGGCTGAAAAATAAAAGTTGCATGAACCTGACTTTGGGGATGAAAGAAAGGGGAGAGGCTGACTCTTGCAGCAGCAGTTTAATCTTAAATGAGCTGAATTGGACTCTTAATAAAACTTAAGCTGCTGTTTATTAAAAAATACGCTTTTAGAACCGTCCTCAGTAGAAACTGTCCAATTTCTGAAGTCAACTCTTAAAAAAACAAATAATTCTCTGAAGTATTTTAATAGAAGGTTTATCTAAATGGCAGTTGGGATTAATCTAAAGATTAGACTGTGGCACTATTTCTGTTGACAGTATTTCAGTTGCAAAAGCTATTGTAAATTGTTACTCAACTGAAAAATAAACTTTAACTCTTAATGAGTGTCCGCATGTATTCACTGAGAAGATGGTCATTACGAATGCATTCAGTTCATTCATGAAATATAACATATTTTATGGAAGGATAAGGACATATTAAGAACAAGTTTTGAATAACTGCAGTCTTTCACCTGCTAGCAAATGTCACCAGATATCTTGTATATATATATATATATACACAAATCACTCACCACTAATATTTTACCTTGAGAACTGTTTACTTTTGTAAATACGGAATGTTCACGTCCCTGAACAATTTAAAATGACTTTGTTTTTACCAAAAAAGTCTCCAACATTCTACGGTACTTTGCAAGATATGTGATGTCAAAATAGCAAATAAATAACTGTATTTTTTGTTAGACTTATTCTGTCTAACAAAAAAAATATATACTTTTTTCAGGTTCTATGGAATTTTTCTGTGAAGAACTTACTTTTCATACTTGCAGTAATGTATAATTTTCAGATAAAATAATAAGTTTGTACGCTTTTTATATCAAAATCTGACTGCATCAGCTGTGTTCATAAATGTAATACGGACATCTAAGTTACAGCTTTCTCCATATATGAAGACTCAGCTGAAGGGGTTGGACTCGATGATCTCTAGAGGTCCCTTCCAACTCCTACAATTCTGTGATTCTGTGAAGACTGCCTCATCCAGCACTGAAGAAACCCTTCACAAACCCTGAAGATGGTATTTAGCAACACCTTTTAGACTTTCATACTAAGACATGAATTTCCATGTTGTCTATTAGTATCCTGAATCTTCTCATGCAAACTTACCTCTGCTACAAAGATGATTATTACACAATCATTCTTTTGCTTTTCAGAAAGTCCGTACAATAGGGAATGCAGCGTGCTCATCAGGTAACTTTGTTTTTCTCTTTTCACAGTAGGAATACCTATCACCAGTGAGACTGCAAACAAAGAAATGAGAAGCCAAATCATCTTAAGTCAGGTAGAAGTAAACATAAATGCCATTTTAATTCTGGTTTGAGATAACCTTGGGTCATCTGAATGGAACTATAATGATAGAAGATGATCACTACTGTGAACATTCATTGATTGGTTTACATGGTGACATTCAATATTGCTAAGGACTATGACAGCATTTGCCTTGCTACCAGGAAGAGATCTATCCACGTATGCTTAGGTTAGAGATACCCATGCCTGTGCTACAAGCACCGGTTTCCTCTACATTGATGATAAATATTTGGGAATATAATGCTAGTTCTGGTAAACACATGTATCTGCTACTGAGTTTCAGAAGTGGGTACTGCAAAATAAATACTAATTCTTGGTATGGAGTTGGTGATCTGAGTAATAAAAATTAAAACTACACTGCTGTAGTGAGAAAGTTCTCACAGGTCATGAATGGTGGCTATTTCAGAAAGAAATCCATACAAAAAAAAATCTTGAGTATTTTAACTGTTATGAACTAATAGCTTTAACGTAGTAAGAAGAACAAAGAAATGTATGCATAATCATTATTAAGAAGAAAGGAACTTAAATTGACTCTTGCAAAGACTGACCTAGTAGTGGAACAGTGCTGTATTGTATCACTAAACTGTAAGGAGGACTTCTCTTTTTTTAATGGTAAAAGTGTTACTGAGTTCAGTGACCTAATACAGCTTGATAAACCTATGGAATTCTTAGTCCTTGCAGAATATTCCTATTCACAAAACAAACAAACGAAACAAAACAAAAACAAAATACCAAAAAAACACAGAAGTTAAGGGTTTTGAAGGAAAGGAATAGGATCAGTTAGTGACCTACTCCGGACTTCATCATCGGTGCCAGCATCAACTTAAAAACAGATGGTCCGTGTTCCTTTCCAGCACACAACTAGCTAAACACTAGGCTTTTGTTTGTTCTTACACACTGAAGGTCAACTTGCACACAACAGCAAGACCTGACTGCAGTCTTGCTATTGTGACTTTCACTTACAAAGAAATAGAAATTAAAGGCAGACTGTTTTTTCACTGCTGATTGCTCACTACTTCTGGCCTTTGGCAGACTCGCACAGATCTGAGAGCACCAGCGAGAACGACCATACTAAACCACATTGCTCCAACTACACCTTCTAATGAGAAGACTATAGAAAGTTATCCATTGTTATGGGCCCTGCCAAGTCATTTTTGAATCAAATTAGAAGTGCTGCCCATGTTTCTTTATATTAAATCAGCCCCACAGAAAAGTAAAAAAAAAACAACAAACCAACAAAACAAAAAACAGCAAAATAGTTTGTTATTCCACTGCTTGCTTACTGTCTTTGACTACTCTTTTTACTTACAGTTTAACAGCTGGGAGAAGATGCAACTTAGTCATTCGTATTAGAGTTCACTGGAATTCAGTACTATTTGTGCAGTTGCCTGTGGATTGCTCAGTTGGATCCACTAGACTGAAGATGTGTAAATGTCTTTCAAATGATAACATCACCTTACCACCTGCTTCAATGTTAGCAAACTGAGCGAACTCTAAATTGTCCACAGCTTCCTTATTTATTATAGTTTTGAGGGAAAAAAATGCCCAGCAATTCTTCTTAGATACATGAAAATGTGACTAAAATGAAAGAATATAGTTTTTCAATTATGATTATTTTTATTGATCATGTAAAGTTTACCGGAATACTTTGGGGTAAGGACTTGAAATTAGGATGGGAGTGGTAGAAGTATTTTTGCCATTCCTATTCCTGCTTATTCAGTTTCACAACATTATAGAATTCCCAGAGAAAAATCCCTCCCAACTTTGAGCACGTCTCATAGCTAGAATTTAATACAAACTATGAATAAAATGTATGTATAAAATATGAACTAAACTTTAATTCCTACCTCCAGTTCTCTGTTGTCCGATAATAACATTTGGAAAAATGGCATCTTCATATTCTCGAAGGTGAGGTAGGTAGTAGTACAGGTTTGTAAGATGCACGGGGAGTTTTCTGGTGACATTTAATACTTTCATGCCATCTTGAAGAGACGACAAATCCACATGTAAACATAAAGCTGTCAGCTATTATTCCACCTATTTCAACTAGCCATTGATTTAGCTGATTAGCATAGACAAGTTTATGATTTATCAGAATCATTCATCACACACACACTTCATAATGATTAATAATTGCCCTGCCTGGTTAGTCGAGTCCTGTTTCAGGCTGACTGAACTTTTCCAGTTTCTATGATCTACCTCAGAAATGGACATGACATAGATCCCAGCTCAAAATTACTTAACAGAAGCCCTACAAATCACCATAACCTGCTTTATTTATTCAGCTCAGCTCAATGAAGACTTCCTAAAAGGCTGAAAGTTTGAAGATTTTCAATATTCAGAAGATAGCCCCACTGAAAATCAGGAAATCAGCAGGGATTCCCCAGTCTTACTGTTTAATAAAACAAAGCAAAATCCAACAGCAAAAGCAAAGTAAGCAAACAACAACAAAAGATCATTCCACAAACAATCACACAAACAGAAATATCTACCTCCAAGTATTTGGGTATGAGAGACCAACAAGTCCTTCACCTTGCTTTGCATTAACCGTACTAAAATTCTGTGGCATATCAATATTTATTTTTGTTGCTGTTTAAATACCTTTGCAACTTTATAGGACTTTCCATTTCTATTAGAAACTAGTATCTATCAAGGGCTGCAGAAGGAACTTTAGTTGGATTGTGCACAATGAAAGAAATTAATTAAAATATGAACAAAAAAGCAAAAATTAAGAACATTCATATTATCATACAACAGTAATTTTAAGAAATTGCTGCTCTGAATAATATGAATGGAGAACTTTAACACTTGCCTGTATTCAACGGGAGTAAAGAACAGAAGGAAGAGAGACTTGCGCTTCACTCTGCTGCTGCTGTGTGCATTAGGCAGTAACTTTTTGTGTGCAGAATGCTCTACTGTTAGTGGCTGACAAGGCAAATTCTAGTCTAACACTCTGATGGCCTACCCACATTTACGTACTTGCTTAGATGCATCTGAATAGTGCCACTGCATTCATATTGAAAAAAACAATCAACAAGAGGCAGGGAATAACAAGGTTAAAAACCAAACCAAACCAAAAAAGCAAAAACAACAACAAAAACCAAGTTGACTACACAAACCAGGAATGAATTTCATTCTTTTTCCCTGTTCCAGTCCTGGATAATTCTCTATTCTAATCAGATACCCGCCTGCTGTACTGAATACAAACAAGGATTTTAAAGAAATAGTTTACAACAGTACTCAGACTCCTTTTCAAGCCTAAGTGGACTGTGGAATGCTTCCACGGCAGAGATGCCCTTTGTGATCTTCCTTCTCTCCCCAGTGAAGTAGCTTTTCTGCCCTGAACAGGGAGGAGAGCAGATCCTACAGCATTTCTTTTAGGGAAGAGAACTGATTTGTCTGATTACTGTATGTAACTACCAGTCTGCAGACAAATGGAGATGTACAACAGCCTGTAAGGCAATGATCTAATATGTTTAATTAAACTATGGAAAGAAGACAGATCACTAGAGTAAACTCCATTTTGGTGTTTCTCTTCAAAAAGAACTGCAAGAAAACATCAATGTAGAACATCAACTCCTCCCTTCTTTTCTAAAACTGACTTCACTTCCAAGTAGTAACTGTACTCATGCAAAGCGCTCATGGCTGAAACAAGCTCCCACCTAGACAGGAGGGGACAAGGATGGCGGAACACATGAGGGGGGAGATGTACCCGACTTCCAGATTAGACACAGTCCCAGTACTATCAGGGTGTAGCTGCATAATAAAAGCTTTCTAGCTTATTCAGTGCTCTGTTGTTGGCAGCAATAGAGTTCACACACTGTAAAAAGCTAGATAACAATATTATAGGTTTGACTTGCACTTGGCCCTGTTTCATCACTGCAGTCAGTTCCCTTTTTATTCTCCCTTGTTTACTTACTTACTTCCTTATTTATTTATTGCCCTACTTGTTAGATATATTTAAAGATAGGCTACAGGTTGCTTCACTTCAGCTTTTCTTTTTTGATAGAAACTGTTTCTCTGCAGCCCATACCAGCGATCAATGATTTTTCTCCTCGTGCTATTATTAAAGATACATGAGCACACAGCATTTCTGTTTTTTAATACATTTTTTTTACATGTACAAACCTGTATGATTTGTCGTCAAGTTAATTCTTTTTGCAACTATATGTTTTATTTCATCTAGGGCACTGCTCAGTTCATGTGATCTCTTCTTATTTTCTTTTTCGGCATACAGTAGTCTTTGACGAAGTTCCAGGAACTGGTGTTGGTACGTGTCTAGGTCATTTCCTGCAAATAGAACATCATTTATTTGCAGAGTTGAGTTAATATTATAGTATAAAGGAGACAGTCCAGAAAAAGACATGACAAGGAGTGTAGGGACAAAGATGCTGCTCGAAATTTACTCATAGAATGAAGAAGCCTGGAAGCGAATCCAGAAGTAGAATTTAAGGAGCACTGCTGGGTAAAGGCTTGGAATTGAAGCCATAAATTAGAGTGCAATGTCAGCAATAAGGAAAAGGTCAGTGAAAGACTCTGAGTTACAAAGGAGGATGCTATCCAGTAAGCCCAACATTTTTCAGTAAGTTACTCATGCAGATGATTCCTCGTCACACTGAAGACTGTAATCAGGCAATGTTCTTTTGTAGGAAACACTGAAGAACTGGATCTCACGACAACTTCAGGAATAATAACATCAAAAGAACAGGCAGAATTCCAGAACATTGCTGTTCAAACTACCTTGTTTCTGCAGGGAAGCTAACATGCAAATCAAACATCACAGCAATAACAAAAAACTATCTTGCTGTTCAGCAATGCAATTACATGCAACTCAATACGAAGAGATCATCCCTCCTCCAAGAAACAAATTTTCAAAGTCAACTACTTATAAATTAATTTTTTGCTAATGCAACGCATTAGAAGAAGCACTGAATTTTCAGGTAAATAAAGGATTTTGTAGAAGTTTTCATAGGAAAAAAAAGTAAGCTTTTTTTTTTTTTAAAAAAAAAAAGAGTGGATTTTTACGTCATTTGAAAGGTTTTGTACTGCTGTTTTTTATCTGTCTTTCTTTTTTTTTGCCTCTGTCACGAGGCATCAGGCTACAGAGCCAGAATCCCACACAGTTAAATTATTGGAACACCTACAGAAGATCCACGTCATCAAATACTATACAGAAATACATTTTCTTCTTTTATGCTTTTCTTTCACAAATGTCTTTCTGGTGCCACAATCCAGCCTTTAGCTTTCTGCTTCAGAATGAATAGGAATAAAGTGGAAACGGGAGTTGAAAATTGATTTAGGTGACTGAAAGACATTAATCACAGTGTTTTAGAGCAAGAGATTCCAAATAGAGCATTAATACATGTAACTGTGGTGAAGACTCAGCTGGAAATTAGAAGATGAATTCAGGAGTGCAAATTAAACATAAAGTAACTGATGAGCATTTTTCTTTAAATTGCTATTGCCTCCGTAGAAGCTAGATAGCATTGAGTACCAAGAAATCAGTGGAGACTTAACCTTTTAACCTTCAATCCAAGTTCTGTATGTTCCTTCCAGGAAGATGCAAGCAACAGAGAAAGAGCCCACAATCTTAGCATAAATACATGTTATCCCAAAATGTAATTGATTTTGACAAGGGGAATGAATCGTCTTTCAGTGGTGGTGCTTCACAATTAAACACTTGAAAGCGTTATCCTACTGGCATGTCCAAAGTGGTAATAGCATGAAATAAAACTCCTTCAGTACAACTATGTTAAAGGAAGAACCAGTAAAGAATCTGCATACGAATAGAAGCATTACAGTCTCTCTCTTTACTATTACTCTGGCTATCTAGTGTCAGTGTGACTCAAAACTACTGCTGTCACTGTCAGGATGACATTTTAGCCAGCACCAGTTAATGGTATTTTTATTAGCTTACTTAGAGGTGAGCCTCCCAAAAAGTCCTACATTCCTGGCAAATAAAATGTCAATACTCAGTTTTCACCAAGCACAGCCACAGAAGTCAGCATTTGTAAATGCCCTTATCTATTTCTTCAAGCCAGAGGAGGGAAACCACATCTGCATCTTTCAGAATTGAAATCTCCATTCAGTTCAGCCATTACATGAGTCTTGACCTACTTACTCAGTTTCAACAGCTGGGGAAACATAAGTTTGATAAAAGGAACATAGTGTTTGCTTACCCTTGATGAATATGTAATTGTACACAAATTGGAATACAAAATGACATGCCATGAGATTATTTATAAATAAACAATACTATCTATTAGTTACACTTTGGGGGGAAAAAAAAAAAGCAGTGCTGAACTTTCTGTACTTTCCAACATAGGAAAACACTGTCATATTCCAAATGAATTATTGCTATAAGTTTAGCAAACTACGATGATAAGATCAGAAATACTATGAAGCTAAATACTGTAAATACTGAACAGTCATTAAGTTGAAATGAATTTTAGCATGCATGTAGAAAGCATTGCTCAAAGATTCTAAGTATCTACACAGAACCAAAACTGCATCTTCCAGTAGCTTGCTTGGAAAGAACCACAGAACATTTCCATGAACAGAATCTTGGCAAGGCAAGGAGGGCCAGGAGGAGGAAGCTTCAAATATATCATGAAGCACTATGTCTGTTCACAGCAATAGCTGCGCTAAGCACAGGCTGCCCAGAGAGGTGGTGAAAGTCCCATCCCTGGTGACTTTCAAGGTCAGGCTGGATGGGGCTCTGAGCCCCATCTGAGCTGCAGATATCCCTGTTCATTGCGGGGAAGTTGGACTTGATGACCTTAAAGGGTCTCTTCCAACTCAAGTGATTCTATGATTCTTCTAGGAGGACCTACGGCAAAACTACAAATAAATAAATGTTTCCTCTCTCTTTGGGGAACTGACAAACACTTTGACGTGATCAAGAAATCGTACCAGGAAATTTCAATGAAGTTACATTGGCTAAAAACCAGGGGAAAAAAAAATTAAAAACAGAACAAAACAGACAGATTCAGAGATAACATTCAAAGCTTTTCAATGAATCTTCAACTCTACCACAGTTTACTATAGTAAACAATCTCCTGTTTACTATACTGTCATGCATATTTATGAGTGCAGCATATGCAGGCAATGCTCAACCTGGCTTAACTACAGTCTTATCTCCCAATACATAAATAAATATAACGTCCTGCACAGCCAACCAAAATTGTATAGAAACAGTGCAAATCTCTAAAACATACCCCTACGGAAAGTCTAATAATTATTTATCTCACCTCCAACCACACATAACTTCCTAACATCCTAAATGCTTCCATTATTAACAATAGATTTCTGGGAATATATAAGAGCTCTGAAAGAATTCATCAACATCCCCTCCTACTCAGGAATAAATAAATAAATAAACAAATAAATGAGTTAAAGGAGAATTAGGAGCGCCAGAAATGGTGGAAAAAAAAAACACCCCATATTCTAGCAGTTACTTTTGTTCTTATTTTTGATTACAAGCTACACTCTATGCCATACACAGACACTTTCTTCTGGAGACTGAGTTCTAATTAATACCTTCTTTTAAGAAAACTATACATACAAACAAACTGCAAAAGATCTTGCCATTAGCTGCACTTGGAACCACTGCTCCCTGTTGAGGTTAATGAGGCACATTAAACCACTGAGGCATGCATGGCACTAATAACTGTGGCAGTTTATTGTCTTCCTGTAACTGATCTAAACTAGAACAGAATACCAAGACTTCTACATCTCGCAAAGCGTGTAACAAGAAGAGTTTTGTTTTCCTAAACTTAGGAAGACAAATCCTGCAAACAACGCCTCTGTCTTAGTTTTGAACAGTCAGTTCTAACACAAACACTCAGTTCAATAATTTGCTAAAGTCCAGGGCCACATAAGCACCCTTCCAAGTAAGGACACCTCCCTGAATTTCTGCCTTAGATTCAAATACCTTTTTAGTAGCATTACAACACAGTTACTGTAGGCTAGAGATAAGCATGCAAATCTACCATGACATCCAAGGTATTTTCACCTGTGCTGGGTATGTTCACTCCTTATGTTTAACCTTGAACTGGGGTAGATTCACATGTTTAGCCAAAGCCACATGACATAGCACATCTTAACATACATCTTAAATCTTCAGGAGCCTCTGAAGTCAGTCAGTGCTCATGGTGGCTTATTTTATGCATCTGCGAAGGGAAGGCTGATTGCCTGGGAAGCCACTAACTGTTTCCAGTCACCTACGCCCTAATAGCAACAGCACTGTAGAGGCTATCAGTATGGCGGGCTCCAGAAAGTAGGAGGAAATTCAGACACATCCCAGTCGGCTGACAGAAACCTTTGCCCTGCTGTAATGCAGCAGTATCACAGATGGGACCCCAGCAAGCCAAACCATGTGGCTTAACACACACCGAGGGTTCTCTCATCGTGTCCTACTGCTCACTGTACAGGCACCTAGCCAAGCAAAGCAAGAGCGAAGCAGCGTGCTGTCCCAGCGTGTCCTCTTGTCTTTGACTATATCCACATTAGGAGCTTCAGGACAGTGGAGGAACATTTTATTAGCACAGTGACAGCAGATAAAAGCAGAATGCCAGCAGTTTTGTGTGAGAAGCTACGATTCCTCCATAAAGGATCAAGGAAAAGAATCAAAATCATTTTACAAAACTAAAATGAACAAGTAAAACAAAATAAGCTTCGAAAAGTAAAAGGCAGATCAAGGCTAATTACTGAGTTTTAAAAATAAAATTGTATGATGAGACTTGTTGCTGTTTTTGGTGAGGAATGCATTTTACTATGCCCATTCATATACTGTATCTAGCTGAAAATAGAGGAGCAAACAAACATTTCAAAGAAAACATGGGTTTTGATGATACTTTCTAAGACATCAGTGATGTCACCTTCACTTTAGATGTGAGTTTGCTTGTGGTTTTTTTTTTCATAACAAAAGGAATTTTAAAATAATCAGAACATTTCTATGTAGGAAAGCAAGAGCATTAAGATAAGTAGAAACATAAATCAAATGGATATACCATGGTGTTTGCACATAATTTGTATGGTTCTAATATAGTGAGGTCAGTAACACCATAAAGGTTCTTAAAAGCAGTGGAAAATTCTGATTTGAATATGGTCTTTATCAAATAAACAAGTAGCACTCATTACTTTGGATAATAAAATGGGTACTGCTTCATTCTTGTTACTGTTTTAAATATTGGTATTGGTTTGCCTGACGTAGCAACAATCACCCATTTGTACTCATACTTTATTAAATGCCTACCAACTAAATAAAGTATTTTGGGATAAAACTGTTTCTCCAGACTGAGTGTGGAACATGAGGAAAGTGTGAATGTCGTGTGTTTACACTTGTTTTAGTACATGTTGTGATGACACACAGCAAACAGTGAGTAGCTGGTAATCTTCCTTATCCTTTCCTCTACCAACAACAACAGTGACCAGTTTCATTTTGTACCTGAACCTTTACAGAATTTATGACTCTACTCCTTCCTCTACTTTAAGGACAAGGTTGCCACTATTCCACCTAAATTAACTGCAAAAAAGCAGCTCTTAACTCAGCAAACCACACATTTAGAAGTCACTTAAACAGTACAACTTCAGTAAGTCTTGGATATGGATTTTGGTACAAAATGTGGGACCAGTAATACTAAGCCTCAAGTTCCAATTAGGGTTGCTCTTTGTTTTTTGTTTTTATTTTAAATACTTAAATGGAGAACCACACAAGGAAACTGAGTAAGCAGTCTAGGGACTGGAGGTGCACCTTTCCTTACCACACTGTGCATTTCGGTCGCATCCTGACTGCATGACTTCTTTGCTCTTAGGTATCTCTGAAAGTAACACCACCTCTGTATTTCCACAGAAACTACAACAGATACAAAGAGCGCGGCAACACTATTTGACAGAGCAAATTCTCAGCTATGAAACACTATTTTGCAATGCAGCCTCACTGTTTAATCTCCATAAACAGTCAGTAAGCGTCATTTTGCCACTGTTTAATTGAAGCCTTAAGCCAGAGCATGCCAGTTAGGTCTGGACAGGAAACCTGCAGGGAGCTCCATCACAATCCACAGAATCACACATGGAGCCCCGCCTGGGTGCACTGCAGGAGCTGGGCTGCAGAAGCCACGTGTCACATCAGGTACAAAAGGTTATTGGAAATAAAGAGAAGAAACGTGTAATCTGCTGTTTGTACTAGAGTGTACGTTACATTATTTCAGCTGCAAACAAGTGACATTCAGCAGAAACATCTTTTTAACCCTTTGCGCCTTTTCTCTCTGAAGTTAAGCTTTGTGAAATACTGAAACATTTAATATATTAAACTCTGATAAACCCTAGGTATACTTCTGGGAATGTGCTTATCATGAACAGTTCCTTCTTTTCTCTTCCTTATCTCAAAGGAATAACTGTGGAAATCCAGGTTTCACAAAGTTTATCTCAACACATGCATATTAACATGCTTGCACATATACATTGATATGCTTATATGTGACAACATATTTTAGCATCACCTCTTCCTAACTTCCAAGCAAGTATTAATTTACTTGGATTAATTAACCCACAAATTTAGGTGAAGAGGGTAGCAATACACTTTAAATCGATTCCAACTGATCTAATGCTGTTATTTTTACAAGCACCTTTAAGAAGCACTGCCACTTGAGATGATTCTATTCACCTCATTGCCATGACTTCTGTAAATCCCCTGTTACTTGTCATGTCACTGAGGTTATAATATATAATCTGGGATTATTCCCAGAGAACAAACTTCCTGTGAGTTCAGAATGAATTTATAATGCACTCTTGGCTTGCAAAAAAAGATGTGTTACCTTCTTACGCTTACTTTCCTACTTTGACACACGTGTGATATTACATGCAAGACCCTAACTGAAACTGCACAAGAAAATCACTATGTAGATTGTTAACACACATACTATTTTCCGTAACTATAATTTTTCACCTGTATTTATATGAAGGAACATACTTCTGGCCAGGTGAATTAATAAGCACATTGTAACTCAGTTGTGTAACAGCAGAAACATCTGCTTCATCCTGGTCACAGCCCTCCCTACCCTCAGATGCAAACTGCTTGCTTCAAACAGGTCTTGCTTAGGGCCTTGGGAGGAACCAAAAAGCTCAGAGCCAAACCATACAGGATGTGGGACAGGTATTGCTACATCAGTCAACAAGGCTGGTTGGTAATAGCAGCCCACATCTGCAAGCACTCCAGAGGATGCAAAAAGAATCACTCTACGAGCTTAGACAGACAAACTGTAACAAGATTTGCTGCAGATGTGGCTGTTACCAATACTTTTCCAGTACAGTTAAAATGTTTATAATATTAGAGGTAAGAATCAAAGTCCAAAACCACTGAAGTTTAGGACCTGACAGAGTCGCTAAGTGTTCATTTCTAAGGGTGGATGATAAACATTGTCCCTGCAATGCCAGTTTGTGTTATCTGTAGTTCCATTACATCTCAACTTCTCAATTAGGATCTCCTCAAGTAACTAGCACATTAGTATCAGGCATTTAAAAGTCTCAAGTTTTGAGCTGCATGGAAATCCAGACAGAGTCTTATTCACAGTTCTATCTAATACCAAAGGGCTGGAAGGCTACAACCAAACTGCACAACAGTCCATAAGGCTATTAGATACTGCTTATATTATCAAAGCACATCAGATCACTATTTTTGAGCCAGGATGCCTTGTTAGATGACAAACCAAAAAGCTCATTTACAACTCCAGTGTCACCACAACAAACCATCAACAACTCAAGATAAGCAGAAAGCAAAGGGCATACTTCTGAATGCCACCTCACATGACACACACCCTTCAAAGACCAGGAACAGCCTGAATGTTTTAACAGGCACATCAGATAAGCAAAAAAAAAACCAACAAAAAACAACAACTAGACTTTGGTAAAAACAAAACAAAAACAAACAAACAAACAAACAAAAAAGCCCATCTGACAAACAGGTGAAAGAAATGGGAGCTGTCAAGCAATCAGACAGCACCTGACCTGTCAGTAACAGGTGAGGTAAGTGAGAAGGGCATCGGGAAACAAACAGATCACCTCTGAGATGAAAGCAGAACTCTTGAAGTGTTCTGGGTGTACCTCTAGGAAATTCAGTCGGGGGGGGGGAAGTGTTCAGCAGCATCAGAGTAGAAGTGTATACCTGCTGTAAGAAGAAGTGTTCACTTCAAGCCTGGGCTTAGGCATAGGCAGATCCTCTGCCATGACAGTGGAGCAGCATTTGGCTCATTCCTGATTTTTCTCTCATTGGAAAAATAAAGGTAACAACATATGGTGATCTGTGGGATTCTAGTTGGCATATATGGCAGACTGCTGGCTTCTAGAAATACTCAGGAGCAAAAATGGTATCTTTCCAGTGAAATTACCAGCACAAATAACTTGCCACATGCACCTTTAGATAAGATTACTAACTTTTTGCACATCTGTGAGAAGGATCAAGTTCAAGAGAGAATGCTTCTGAACACTGTGTTAACATTCAGAACAATTAAAAGCTTGTTAATAACACAGGTACTAAAATAACTAGGAACGTTATATTATCTGAGAGGAGCTGGCTATGGAAGAGGAGTTATCTGTGGAAATCAATATACAGATAGAAGGAAGAATGAACACACCCATAAAAAGGTACAAACCAACCAATCAACAGCACACCAGCAAAGAAAGGGCACAACAGAAGCTGAATAAAAATAGCATTTCAGCAAAGGTGTCACAAAACACATGCCGCAACAGAATGGCAACAGGGATGTTAACTGTGCTTGGGATAAGCACTCTATCATCTCATGGATCCTAGTTTCTTAAGACACGTCCTACTTGTATTTTCTCTTACCCCACTCTTGGCAGAATTGTCACCTGAAGTGTGAAGTGCTGTAAGGTCAACAAGAAATGCCATAGGCAGGAAGATCAGCACTGCTCAGGGACATTCAGTGTTCTGTTGCAAGTCCACTTCTATCACTCACAAAAATGATCAACATAAGCAAAATGAAGCGGGTGCTGTGAGTTCTGTGTTCATCCCAGAAGTCAATAATTGGCTTACTTTAAATCTTCTGCACCTGTAAATCCAGCCCATTTTGAAAGCATACAGGAAGCTCTTAAAAGATTTACTCTTTCTCCCCCATCCCAAACGAACTATCCCATAACAAGCCATCTAGCAGCCCTGAAGGTACTAGGGAGAGATTTCCAGTTTATTTCCGGAAAACAGCATCAGCTTCACCACTCCGCCCGACGGCGGCTCTCACCTCGGCTCCCCTGCCACACCGCGTACCACAGCAGGGGGAAGGCGGCGCCCAGGCACAGCGCAACCAGCAGCCGACCGCTCCGCAGCCGCATCTCCCAGCGGGGCGCTCCCGCCGCCTGTGCCCGGTTACCCGCCGACCGCCCTGCCTCGCCCGACGGGCGTGTCCGCTCCAAGCCGCCCGCCTCCGTACCGGAGCGGGGCAGCGCCCGGCCCACCTACTCCCCCTTCCTCCCGGGCAGTGGGGCACCCGCCCGGCTCGGGCGCTAACGGCCCCGCCGCTACTTTCCAGCCCCGGCTGCGGCACGCATCGGCTGTCAGCTCAAGTCCCGGCATCGACGTGGTTATGACACTGCTCTGTCCGTAGGAGTTTAGAACCAACGGTGTGGGTGGCATATTCCTTGTGCGATTGTACCAAGAGGTCGAGCTGCAAAGTACAGGGTCAGTTAAGGAAACAAAGCCTTTCAGCAACCACCTTGTTGCAAAAGTGAGGAAGATGTAACTGGATGACATCTAAAGCACACAGGTAAACATACATGTGCCAGCCATTAGAGGACAGGTGCCTCTTTATTCCCCTGTAGGTCCTTGGCACTCCATAAGCAAACCAGATCCATGCACAGTGGCTGGAATATGCTGAAGAAGAATCTGACTTCGGTGAGGTAAAGGATGCACGTTCAGCTGAGGACTGAACTCAGTCAGTAGATTCAGACTAGATACTAGGAAGAAATTCTTTACTGTGGGTGTGCTGAGACACTGGAGCAGGCTGCCCGGTGAGGTTGTGGATGCCTCTACTCTGGAAGCATTCAAGGCCAGGCTGGATGCAACTGTGAGCAACCTGCTCTAGTGGGGGGTGTCCCTGCCCATTGCAAGGGGAGTGGAACTAGATGGTCCCTTCCAACCCGAACCAATCTACGATTCTGAGCAATTGGCAGCAATAGACTTTTCCCATAGTGGAAAGGAAGGGAAATCCTGCTTACAGAGCTTCCCAGATCCTGCCCCGTGGACATGGCTTTAATGGAGCCACAAGGTTTTATGAGGAGAAAAAAAAAGTCATTTTTACACCTATCCATGAGCAGTTTTTGGCTTTCACTATGACATGCTCAACAGCTGCTCACAGGTCAACCTCCCATGCAAATCAGTCATTTTTTAGTGTTGGAACATTTCTATGGACAGGTTTACTTCTCCATTTAATAGATACTCTGAGTGATAAATCTTATCATTCATTAATAGCACAGGGGACCGTTAAGTGGCTGTATCTGTATAGAAAGAACTTCAGCTCTGAGTATGGCTCTGTGAATCACTCAGAAACCTGAAGTTAGGCTTACTCTTCCTGATCTGTTCTCAGTCACTACGCTGCCCTCTTCCTTCACTCACTGTATCTTGCTTTGACTTTTTTTTTAACTGAGAAATCTTGCTTAAATTACAATTGCTTTAAGTGTCTGCAATTCTTGTTATTAACCGGTGTGGCTACCACTCAGCAATCTTATGCCCTGTTGCCTCCTCACTGCCACTTCTCTCTCCAAGTTAACATATGAAAAGCGCAACACACTCCTTTTAATGGAAGATCAGTGCAGTTTCTGACACATTATTAGTATAGAATCATAGGATCACAAGGTTGGAAAGGACCTACAAGGTCATCTAGTCCAACCATCCTCCCTTTACCATACCTACAGCAAACCCCTAAACCAGATCTCCTAGCTCCCTAGTAAAATGGATGTGTGGTCCTATGAGAAACAGATAAACATAAGCAATGAATCGAATGCCTATCAAATGGGCTGCCTGGTGTGCATATGTTACCAAGCCAAGGCGAACAAGCATATGACGGAGGGATACCAAAGAGAAGAATAACAGAAATCTAACATCCATTTTAGTTTCTTTTCAGAGCCAGTAGGAAAGTATCACCATCACATAGCTACTGATCAGCCTGCATATTGTCCGGGGAACATTTAAATGCATTAGATGTTATTTATCAGGATGACACTAGAGCAGATACCTAGCCACGATGACTTGTGATGATCATTCACTTTATGCTGACCAAGACCAGTCTATTAACTTTAGATGAGGTAATATATTAACTGCTCATCTAAATAAATAATAAATCAAAATACTCCATCATTGGAAACATGAAATACTTCACTGCCTTGAGACCTTCTCTCAAATAGCCCTCTTACTTGCTTCATGTTTTCCTACCATCTTCCTCTCTTCATACATCGCATATGTTCAAGGACTACCTGACACCAGTGTAAAATGTGCTTTTTTCTTTCCCTTTTCTTACCTCCCAGCAGCATTTTTAGCATATTGATAATTAAAAAACAAACAAACAAACCAACAACACCCAACTGTTAAGAAGAGATAAGTAGAACATATTACCCCAGGGTGACCCTACCACCCGTACTGAGCCAGCAGTTCAGCAGGCTGGTTCCACTGAGATGGCTTACCTGCCAGAACAGGTTTCTAGGCTCATTCTCATGTGCTTTAACTGGACGTCTTGTAAGCTGCATTTTCGGTACTGTTTTCACACATCTCTGTGTAAGCAGGAATAGAGATAAGAAAGATTAAAATAAATATTTGAGAAAACACAGGCTCATGGGTGAAATAGCTACGAGGATTATTGTGCATGCATGTTGCTGCCGCCCTTCATCTCCAAGGGCACACAAACAAAGAATAACTACCTTTAACAATAGGTAACAGTCACTGCCATGGAACACTTTCTGACTGTAGAGATCCAACTGATACTGCTGGCTAAAGTATTTGTCCTGCTGTCATTTAAGAAATGTAGTTTTAAAAGGTGAACAGTAGGTCATTATCCTTCCTTAAGCCCAAGTCTCTCTGAAGGTGGTGGCAGAAGGCACTGACTGTACACAAAAAGAAATCAGGACTGCTTTCTTAAGCTACCTTTTATGTTTTTGAATGTCCCGATGTAACTGGTGAATTGACTGAACACTGTGATGCAGAAGCAGTTCAACCAGTAGCATCTGTGGCATCAGACATCCTCTGCTGGATCAGTCACTTACATAATGGACCAAATGAAGCTCTGGGTTAAGAGTTTACACTTGCTTGGTAGACAATGAAAAAGACTATAAAGGTTAGAACAGAAAGTGACACGAATGCCACTGAAATCCCTGACTTGTATGTTATCACCTTTATCTTTTGCCATATTTACAGTAATTGGGCACTGCATCTAATAATTCATAAAAAGCTGTAAAAATAAATAAATCAAAAAGGCACGCTTTATTTTTTAAGTTATAACTGGTTACAGTTTGGTTTCCAAATGCAGATTGTAATATTTTAGGAGTGAAAAAACTGAAAAAATAAGTTAGATTTGAACTTGTTTCTTGTACACTTGTGCATTTCAGAAGCATCTTAAAACAAGACTTATGCATTTCTCTTGCTTACTGCAACAGGTCTAATTATATTCTATCATCAACACCGGGTACTCTTTGCGTCAGCCCTGAAGACTGAAGCAATAAGAACTGAGTGAGAAGACAACAGTAGCATGCTCTGAATATCTATAGCTAAAGATTACCACAGGACAAAGCCAAACAATTTCCAAAACTTGTATTGCAAAAAGACGTGGCTTTGGTTCTTAATAACCCACGTGAAAAGGGATTTCTACATGAATATAAATGATTAAAAAACAAACAACAACAAAAAAAGGAACCATACTTAAATGAAGATATTTCTGAGTAATCAGAAGTACACAACAGAAAGCTAAACTCCTAAAGCAGGCTGTAAGAAGGCTTTATTTTGGTACCCACCAACAAAACTGCCATCTGCTGAGATGTTCCTACACGCTGTTTGCACAGACCCACATGGTGAGGATGCACCTGCTGGACTTTCAAACTAAATCCAGTAGCTGTTGCTCCTCATCAGCTGTCTCAGAGCAATCAATGTGTGGGCATGGAGACTGACAGGAAGGACCTGACCATCCTTCCATTTCTTACCCGCATTTCTTCACGTCGCTACAACTCCTCCGTCTTCCCAAACTGTAACACGGCACTGCTGCTGAAGCCAAGACTGTTCTGACACAACCATCACACCCTAATTTATTTTTACCCTGCAGCACTCCAGTGTTTTAAGTCAGATGACTCATTTAAGAAGCCACACTGGAAAAAATGAATGACCACCTGCACCACCTCTCATAGAACTGTAGAATCCTTAGAGTTAGAAGAGACCCCTGAAGGCCCCCTGGTCTAACTCCTCTGCAATGAACAGGGACACCAAAGCTAGATCAGGTTGCCCAGGGCCTTATCCAGAGTTGCCTTGGAAGTCCCCAGGGTCAGGACATCAACCACAGCACTAGGTAACCTGTTCCAGTGCCTCACCACCCACTGTAAAAGTTAGTTTCCTCTAAGGAGCTCACCCCACACAGAGGAAATCAGACCTGAAATCAAACAACTGAAGCCGAACTGTCAGTGATTCCCCATATGAAACTCTGCACCCCTGACTGCAAACATACAAAGGGCCAATGCCAAATACACGTTCCTTGGAACCACCTTTGGGATGCAGGCCACCAGACTTGGCTTCTGATTCTGTGCAAAAGGTGCTTCTATTTCCATCCATTTAGAAACGTATCAGAATGTGGCCAAGCAAGTCCATCAGCTCCCGTTTTGCTCTCCAATCAAATTTTGCATACAGTTTAAAGGAAGAGGAATTCTTTCTGCTGCTCTTGAAGGTTCAACCCATATTTACTAAAATAACCATTCATCATAATACAATGGAGGTGCCTAGCAGTACTAAACCAAAAAACCTGGGCTGAACCTGTGGCAAAGAAGACTCCACAAAATCATTACGGTTGGAAAAGACCTCTAAGATCATCCAGCCCAACCATCAGCCCATCCCCACCATGCCCACTAACCATGTCCCCTCAGTGCCACATCCACGTTTCAATACCTCCAGGGATGGTGACTGCACCACCTCCCTGGGCAGGGCAATCCCAGTGCCTGACCACTCTTTCTGATAAGTTTTTCCTACTATCTCTATCTATACTGATATAGTCAGGAACCAGCCCGAACCTCCCATGGCACAATTTGAGGCCATCACCCCTCACGCTATCATTGTTACTTGAGAAAAGAGGCTGACACCCATTTCACCACAGCCTCCTTTCAGGCAGTTGTAGAGCTATAAGGTCACCCCTGAGCCTCCTCTACTCCACACTGAACAGTCCCAGCTTGCTCAGCTGCTCCCCACAGACTTGTGCTACCGACCCCCCACAGTTCTGCTGCCCTTCTCTGGACACACTCCGGGGCCTCAATATGTCGTAGTGAGGGGCACGGCGCGGAAGCCTTCCCTGCAAGCACAAATTCACATCTCCTTTCAGATCACATTTCCCTTCAGTTACAGCGAGGGGGGCACATCTCCAAGCACACGGCTTTGTACAGCCTTCAGCCAGCAGCCATTAACCGCACGCCGTAAGGCACCAGGAGCGCGGTGAAGGTGCTCGCGGTGACCGGCACGCCGCCGCCCTCCCCTCCCAACCGCCGCTCCCCGGCAGCCCCGCAGCCGGCACTTCCGTCCCCCCCTTCCCGGCATCACTTCCAGGTCAGGAAGGCGGCGGGCGGCTTCCGGCGGGAGGCTGCGGGGCGCCGAGAGCTGCCGGCCCGCGGGGCTGAGGGGCGGCCGGCAGCTCCGCGGCGAGGAGGGGCTCCGAGCGGGCAGAGATGTTGGTGCACTTGTGGGGGCTCCTGTACAGCAGCTACTTCCGGTTCTGGCTGAAGTGGCTGTGGCGGCTGCTGACGGGCAAGTGCGAGCTGCAGCGCCTGTGCCAGGGCGCCAAGGAGGGCGCGCGGAGGACGCTGGGCGTAGGTAAACGTGGGGGGGGGCGGCCGCGGGAGCGCGGGTAGAGCCGCGGGCGTGCTGACGTCACCGCGTGCGTCCTGACGTCACCGCGTGGGTCCCGCGGTCTGGTGCCTGAAGTGTCTTCTTGTGGCCGCGCTCGCTGCCTCCTCCTGAGGCGAACCCGGTGCTGGTCTCTGATGCTGTTACCCTCACACCGTTAAGAAAGCCACGCGTGAAATAACACGCTGTTTCATTTCTGGGGTGGAGGGAGGCGGGTCACGTGCTGCCAAATGCGAGTCTGATTTCAGTACTGCACGCAACAACCATCAGTCACGGTTGAGGTTTGAGGCTTTCAGTTGCTCGATACCTCTTTGTTTTAATATTGCCGTGTCATCCAGAAATTACTCCAAATTACACAAGAACGCCCGTTATAAACTAATAAAACTAAATCAGTTCAATGCAAGTGACTTTTCTTGTATTACTATTGCAGAGCATTCACTGGGATCGTCAAAAAACAAGGTAATTATTAAAAATAATAAAGTTATGAAAAACCGAGGTAATTATTTGTTATGATTAACCTTATTTCAGAGGCAGATACCTGGAAGTGCTTTTTGAGGGAAGAAGAAAGTGGGAGGAGGAAGAGCCGGAGGGAGAAGAGCACTGTTGTGGGTTCTGCATGTCAGGATTAATCACATCACGGCCTTCCAAAATAGCCCCGCATCCCTTCATCGCTCCTCAGCAGCAGTCAGACAAGTCATGGCACTGTGTTATTGATCCCGGAGAAGGTCTCTTCTCCCTGTCACAGCAATCTGCTGTGCTGCTTTCGCAGAAGCCAGAAATGAGACATAGGCAGGTGATACAGAGAGAGCAGTTGTGTGTTGCCTGTACACGACTTTCTCTAATCATGGGCAAAAGTGCAAGTTTGCAGGTAGACTTTTAACTAACAAGCTCATACTGAGTGTTCCGTAGCAGTTAGATACTGTAGTTAATGCTCAACGCCCTCAAGTGTGTGTGTGTGTCTTCAATGGCACGTAGCGTGGATGGGTCTTTGAGCATCTCTCAGTTGAGTTCTAAAGGACTTACCTCTCACCTCACTGAGACCGAACGGTGTTGGTGTGAGTGTTAATTGTATTAAGAATGCATTGTGACCATGACAAGTTCAGAAGAAGAAATAAAATAGCTGCTAAGTGACTGCAGATGGGCAATGTATTTATTCTTAGCATTTGCCCTTTTTTCTAGAAGACCAGAACAGCAGAATTATGAATTGAGTTCTGTTGTTTCAGCTCAGGATTCATACCTCAGTTTCATTAGTGCACTGTCTGCTAATTTGGAAGCATTATTTCCTTATTGAAGTTTTGTCACTTTTGCTCCTTGATAGCTGCATTTATTTAGATCGAGGTTAGGAAGGTCGTCTTTCAGTTCAGCATTTGAAGGCCAACAAGAACCTAAACTGTGGTGTTTTATTTTTTGTGGGTCATCTCCAAATTAGACGTTTTTATTGAAATGAAATTTAATAATTAAGCCAATTATTAAAGATCTGGTATGTGATTTGAGCACATTTATCGCACATATTTTCAATTTATTGACTGTTCCCTTTTCATAGTTTTTAAAGAATACTTGTGGCAGGCATCCAGAGGCTGAGAAGTAACAAGAGTAAAGCAGATGATAGATTTCTGCATTAATTTCTGCTTTCCTCATGGGTCTTTTACTCTGTACATTTCTTAGGTTCTAAGAAACGCCCTAAATGCTGATGAAACTGAAATAGAGAAGTGTGTCAAAGATGTAATGAAAGAAAAGAAGATTGAACAGAAGGATATCAGGTACGTTCAGAAGTCTGACGCAGGATCTTCAAGGCCAGTAATTCTGCCTTCTTGACACATTCCTGCTGCCGCTTGATCTAATGCAATCACTGGACAGTTCAGCACAAGCCTTTATGTAGGGTTTGAAAATAAGGTGTAGCTATGGTCACGTTCTGGAAAATAAATTGCAAAGTTTAATTTGACGTGGATTTGTGATAACCACCTCCTCATCTCACAGGTCACTTGTGTTACTCCTTGGTTGTAAGTAGCATTATCACAGAAGTTGTGACATGAATTTTATAGTTGTTCAGATATGTTTGAGAGAATGTAATGGTACCAGATGATAGTTTGCATTCCTCTGAAGAAGTAATTACGAGTGATTGAGGGGAAAACCTGAACCAGAATTTTGACTTTTCAGAACGAAACTCTTCTTTGAAGTTGTAACATTTATGTCAGATCTTGGACTGAGGTTTACAAACAGCTCGGGGGTAGGTGAAGGTACAGTAGTCAGGATGATGCGTGGAGTTTTTGTGTCGTCAGAGATTTTAGCTGAGGGGCATTACTTCCATACGTATAAGTGAAGAACGCCTGACTGTGCAGCTAGTGGTTTTTTAAGCAGAAACAGGATCCAAATAGCAATACCAGTACGCTGAAGTATGAACTGTAAATGTAAAACCTTTCCGAGTTTTAACATTTATGTTGTGCTTAAGACTTTCCTCAACATTGTTCAACAAAGAACTGATGACTAACTGCCTCTTAATAACTTCTGTTACTTGTTATTATTCCAGGTTTAAGACAAACCTGCATATGTCCTTACTGCAAATAACTGGTTATAAAAAACTTTACTTGGATGTGGAAAATCTGAGGAAGGTCACATATGATTCAGATAACAAAGAACACGAGGAACAGTTAATTCAGGTAAAAAAAACCAAAGCACAAGCAAAAGCTGTACCCATCCCCCACCATCAAGTTCAGCAGTTGTAATGAACTTGATTTAAAAGCAGCGTTATGAGCAGCTGCCCTAATGAAAGCTCTCTCCCACTTGCAAGTTTCTAAGCCATTATAGACTCATCAAAATAAAATGCCAGAGCAAAACGGGTAAACAAAAATTGCCTGCGCTGGGATCATTTGCTGTAAAATCAGACAGAGCACCAACAGCAGACTAATTTTCCTAATGGGTCACTGAAGAATCCAAACTAAATAATGTGTAACTTCACCCACGCTCTATAAATTTCCCAGCTAACAGTTACTTAAAACATCAGCCCACTCGCTGATTTCTTATTACTGCATCAGTGTTGAAGAGGACAGTTCTGTCTTCCACGTTTCAATTATCAGTACGAATAATAGCGTACAAATGATATAATTCTGTTCAAGGCTTTTTAATGTATCTGCTAGCATGCAAATCCATTGGCATGTCATTTTCTTAGTAATTCATAAGGACTCAACTTCTCCCAGAAGTCCCAAATTTGTGCATTATGGTTCGTTGCAAATTCATATTTCAGAATACTGCTGTCCTATCAGAATAGGATAAGTTATTTTTGGAAACGAAACAAGTCTTTGCTTCTGTGGTGTCTATGAAAGGAAACTAACACTTTTAAAGTTAAATGGAATCATTTTCATACCTGCTAGATTAAACTATTGCAGTACGACTCCTGATCGCCACTAACAGAAAGCAGTGTGCAGGCTGTATGTGCCCTGTGCCACGGTCAGTGGTCTCTAATGTGCTCTGAATTATGAGTTAGAACGCTTCAGAGCAACGCATAACATGGTAACATGTTTGTGCAGCTCTGGAATTTGCTGATGCCTCACGAAAATCTGAAGGCCAGAATCACGAAGCAGTGGTGTGACATTGGCTTCCAAGGCGATGACCCCAAAACAGACTTCAGAGGAATGGGCCTGCTGGGATTAGTGAATCTGGTGTAAGTAAAACAAACCGCTGAAGTTCTGCTCTAATGAGTTTGCAGTATCTGTGAGTTCGCACGAGTTAATTCTGTTTTAATAAAGACTGAATGGAAGCAGTTAGAAATGGTGCTTATATACAGACAAAATCAGTATTTGAAAATAAGCCAGCTGTTCTAGCAGCTGTATTTCTTTAAACATCTCGTTGGCTGCAGATGGGGAGGGGAGAAACAAAGTTGCTGCAGACACCTTGGTTTTGGCACCATTTGATTGGTTATGCCTTGAAAGTAATTTGCTGAAAGCTTTTTTAAGTTTCTGAATCAATGACTGCAATGAAGAACACGTTTGATACCTTTGCTAAGTTAGTTGGGCTTAGCCGAACTTCGCATCGGTTGTGTTGCTTTTTTAAACTGTATCAGCTCAAACTGAATCTAAGTTAATCTTGTGACATCTCCTTGGTTTTTGTTCTGTGATGTTTTTAGTACAAAGCAGTGTTCAGCTCTAGGTTAAAAGCCACACACGCTGATGTTGAACACAATCTTTTTAAGTATGAACTTAACAATAATGGAAGGTTTTGTTTCACACCGGCAGGTATTTTAGTAAGCATTACACCAATGAAGCTCGTCAGATCCTTTCTCATTCAAATCACCCAAAACTGGGGTAAGTCATAAGACTTTTTCGTGCTATTTTTTGTGGAAGAGCGTGTGAAGACCATCAGGTACTTTTTCTGAAAATGAAGAGGAAAATATTGGTGTTTTTTTCCATTTAAGTAGAAGCCAAAGTAGAAAGGCTCGAGAAACTCACCACAAATCATCTTCAGAACCAGAACTGTGCGCAGGTTTTTTTAGAACAGACTGGGTAGAACTAAAATGATGCAAAACGGTGGCTCTGGTTTACACTCGGGTTATCAGCTGTATTTTGGATAGCCTTAGGTTAGATGTAGATAGGAATACTTATTTTTCACCTTATTTATCCCATGTAGGGATGGTATAGATTCTCTCTAATCTTTTTTGTTGGACACTTATTCTGTAATAAGTAAATACAAGTAGGTGTTTTGCTGCTGTTCAAGGGTTTTACTTCATTTTTGAATGCCGTGTATTAAAACATATATATTTGAAAACAACTCAGGTACAGAAAAAAGATGGTAAGTCTGTCTAATGTTATTCAATCCATCTGTCCCCCCAGTTAACACAGTCACATGCTAAGAATGGGAAACTTCCCTGACTTTGATTGTCAGGAATACTACTGTATGTCATTAGATCACTGACCAGATTCCCGAGCCATTTACAGTAATGAGGTACACAAATAGTCCTTTAAAAACTTATGGTATGAAGCTTCCTAACCATGCAACAGGAAAGCAGATTTTTAATGTGGAGAATAAGTTGGGCTGGCCATGCTATTGATACTGTACTGGCTTTTTTCATGCATGATTTTTAATACTCCAGGAGATGCAATCATTTCAAATGAGTCACCTGAATTAAGTATTAATTGGTCTTCCCATCTCCTTGTTGCCTCATGGGGGCATTTATGAAACTACTGTAGAGGAAATTACGTGTTTTTCAATAGCTGACTTTTATGTGGATAGATGAAACAAGGAACTGAAAAAGGGCCTGTTGGTCAGAGTTAGTTTATGAACAAGTATTATAGGAAAAACTGACTCTTACAGTTCTTGCAGTGCCATCTGTTTCTGGGGGAAACTCTTAAGTCCTTTAACACACAAGGTTAAAAAAAAAACCAATGAACTGTGATTGCCATTGCAGATACTCTTATGCGATAGTTGGAATCAATCTGACTGAAATGGCATACAGCTTACTTAAGAATGGTGCTTTAAAGTCTCACCTGTACAACATGGTCCCAGGATTGCCTCAAATGGAACACTTCCATCAGTTTTACTGTAAGTATCTGTGGCTTTTTCGGTACACATTATTGGAGGTAGACCTGTAACAGAGACAATCTGAGGTTTGGTTGATTTATTTCTGAAGGGCGCTTCCACTTTTTTTCCTCATTGGCTGCAGCAAGATCAGGTATTAGAACCGCAACCAACACTGAGTTGCCATGCTACAGAAATACGTGCCTAAGGAATAAATGTAGGTGGCTTCCTGTATCTGCAGTCTGAAAATTCAGTATTTGCAGATTTTCCTTTATTTTTTATTCATTATTTCAGTGCCCCGGAGGCTGCAGTTAACAGGGATGAGGCACTCACTATTTTATGGGGTCGTTGTAGGTTTAACAAGCTCAAGGCAGAAGTTTTCAGAGCTCGTTTGCGTAGATGTGTGTTTATTTTCTTCACAGGTTATCTGGTTTATGAGTTTGATAAGTTTTGGTTTGAAGAAGAACCAGAAAGCATTATGCACTTCAACCAGTACAGAGAAAAATTCCATGACAAGATTAAGGGCCTTCTTCTGGATTACGATGTGATATTAACCTTGCAGAATGCAAAGGCACCGTAACTCTTCTGCAGCATATCAGGTTCTGCATCAACAAGGGAATTATGCATTTGGTTGCAGGTTTTGCAAGTTTCACTATGAACTGTATAACAATAGAACTCTTTTGCATAAAAAAGAAAAAAAACAAGCTAAATTGGGTTATGAAAGCTTGGACAATCAGCCTCTGTTTACAGCTCTTATATGCTATTCTCCAAAGGACATTTTTGTGTGTGTGTTTATTTTGTACTTTGGTTTGGTTTTGTCTTTAACCTGGATGTCTGAAGATCCTCCGGATCATTTGCTCTCAGTTTCTTTAATACTTCTTGGTGCAAGAACTTGAAGCAGATATTTATTCTGCGTGGTGTTTCTCATTAATAGGTTTATTCGATCATTGTATTTTAAAGGTTTTTTTAGGTGAAGTTTCTAGTTTTGGGCTCCTTGTGTTCTCATTCTGTATCTGTAGTCTATCGATCATCCACTTGTTAGTGTTCTACTTCTGCCATGAAGGGAATGCTTTCGGTCATTTGCAATCTTGGAGAAGGGGCTTAATTGAGCAGCGTACCAACGTACGTGCTGCAAATTCCTTCTGGCTATGGAAGTTTTCTCTTTGTGGATTTGTACCAGCAAATGTCTGTGCTTGGAAAAAGCTTCATTTGCAAACCATCGGAAAAAGAATCAGAAATCACTAGTGTGAGGATCGGGTCCTCTTTCTGAAAACATTCCTGCTGTGACAACTTCCCCATTCTTTCTGATCTAAGACGTTTGACTTTTTGTTGCCAGGCCTTTCTTTTAGCAGATGATGGGGAATTGTGATTGGGAAGTACGAGGGAGTCAGAGAGTTCAGTCATTAATGGGAAATAAAACAAACCCCACAGATGCATCTTCCGTATCTATCCGGTGAAAATTATCCCCAGCTCTAATGAAAATGCATTTTCCATGCAAGGATGCAGCTGCGACACATTCCTTAACCTTGGCATCCTCAGACAATCTAATCAATAGGAGTTCGCGTGTGTGTTTTGACAAATAGTTGCTTAAAAGCAGCTTTAAACAGATTTGGTAAAACCATCACTTCTTTTCCTAAGACCTATTACTAAACAAGTGCCTTCTGCTTTATTCAGTCAGTGTTTTATCTTTATTCTGTAACCGGATCGTAGCCTTAGAAGCTTGAGTTAACTGGGAAAAACTCTGTTGGCGTGCACCTAACTAGCACACTGGCACAAAAGTTTTGTGCTAACACAAGCTTTCATGGTTATTATTTCAGTTTTTTAAGTCATCTCAGGTAAATTAGTTAACAACTATGACTCATAATGATGAGGCTCCTGAAGAACACAGGTTTGGAGCAGGAGAGGAAAGATAAACCCCTTGATGTAACGAGTAATGCTACACTACAGAAACACTACATTTGTTATTATACTACATAATCTTATGTTTCCTTGGAGGGATTAAAAACCCATGTGGACGATGTCCTGAGCAGCCTGCTCTGGGTGACCCTGCTTAAAGCAAGGGGCATTTGGACCATGGGGTCTCCAGAGGTGCCTCCCCACTTCAGTAATTACATGATTCTCTATGGTATAAATAGGGACTTCTTGCACTGCTCTCCATCCCTTAAATGTTTGTGATCTTTGTATTAGTGGGAAAGCTCCTGGTCATATATATATATATATACGCACACAGGAGGTAATGCAGTTCTGTCTTCTTTTTATGGTACTTTAGTTATTGATAATGGTTGAACAGTTCTTGAGTTTAACATGCACAGGGTGGGGAGAATTTCAGCTCACCTACATTGGACTGATAATATTCTACTAAAAAATAAAACTAAATATTGTTCATAGTTACGAGTATGTATGGTTATACCATGGCCTGTAAGCAGAACAGCAGTTCTTTTGCTGCTCCCAGGTACTTGGAGTCTTGTAATAGCCGCCACTGAGATCCTGTGGTGCCGTTTCTCTCTGATCTCTGTGCAAATTGGACATTCCCAAAGTCTGACAGAAGGAAGGAGTACAAAGTGCACTTTCTTCTTTTAGAAAGTGAGTTGTGTACTAAGCACCAGACCCAGCTTCTTTCATCTTAGTCGTCTTTAACCATTTTTGCTATTGCTTGTAGATCTCATCTGCAAGTAAATGGGGGACATCTTTTGCACTTCAGAAGTAATCACAAGATTCCTGCTGCTGCTGCCAGACAAGGAGATCCCATCTTTTAACTTCATCTTCCACTTGTTAGACAGTGGCAGAGCTGTTACCGTCTCAGAAATCCCTCTCCTCTATGGTAGAGTCTGCAACCTTATATCTTTTGTGGCAGTGGTAGCACACACAGCCTACATGCTGATCTTTCCAGCCTTGAAACTTGTATTCAAGCTCCTTGATCACTAGGAAGCTGCCGTGTAACTACTGCCAAGGCATTTGAAGCCCTACCGTCATGGTTTAGTTTTCCTTTTGCTTAATGGAGACATCTTAGACTAGAACGTACATTGAGCTCTGTGAAATGCACGTTCATTAGCTTTTTTTAATTACAAAATGTCAACCTGTCACCAGATATACTGTATCTGCACCACATACATGGGAATGCATTAGTTTGTACGTAGTATTTGTTTGAGTATTTGCTAGGCTCCACTACAGTTTCCCAGTAAATGGTTAGAACCCGCATGTATTTTGGTGCGATCAAGTACTCCAGTTCTTCTGAGAGTCACTGTGTGTAGAATAGTAGCAGCTCTCCCTGTTCTGCACTGGCCGTGGGCTAAGTGGTAGTGGCTAGAACATGGGGCAGGGAGAGGTATAACTGCAGTTAGGGGAGGAAAGAAGAGTGTTTAGAACAGTGTTTTACTAGTAAGTCAGTGTATTTTATACCAACTCTGCTACAGAATGACAATCCTAAGGCTATGGAAAATTCAAAATGGCCTTTCTGCAGGTTGATATGATCAATTTGCTTTAACATCAGAACTTGTTGCTCAGAGCTTATTCTAAGAATCCTACAAGTTAAAACTTGGTAAATTCTCTTGCTGTTATTTATTGTCACGTGTTATCTTATGGGAACTCATAAGTATTGTTAGTTTGCTAACACGCTGCATCTTCAAAGCATTCGCTACAGCACGGCTGATACCTAACAGCCAGTTTAGGACAAAAATAAGACTGAACACAGCGTGGTTCTCTAATTTGTTTTGTCCTTGTAGCAACTGTTTAGCAAACTGCCTCCCTTCCCCTTGTTCAAGCACGTGCTTCAAACGTGGTACAGCACCATGAACAAAGTCATCTGCAGATGTGTAAAGATTGTTAGAAATCAAGGTAGAAGCTCGTCTTTCATTCACTGAACACAAGGCTTCACACATAACCAATATGATTGGAAAGCACAATTTGAAGGCAGTGCTACCTAAGAAACAAAAATGTTTTCAAACTGCTGCTTCTGCCATCTGATAGTGCAGACAATAGGATCTCCTGTCCTAAAAGGGCAGTATGAGAAGGGGCCAATGTAAGCAGCGAGTAGTTTTGGGTTTTTACTCATTGGGGTAAAACAAACAAAAAACAAACCCTGAGCATTCGTTCCCTAGATTTTTCCATCCTAGTTTAAATAAACATTTAAGACCAAGAATGTTAGTTAGCCTTGTCTTAGGGATTATTGTGATGGAAAAGGTTTGTGGGAATTCAGTAGTCACGATTATTGGAAATACAACTAGTGGGTTTTTTTGGTCATACCTGTTTGTTTTGTGTTGCTGTAGTGCTGTGGTGATCTATCTTGGGACTGATGTTTCCTGTGCCAGTCTGTATGTTGTCTTTCACTTGGGAAGGGGGCGGTGGAGGGGGGGGGGAAAAGACACCTGAGAGTGCTGCCGGTGGGCAGTTGCTCCTTATCACACTGTGCTTAGATAACTGCATTCTAATAGAAATTTGTGTTTACCACAGTATAAAAGCAATAATGTAAACTGTGATGTCTGTGTAATGGAAACTTACGTTTACAATGGTAGGAAATAAAGAACGAGTTATTAAAAATACTTGTCAGTATTGGGGCGTTCCAGCCTGCTGTCATTGTTAGGAGACTAACAGTTTGCAGTTCGCCGCTCATTTATGTCTTTCCTAGCAGCTGTACAGCACAGTTGATAGAAGCAGTAGAGGCTGCAGATCATGGATATGTGTGAGAGCTGAAATGGCAAAAAAACTGCAACAGCTTGAACAGCTGCATCACCTACATTTTCTGGCTTTAAAATCAGCATCCCAGATCCAGATCTAGAAATAAACACCAAGAGAAAGGAAGGAATTAGAGAGATTAGAATCCGGCTGTGAGATCTACACAAAAAGGTGCTTATTTTTAACTCTCAAGATTGATCTCATGCTACAGAGCAATGCTTACATGCAAGTCTGCTTGAAATCTCACATCTGTTGTAACAGGAAATTGTAAAATGGGAAAGTCAGTTTGGCACATCTGATCGATTTTGGTGTATTGTGACATTTAACGCTTCCTCTCTCCCTCTCCACGAAGAAACATTTTTTCCTAACTAAAGACATGACTACAGTGGTGGACCAAACATTTGGCTGTAGAATAAGAGTTGCACAGGTAGGCTGCTATGCACCACCATCTGCTGCTGCCAGGGGAAGGTGGTTGTTAGTGCTCCCTGACCATCACCAGCTATCTCCAGTATTGTTTGATCATTGATTGCTAAAACAAAGTAAACAAGAACGCATATATGTTTATATATAAATAAACTATATCAGGGATGTTCTTTTAATGGCTACAAAAAGCCGTCTTGTTGCTAAGAGACAGCAAAGCTCCAGGAGCAAACTGACAGCTGGAAGAACTCTGGCAAACTTCTCTGGAGAAACCCTAATTTATCTTGGTTGGTTTCCCTGCCCCCCAATATCTTTCACCATGTAGTCATCTTCATTAAATAATTCACTTAGTTTTTCACTCGGCCTTTGCTTTTACTTCTGAATTTTGGAGACCAAATGCCACTTTTAACATACAAAAGTACTACTATATAAGAATTTTAACCACTCCACCTCTCAGTCTTTTTTCCCCTTTTTATTCAGAAGCACAGAACAGGCTCTGCACTCTTCCATTCCTGAAATGAACAAAACCTCAACTGTCGAGCTGATCAATCCTGCAAATACCAGTTGTTTTAGCAAATGGGATGAGGAAGCAGATATTCAGGAAATCCTGATGGATGTTGAGCACTCCAGGAAAGAGAAGCAGTGGTAAATCATCTCCTAACAGGACATGCGTTGGGAAGTTACCTATCACCACTTACTGATCACATCTTGCACTTTGATTAAAAATAACTTCCCATATTTCATGCCTTGTATACCCAGCACAAAAACACACTTCTGCAATGACACTACTGGTGGAAGCACGTATTGCTTTCTTATATTATTAGATATATTCCAACTGAGAGAGTCACAAAGAAGGATACCAACAGAGAAATGGCACTGAAGCTCCACAGCACTGACACAAGCTCAATGGGAGGAGAACTGATGAGCCTGTATTACACCAATGCAGCTACAGGTGCCTTTTTTGATCTGTCACTTATTCATTTAGGCATAATGTAGGCTTACTGTGCTTAGGCGCTACCTTTAACTTGCTGCTTTAAGTATCTCAATGGAATTTAAACCCTTCAGTGACAGTTTGTTGTTTGTTTCTGTACCACACCCACTTGTCAAGGGACCCAATTAACCCAGGCTCAAAAAGTTGCTCAAAGTTAATAATCACGGAGAATCTGTGATAGGAAGGACACAAGAGAGTACCCAGCATTAGCGCACAGCTTACCCAACACAAGTACCGTCTCTTTGCTTGACCAAGGCTATTTCCTTTCTCTCCCACAGCCCCCTTACACAGCATGCCACACGCACCATGCTGGCCTCTGCTATCTTCCTCAATGACACAGCACCTGGCAGCTAACATCCACTGTAACAGAAGTGCCAGCACCATTAATATCAAACTCCCAAAGGTGCTTTTCTCTTTCAAACTGTCATAACGTCTAGTTTTCAGTAGGTTTAATACATGAGGAGTCCATCTGCTTGCCAGAAACACAGGTCAAGTGAACCTCTATGAGCCCCAACAACCACTGCCCTTTCTTCTAACACCCAGAATTCACGAGGTGGAAGAAGTTGCGATAAATAGGTACCATTTAACTTTCATACACTGTGAGCATCTGAGTAAGCTGAAGGATAGACTAGAAGAAAACTTGATGGATGAATGTTTCTTTGTATCTTCCCCTCCTCCTTTAAACAGAGCTGCCTGAAGCAAAGTCCCACTCCCTCGGGGTTCCCCTGTCTGTCACTTGGCTGGCAGCATCCCCAACCACACCAGGCTCCTTCCAAACTAGACAAGCAGCACATCAACATCCAGAAACAAATTTCAGTTCTCAAGTGGAAGAAGGTCTTCCTTTTTGTTCTTCTGGCTGTGAGACCAACAGACCTAACTCAACTCTACTGCTCACAGACTCAAGAGAGTCTCTTATCTCAAAAGGTATCAGTCAAGAGACTTGCTTACACAACATATCCAGATACACAAACACTTCAAATATGCACTCACGTTTTCTCGAAGGTCTTCACGTGACTGCATGCTGGTCAGCCGAACTTTAGTAACTTTCACCAACTTGCACCCAGGTCACAGCAGCTCTTGCCATCAAACAAGCACCTACCAGGCAGCCATGGGATGCGGCCCCATCAGGTGAGCAGCCTTCCCAAAATACCTGGAGAACTCAGCTTCCTGGAACAAAACAGCTCTTAAAGACAACTCAGTTCACACTCAAAAGCATGGCTGAGATGATTGTGTTATTCAGAAAGGTAAGGAAGGCTCTTCAGTAAGACAAACAGAAGTCACCCTGTTAATGGCTATTGGGGTAGGAGTGATCCTTGTGGATGCCTCTTCTTATCACAGGAAAGCCATTTTGCTGCTACACTGCCATTCCTGGTGGGTAGAGCATAACTGGCAAGCTCTTGTACTTCATGTACAACGAAATGTACTTCACCTGTAGTCCATACAGCTCTCGGGGTGTGCGGCAGATTGCCGCTATGCATCAATACAGTTTGACACAAGAGACTCATCAAAGTATTCTGGGGTTCTACAAACTGGAAAAGGCTGAATGTGTTTAAGGAAGAGCTGAAGGCTGCTGTGGCAATGTGCTGGCTGCCAGGCATTTATGATCAAGTGCCCAGTTCTGGCTTTAGCAGGTGAAGTTAAAACATGAAGCCATGTTCTTCAAAATGGTGATTACAGCTTCACATGAATATCATGATTTGATATGCACATAAACCAACTTGCATTGTTTTCATATACAGAACTACTGCTTTTTTGTACTGTTACACAGACTCTACAGGGATAAGCCAGAAAGAACTCCAATTACTCTCAAAATTAACACTAAAATGGCTGAGATAAGGGTTAAGTGTGCAAAGCTATTAAAGCACTCAGAAATCAAGGTGCTTTATATACACACAAATGGCAAGACGATAACTTTCAAAAATAAATACGTATTTAGAGTATAGATATATATTATCTGTTCTATTACTGCCATGGTTGTGAGGCTGATGGCTTGTCCTGTGAAAAGCATTTTAACACTGACAGATGTAGAAGGATGCCTGCCAAACTGTGGCAAGACACAGATGCTCTATAAAATACCTGTGGGTCATGAAGAAGTATTAACAACCGCTGTCACCTAATGTGAGCCTAACATGGAAAAGCATCCCACGGAATTGCATGGTGTGAGAGGCCTATGTGGACTGCTTGCTTGTTGCGGACCCAATCAAACACATGCAAGTGTTTAAGGAACAGAAGCGGCCAAGGCTTTTCTCCTGAAACCCGGTGTTGTGGAATTAAAGTCATTTGTCTCTGTAATAAAACCCAATCGCCTACTTCCCCTCCAGCATGACTTAATATTAGAAATCAGGTCTGTGCAGTGTATTTTATTTGTTTACATTTCCTATTTGTGGTTTAAAAACCACTTTATCTGACAGTTTAAAGTCATTCTTTTAAAATAAAAAGAAAACACAACCTCTGCTAAAAATTTGCAAGTTACATGGCTGCAATATACAGGAGTATAAAAAAAAAATCAACAGTATTCTACAGAAGATATTCTCCAAACAGCAAATAAAGATTAGGCATAGAAGCATGACCCTGAACTGAACAAGAACCAACTAAATACATTTAAAAAAAATCCTGAATATCTGTATAAAAGAAGTAAGGATTGAAAGTGCAGGTGCTCCAGTTTGCATTTTAACATATTCAGGAAGCTGATACAGGATACTATTCATTTTATATAAAGTGACAGTGTTCTCAGTAAGACTTAAACATTCAGTTACATTATCTTGCAGCTTTTTCATTACCTCTACTTTACACTGTTGTAAATGAAGACTTATGCAATACAGTTTTTTAACTTCTTAATCTAACAAGGATATAGTAAGTTGGTGGTAAAGGTTAGTTTTCAAAAGCTAAGCTAAATATGCTGTAGATCCAACTACATACGTTGTGTTCTGGTTTTTTAAATTTATTTCTAAAAACATCTCTCAATTTCTAAGGGACTCCACCAACCTGTTTTGGTACCTGCATACCATTGGAGCTTAATGGCAGCAAGGCTTCCAAGTCCACTTGCTCCAGGCAGGGTCACGATGGAGATTCTCCCTTAGTGGCCAAGGGCTGTCCCTCTGCTGGGTTTGGTCAAAATGGAGGTGGCTGAACTGAGGCAAAGGCAAATGGACTCTGTTGTGTTGGAGCAGAAATCATCATACTTAACTGCATTTGTGTGATGCACCAGCTCAACCTTTCTACTTTCGAGTGTACCATTCTCGAGCAAAGGAAGTCAGGCCCCAGGCAGGCAAGGGAAGCTAGGCCCCAGGCAGGCATCACTGAAGTGATCTCGTATGTATTTGGAAAATGAAGCCTACATTTAAAAACATGATCCTTTCTGAGAATAAAAAGAAGAATTATATGCAATAAAGTTATCCTGCAGGGATGGTGCCTGGAACATAACTTTACCCTGAAGGCCTATTCAGGTTGACAGCGTCCCTTTAAGTTTTAGTTACTCCCTCTTTTTTTTTTTCCTTCAATATTTCCCCTCAAGAATCAGATCTCTGCATACGTCTCTTTTAAAAACGCACACAAATATTGGCATTAAGTTTACATTTAGAAGAACTAATCTTTACCATTTAAAACTGACAGCAAGGTTAATAATACACACACTTCACTGACAACTGATATTTTTTTTTCTGTATTTTGAATAAAATTTGCATTCGTGTAACATTTCCCACAGAAAGAGTGATTATACTTCAAGACAGGTAAGTATGCACCCCAACATTTTCACATTAGTGAAAACAATAACGCTTTGAAAATACCAAGGCCTGTGCCAGGTACTCATAAATACATGATAGAAAAAATAAAAAAAAACACACTGCCTTTTATCCCGACATAGTAGAGATTTCATAGTCACTGGCCGAGGTGATTGGTTTACCCATCATCCTGACGTTTTTAGCATTAGTAATCCTAGCCATCATGGACACAGGCTTATCAAAGTACCTAACCAACGCCGGCTCAGTCAAAAGGGAGGCTAAAAACTGTTCAAAGGTGATGGCCCAGTCCCTGTCAATGCTAGTGCTTCTATGAAGAGAAGTGGTGTGGTTGCTCCGTACTAAAACAGTGTCTTCACCAATGTCCTCGCAGTGCAGCTTTTCTTCTTCATGTGAACCTGCACTCAGCACCGAGTAGGAGGACATCGAACTATCATCTTTTGTATCATCATCAGAAATAAGCATGGAAGAACAGGCTCCGTTGTCCCTGGGAGAAGAGTCTTCAAGTTTAATGTCTTCCATTTGCATGCCCAGGGTGCTCTCGGTGCAAATGGCCTCCTCGTCGTTGGTGACAAGGCTGCCTTGGAACGGCTTGTGCTGTTCAAGGGGGTACTGCTGGCCGTCTTTCTTCTGAAACAGCTCACTCTGAATAGTTTTGCTGCAATTGTTACTGCTGCTGTCTGCCTCTTTTGTGGGCTGTACAGAGAAGAGCTTACCAACTTCACCTATCTCCAAAAGCAGGCTTGTGACAGCGGCGGTAGCATGGTACAAATCTTGTTCATTGGGGTCTTCACTGAACATGTTATACATTGTCTTGCACAGTTCGATGAACTGTCCCTACACACACAAAGAAGAAACATTACTGAGAGAGAAGAAAACAAATACAGCTGTTCAGATCTAGTAAATCCACTTAAAAGAAGTCTGGAATAGGGGGATGACAACAGTTTATGTGATTAAACTGAAACTGAAAACACTCTGGGTGCAGTCTAGAAAGCATTTTCAACTATTGGCAGCCACATGTTGCTTCTCTCAGCTATTCAGAATATTCTAAACTACTTTGTGTTCCTTCCAACAGATGACAAATTTCTCTCCCTGCAGCCAGAGGAGGGTAACAGAGGGTGAGCAGTGAGATGCAGTATTCACTCTGATGCCTTTTCTTATTGGAAGAATGCTCAGTGTAACTAACAGTCTGATAAAACCAGTGAGAAGTAACGAGAAATGAAAGAAGTGACTTTAGTGTTCTCTTAATTGGCAGTGGTAACTCAGCTGAATGCAAACCTTTCAAAGTTCAAAATGGACTAATAGGAAGGAGATTTGCTTAGGGCTACCTAAAGAAAGAAATACTCTTCTACAGTGAACTTTCCCTACAAACTTCAGAAGGAACAGCTGCTGTGGATTTGAGACTGACAGTATAAATTAGAAAACACAAAACACTTCTCTCAGGTAATATTCAGTGTCGTATCATCCCCGGTCTACAAGCCTAAATAACATGTTGTCATTCCTATATGTACGCATCTCGCATTCATGATGGTCTGGGAGCTGGATACAACTATGTTGATGATGCCTAACATATATTCAGCTGACCGCTGTGCTGGTAAGAAAAATGATCTGCCTCAAAATAAAACTTTTACTCAGCATTAATCTATTGGATATTTTTAAGTATGTTTAAAAGCAAAGTTTAAAGTTCATGAAACATAAATGTCAGCAGAAGTACCTGGTTCAGCTTAGGCAAATCCTTTGCATTTTTGGCTTTGGATTTATTCTCTTGGCTCCACATTCTCAGGTAATTTCGATTCTCTTGTGAATTCTTCTTGCCTACCATCCACAGATTACCCAGAGATGCAAGAAAAGACCACGAAGAAACTGTGAATTACTACCCTTTTCCACTTTCAAAAGGAGTATCTTGTCAAGAAACTGAAGATGTAATTCAGAGGGAGACAACATGCATACCTTTGTCTGTTTTGAGACTCACTGTAACAAATCCATCATCTACTCCTTGTTTGTTCCTGCTGTCCAGACCAACAACTGGAAAATAGAAGGGTGGGGAGAAAGACCATTGTGTTTTACATCTATAAACAGATTTCAGGTGTACCATATAAAATAAAGAAAATGTTCACTTTACTGAAAATGCAGAGAAAAAATGCTAAAACTAAGCTACGACTTTCATTTACTCTCAAGTCTGCAAACAAATCCCACATAATTAGTAATTACTTACAATTACACTCGCTAATATAAATACTAGGATTTTTTGTGTAATACAATGATTAGTCTGTGTTACCACTACCCAAACAGCTTCTAGCATGATCTGTGTTCAGTGATTATACTAAAGCATCTTGTTTTATCTATTAGGACTCAAAACATCCATCTCTACTAATTCTTATCTGTATTTTCAAACAACATTCCTTCCCTCTGTAATCTGGAGGATGGGTAAGATTTTCTTAAATCAGAGAAAAATTTAACATCATATATCTCCAATGAAGAGAATGTCATTTAAGACAACGGAGTTGAGAGAAACTGAGAGACAGAGAGAGAGAGATGTCCTCTTTAGGCTACAAAAAGATTTCAGACCACTGAACTACAACTAAGGATAACAAAATATGTATGCAGGCTACCTACTTCTTTTTACCCAAAACAGTTCACTCCCAGACTTTGATCCAATGCAAAAGTAGCTTTTTAAGAAGACATGGTGTTTGAAGTGCATTACCTTGTATTTTCCTATGACAAAAGATGCCTACCATGCGTACATTCTGGTGTGATGTCTTCAAAAAAGTACTGCGTGGCTTCAAAAGCAGAGTCTGGTTCTTCTTGCTCAGGGGATGGATCTAAGCAATATCACAAAACTCCATTTCATTAAAAACTCTGAACTTCCATTAAAAAATGTAACATATTCCAACCGATACACTAAACATTTCATTTTCTGGAAATAAAAACTTGAAGATGTGGAGGTTCAATTCATGGGAGATGAAACAACTGGATCCGGTACCACTTTTTTTTTTTACTGTCACCCTTTCCATCTCCAAAATCCACCTCTCTCTGGCTTCTCATAACTGCCTGCCTTCAGAACCTGGCTTGTTTCCATGTCTAACTTCTATTACATTCTTCTGTGCAGTGTCCTAAGCAGGATGTGAACCTGTACTAGCTAGAAACAGCCTGTTATGACTTGTATGAACCTCCCCAGTTCCTCTATACCAGAACTCGCATTCTTCGAACTAGATCTCTTCTTGCTCAGTAAAGTCAATTGTACTTTTTTCATTTCAACTAGTGAATCACTCCAGCCGACATCCAAGTAAACCCAACTGGGAGCAATCAAGGACACACATGTTCAAAGCACATGGAGGTGAATGTCCTCTCACAAGTTTTAGATGCATTTACCAGAAGAGCAAACACACACATTAATTAAAGGATCCAAACAACTGCAACATAATTAAATAACAGATTCAGCGAGGATAGCAATAGGTACTTTATCACGGGCCTCAGACAAGCCAGACAGGATACAGTTCCAGGACACCGTTTTCTTTGGGGGCAAAACTGTTCTGTTTCCATCCCCTCTCCACCCTAAACTTTGTTTGTTTCACTTAGTTGAGTACAACTGCTTCTACAACTCTATGGAAAACATCTGTAAAAATGATCTGGATTTTAAAACAATCAGAAAGTATCTTTCTGGAAATACTTGTATTGACTCAGGGAGGATCCTGAGAAGAAAGAACCTGGAGACAGAACAGTAACCAGGTCACACAGGAACATTCTGAACTGGCTTTACTGCTAAATAAAATATGTTATGGTGACAAACACTGAAGAACACTATTTGTTCTGCATGGGGGAAGTCACCAAACAACTCAACTGGCAAAAAAAAACCTGTATCAATGGCCTTTTTGTGACAGGAGAAATAAGAGAATCAGATGATGCTTTCAGACTTTCTAAATCATCTGGGTAAGGCAAAATCTCTTGTTTTACCACTGCACACATAAAATAATTTCTACAAACTAATTCTAGCTGGGACAACTACTTGTTTACAACACTGGTCCAAAGTCCAGTTCTAGCCACAAAAACAGCTATTTTAATATAATTTACTTACCAGGCAAAACATGCATTTTATACAGTAGCTTGAGCTTCTCTGTAAGATCACCATGGCATGCTGCACCTAAACATTGTATACAGTATGTCAATACTCAGTATTCTCATTCTGTTTATTGTTGCTAGAATATTGCATTTAGAAGCTGCTACATTCTGCAGCTGTCACCTTACAGTTGCAATTAGATCAGAAAGCAGTCATTTGATCATATGATCATATGGTCTTCACTAGAAATGAATGAATAGCATGAGAACACAGAACACTTCAAATGCTGTACTTCTGCGTTAGATCCTTTGTTGTTTGCCTATTTCATAACCCTCAAAAATAACCCATCATACCACGTTGCCACTAAATGTTTAGCAGGAGACCTTTTTTTAAGATAACATTTTTGTGTGGACTTCAAACTTATCCGAGGATCCAATAAGAACATCACAAGACTTAGAGCATTTATCAGGAAGAAGAAAAACAATAAGAAAGAAAAGGCATTCAAGCAAACACAAACACTATTCATCACCATTTAGCCAAGGGCTAAATTGTTATTTCTGCAATACCCTCTGGCAGCAGATATCTACCTCAACTCCTTTCTGAAATTAGCTGTATGAAATCCAAGCAGTCTACTGTAGACTACTGTAATAAGTAAATTGACGTCAACTCATTTGAAAGCACCAAATAACCTAAAATCAGACTTCCTCATAAATCATCCCTTTGTAACATATAACTCAGAAATAAATGAATTAACATTAATTAACTAGACTAGACAGATTTATTTTACCTTACAGCGTCAACCTACCTCAGTTGTGCAAACTACAATGAAGTATGGATTGGCAAATACTACCATAGTCCATTGTTAAACTTAAGACTGCAGTAAATACAGACGTCAAGCCAAAGAAATTGGTGCATCTACATTAGTCATTTTAGTTTTAACTTGGTCCTTTTGCTTTAAGTGCCACAACACTCTGCAAATGCTTTCTGTTCTGGTGAAGTTTCGCCCCAGGTTATGCACCCACATGATACACTACACTGGTAAAAGCAATGCGAAATAACTCAAGCACTGAACAGGCTGCAGTTCTGAGTCTTTCAGCAATGGCTACAAATGCATTCATCAGAGCAGAAGTCGGGGTATGAGGTACCTGGTTTGGTTTTGCCCATCTCCCCAGATATACTGAGTACTGAAAAGGCTTAACAGCGTTGCTTTTTGCTTTTTTTTCCTGAAAGGTGTCTGTGTGCTTTTCATTGAAAGGCTCTTTTCCTCCTCAAAACATACAGGTGTGAAGACAACAGAGTGCAGGACAAGCTGTCATTTGGACGCTCTCAGAGACAACCCTCTGAACCTTTCCCAGAAGAGAGACTTTTATAGGCCACACTCTCCACTAATGACATTTAAGTTCCCTATCCAACCAGCATTATCATTTTCTCCTTTTTCAGTTTACTTCTACTCTACTCTCTCTCTTAATCCGTAGGCCTGGTTATTGATTGCAGAAGTAATACACCTAGGACATCACTGCATACACTGTGAGATGTGATACCTTCCTATCACACAGGGACACACATAGGAGCTGTCAGCAGACTTCTGAAGAGATACTCAAGGGCAAACAAAACCAACACCCTGATTATATCCTCCTCCTACTCCTTATACGTGCATGTAAACTTCTCAAAAGTCATCCTCTTGAACAGTGAAAAGGGAAGACATGTATTAGAAGTAGCCACACCATGAGGCATACTGTGGGTTACCTCCATGAGTCAGGGAAATCCAGGCAGCTGTGCACAGAAAAGACCACAGTGTTTTGTGAAGTACAAGTTGGTTTTGTTCTTGTTTTTTTCTTTTTTCTTTTTTTTTTTTTTTTTTAATTTAACTATAAAATGTAGCCAAAAGTGAAGTTCTACAAAGTTAGAAGTTCTCTCTGAGTATTACTCTTTCATACATCATCACCTCTTTCAGATGGTATCTCTAAATTCCTATCTCTTCAGTGATATGGGACCATGTCCATCTATAAGAGATTGCATCAAGCTGTAATACAACCATAGCAACAAATGAGTTGCACTATGGACAGAGCTGCAAAAAGGTTCAGTAAAGCTTCGTTCTCATTCTTGCAAGCTCACTCTCAGCACAATCCCATCACAGCCCATGCTCTTCAGTAATGCTGGGTAACTGCTGTCTGTTCTGGCCTCAACTTGGTTTCCAAGCAATATGGAATCCAATGCTCAAAGTACTGGTAGTAGGAAGCAGTACAATGAAGTAACAATCGATGACAGACCATTTGGAAAGAGTATGCCACTCTTTCTTGGAAAGACAAGCCACTATCTTCTTGTCCCTTTTAAAGGTCTTCAGCCACATGCAGATGTGGTCATTGATATTAACACTGACAGTTGCTGCTAAAGCAGGAAAAAACAAGACTGCATCCTTATGTAATGATTTCTAGATGAGTTAAAGTTCACAGGTTTAAAGGAGGCCATGTGAGAGGTGGGAAAGCATCAGTAGCAAAATGAAGCACAGTGACTTTAAGGGAGACCTACAGCTGGGCTCTCAGCTAAGCTCTCCTGGGACAGCTGTGAATATTGCTTTACACCACATCCGAGGTACAGGAATTGGATCATGCCCATCACACTGCCACAGAGAACCACAGGTACTCAGACTATAATCAACGTGTAGCTCACACACAGTCCTTCTCCCAGTGTGATATAAAAATGCCTAGTGTAAATGCACCTACTGACACCAACCTAAACCCCTGTGGGTACCACTGCAATCAGCATAATTAAATTAACCGAGCAGTAGCTTGAAGAGCTCTTAAAACAAAAAATGACTTCCACAAATCAGCATACACCAAACTCAAACTCATTATCTGATAGCTGATAAAACATCTATGTTTGTGACAGAGTGGATCTCCTTTAGAAACAAACTGTTTTAGACAGATTACTTTATGAGTGCTGTGAATTCTCCTTACTTAGCCCAGACACGAATTCACGGAAGTTGATGAGCAAGTCTCCATTTTCATCGAGAAGTCTGAATAAGCGTGCAGCTAATACATCTGAATGAGTTCCACATGCCCATGGAAAGAGGAGAGCAAACATCCCCTTGAACTGCTCAAAATCAATACGGTACTGCTCCAGATAAGGCAGGCTGGGATCATGACGGTCAATAGCATTGCTGTTTCCTCCCCAGTAGCAGCTGGTCAGATGTTCTGCCTGAATACAAGGCAAATGTTGTGACTGTCATCACCTCTGTAAACAACTCATCAGTTAACGATGATAAAAGAGCAAAACTTTTAAACACACTCTTTAAACTACACAAGTGTAGTTTAGATACAGATATATTTCCACCTACCTAGCCCTTGCAAATCTACAAAACAGATTTCTCCTTAGTCCAGCACAAAATGATATCTATCTATCCCTATCAAGGAATCAGAAAGAGGGGGAGAGTCCCATAGAATCTGTAATTTTAGGGTATAAGAAGTCTTAGCGCTGCACAGTGATCTACCAGATTGGACTGTCTTAGTATTCCTGCTTCCATAGTAGACTGAAAGGCAGCACTGCAGGATTTAGGATTTAGGCCCTGCTATTACAGATGGGAAATTGAAAGGAAATAAATACATTATGGGATATCACAAAATCTCTTTTACAACAAACCAGAAGATTAAAGTATCTTGTTTCAGGGCACTGCAAATGGAAATGAAGCTACAGTGTTTTAATTAAACCTGCATGTCGCTGTACACTTAACTAAGACATCACTTTGTGACACTATATTTCTACATATTACATTGCGATATGAGAACATTAATGAAGATTATTTTTGTGTTCAAATCTAAAGATCAGGTATAGAGAAATGAGTTTATGAAGACCGATCAAAAGCCCCTCCATGTTAACTTTAGATAATATAAGCTATGTTTATGTGTACTCATTTTTTCTACAAACAAACTGCATATTATATTACTTCTTCCATTGGCTTTTAAAAATTGGCTGGACATTAGGAAGTATTACTTCTCAGAAAGGGTGGTCAGGCACTGGAATGGACCTGCCCAGGGAGGTGGTGGAGTCACCAACTCTGGGGGTGTTCAAGGAAAGACTGGATGTTGTGTTGAAGGACATGGTTTAGTGGGAGCTATTAGTAATAGGTGAACGGTTGGACTGGATGATCTTTTAGGTCTTTTCCAACCTTGGTGATTCTATGACTGTTAATTTTCTTTTGTATATTCATTAATCCAGCAGCTAACTCAAGTTTGCATTAAGATACCTGATAGAAAACTCACAGACACAGCCTTGCCTTTAGTAAACAACCCAAGCCTGTATCACACACAAACATTTGCTTTTCCTTCAGGCACATGATCTTATCATCACTTCAGCTTTACCTTGAAAAGAGCATACAGCTCCTCCAATTCATCAATAGTGAAAGAGGTCTCTGTCACAATAGTTCGTACCTTTTGAAACATAACATTAACAGCTGTTACACATCTGGAATCCATGCCTCACAAAAAGCTACATTTAATTTCAGAAACGGGTGGACTTTAACCTCCGTAAAGAGCATCATTGCAGTACTTACCACGTTGCGCTTTGTAGTGTCTTCAAGGGTTTGGATAACTTTCAGCCTTTGTTTGAATCTCATTTGTTCAATCAAATCTGCTCGGATACTTCCAAATTTCTTAAGTGAAAATTAAAAAGAAATAAAATTTTAAAAAAAAAGAGAGAAAAAGGATAGTTTGTGTACTGACTGTGTATGGCATTCCTTTAATGCACTTAAGAAATTCTATTTGGTGAAGGATCACAGCTAATATTCTGAAAACAGTAAAGATACACTTGTTTGTTCTTACACTCTTACTTGTAACAAAGCTAACAGTGAGCTCCCAGCCCCTGCTGCACCCAGCTAAGTAATGAATGTAGCAGTCATTACATAACAGATGTCTTGATTTTTTTTCCCCCCTCTCAGTGGTTAACTATGGGATTGTTGGGTGTCTTAACAATTAAATCAACCAACAACCCTTCCTGGGACTAATCCTCTTTTTGCACCTGTTTACTGTTTCTGTCACAGTTCTTCACTCCCCATGCTTTTCTATTTATTTATTCCTAATCATATAGGAGTACAGCATTACTTATCTGTACAGAACAACAAGGTTCTGTACTGCATGAGAGCACCAGACAGACTGGCTCTGCATGGAGTCAAGTTACTCGTCTCAATGCAGTTAAGACAAAACAAGAGGCCTCCATGACAAGGAAATAAAATATAAAATACTAAGGGAACAATTTCACAAAAATACCCTTCTTCCTGTTACAACATCGTGCAAATGAGAATTACACATCAAACTTGATTCTATTTGTCGTTCAGCACAGAATATGCAACACAGAATATGCCACAGCTAAGGATCACTTACTCCCTATTAAATAGAAACCATGTTATTAAAACATGGAGGGTTTAGGGGCACAGGAAGCAACTCTGAAACAGCTGTCACACTGCTAATAGGAACTTACACCTTGAGTTAAAGCACTAGTTCACTCGCCATGCCACCAGAAGAAAAAACATGGAAACTAAGGAGAATTACTCCTTTAATTACTCTCCTTAAAGTTACTCTTTAATTTTCATCAAAAATAATACATCAGTGTAATCAACAGGGATATTTTAACTGATGGATATATATTTTTAATTTAAGAACAACAAAACTGTTGTGCAAGTTTTAGCTTTTCTGTAAGCTTTCTTCTGTGCTTTACAGGTATTACTTGGCATCAATTCCCTTCACTTGAAAATATTTTAGCTTTGTGAACAGGGGACACTAACTTCTCTACTATCACTAACCAGCACCAGCTGATAACTTAAAAGGAGCAAAGTTTGACTGCAAATGGAAAGGTCTTGTGAAATATTGACTCAGCTTTTTGATTGCAAGCAGCTCTCCTGTGATGCTGCATGCTTCTGTACACAACAGCTGCAACAGGTTTAAAATAACAACAACAAAAAAGACAGACTAGCTTCTTCCCATCTGACTATTTTGGTTTTCTGAGGTGAGAGAATATTTCTTTTACTTCCAGCTCCAAGCTAAGCCAAACTATACAGTAAAGCAGAACTAAAGTGCACTGACAAGTCCCCGTTAAGAAATCCTATCCTACCTCATAGGAAGATCTGATCAATCTGAAGATATCCACCTCAGGATAAGGCTCTACATCATCACTGAGCAGTGAGTGAAGGTGAGGAATGGGTGGAAGAGTGCTGTCCTTATTGGTTACACTGTCCAAATACCTGGTGAAAAAAAGAAATGAGAAACCTGAGATTCAACTGTACTCCCACCTTAGGGCTAATAAAATAAGGGGAACAAATAGATTAATTAAATGAAATATCAGTACCTTGCCAAATCCTAGTCCCTGCCATTGCTTTTTCTCAGAGCTATGGTAGGTCTCTGAATACATCACCCTTATCAAGAAAGAGCTCAAATGTAGCTAGTCACAGTTCATACATGGCTCACTGAACTGATTTGGTCTTTCTGGCTGTTTAAGTACGCAAAATTAAGAACAACACTTTGAATACCTCTGGAACCAGGGTCAGCATCCTCCAGTCTACATATCCCCATCTACTATTGCCCAACCTTGCTGCAATGGGCTTTAAATGACTTGTCATTCCCCTAGGTGCAGTTGCTGTGAATGTCTTCTACATAGCAGCTGCACAATGCTTACATCCTCAGTAAACAGTGGGGCTTTTAATTCAGAGGAAAGACAATCACATTCTTCCCTAATTCCAAAGAAATTCAGTATAGATACCTCACCCCTAGAGGTGTTCAAGACCAAGTTGGCTGGGATCCCAGGCAACCAGATATAGTGCCTGTGTTAGTGGCAATCAACCTTGCCCAAGGTAGGAGTGCTGGAACAAGATGATTTTTGAGGTCCTTCCCAACCCAAGCCCTTCTCTGATTCTATGATACTCACAAAACTTACTAAGGAAGACATCCAAAGTCTCAGCAGCACCTTGAAATCCTAACAGTACTACCAAATGACAGGAAATTGACCACTGCATACAGCAGTGTTAGTTTGCATTAAACGACTTAATCCAGTCTATTTATTGGCCTCCTCTAAACTCGTTCATTTAAGAGCCTACCTAATTCCTCTTTCTAGTCTATTCACAAAACAATTTCCCTTGCTATCTAGGCTTTTTCTTAGAAGCATTTATAAAGTAGTAACTAAAAGCTGAAGTAATTTCTGTCTAATCGATAGAAACAAGTTTTTATAACCAGGTTTGGAAAATTTCTTTGGATGTCTTGAAAGATTAACCTACATTTTGTTAAGTCACTCAACATTATTGTAAGATGATATAAAGAGCACTGTACATGGGTGAAAAAGTACTATAAGCATGTAAAAGACTTACTTTTAGTGTACTGGTTTAAACTTCAACATAGCCGAATATAAACCAGAAAAGGAAGCAAAAAGAGAAATGAAGATGTTTGTTTTTCTGTAATAAATACCTTCCCAAGACTGTCATGGCTTCTCCATCGTCTTTGCAATTAAGCAGCTTGTCAACATTAGCATCGAGGACAGCAAGTGCTAACTGAAATATCACCTTTATTCCTTCACAGAAGAAACAATCCACAACCACCACAGCACTCTCAAAAGGCATTACACTGAGGAAGAGAGTGAGGAACCAGGACAGTGAAATAGTGGATATTACACCCAAGTCCTGCATGCAGTCATAAAGCTGAGGAACGTAGTCACGAGCCAACTCTTCAAAGACACCCTGATCCACCAGTGCTCCTGTTGAAAATAAGGTTGAATGTCCATTACTTTGGGAGCAATTGAACACGTCATCATTTAGGGAAAAAAAATGATCTTCTCTGTAGATAAACAGATACAAAAATTAAGAACATTTTTTATATTTCTTATATGCACTTTCTCACTTTCAGTGAAACAGATTCACTTTGATCATAGTAAGTTCTTGTTGATTTAATTACAGATTTCCTAAGAGCTAATAAAGAGTCGAATTAGCTCTAGGACCTACAGAAGTTACACTGGAATTTAGTATTCATTACTAACAGAACAGTATTTTTCAGTATTACTTATTGAAAGCAGCCAAGGTGACTTGCTTGTGAGGATTTGGATTTATCCTAAGAGAACCCTTGGTTGTATCTATGTCATAACATCAGTATCTTAAGCAGTTCAAAAAGGACTGCATTTGTGAGTTACAAAGACAGTTCCCCTGATTAAGCTAAGAGCTGTTTATTTTCACATACACAAGAAAACTGTCATCCAACAGTAACAGCTTTCAGATACCGTTTCTCTTTCAAGTCAGAAGAGAAGAGACACAAAGAACTCCACTGTAAATTGTCAGAGCTCTTATTTCCACCCTTATTAGATGACTGATCTTCTATAATTCCAGTTTTAGCCTCCCACATCTTTCAGATGTTCTCTGTTTAAGCCCTCCTTAGAATGCCTCATAATCCTAAGTAGTTGAAAAAGCTTATAACCAGCACAGTTTAGGAAACTTTCTATTCTCTCTGAGCAAGCTGCCTTGCTGTGAGCACTCACAATAGTTTCTATGCCACAAATAGCTCTCGTTACCAACCCAGTTGGGTCACCGTGTACTGAAACTTAAAAAGTAATAAATCACAGCATACCAACAACTCTTGTGTTATAGTAGTCAGGTAGCATACGTTCACACAGAGCCACCAGCAGCCAGAAAGCTTCCTCCTCTTTTGCGTAAAGAAGAAGTACTGAAGTGACAATATTCATAGCCTAAAAGAAGGACAAATATAAATTGCTACACCCATTTCCTTAATTTCTAGCACAGTAAGTGGGCAGGTAAGCACTTGCTACTCTTCGAAAATTAGGTAAAACCCCACAGCAGACCTCAGACTTTTCCCAGTGCTCACAATAAAGCTTAAGAAAGCCTCAGACAAACGATAGAAGTTAATTAGTTCTAAACTATGAAGCTATATATGTATATTAAAAAAAAAAAAAGTTTATTTGCATAATCAAGAGCCTAAAAAAGTCTCTAAATAAGCATTCTTAGGGAATCTGAGTCCAATACAGACAAAATGCCTCCTAGAGCACAGATGACGACTGCTGATCTAGTACTGCTTGTAGAGGTAGCCTACAGGCTTTCTGCCAGTACAAGAACATGAATCAGTGGGCTGAGGCAAGCACTTGTAGCAGTGCTGGTCACCAACAACTAAAGCTTAACAGTGAAACATAAGCCTCTCACTGCTGTTTACTATCAATGTTCAACTGTTCTCTTGACAGCTTTTTTCTACACACTGTTTCCATCCTTTTCAAATATCACAGCATTGTATAATGACCTCTGAATTGTTTGCTTAGATCCTCTGACTAGACTTTTGTTAGTCTGAAGAAATGAAGCACTTCAGTGCAATTTTCTTCTCTGTTTATGTCTTTAAGAATTAGCTGGTCATTTCAGATCCCGAGTCATTAATATTTCAAGTCTCCTGCTTGATTACTATCTACTCTACAGTTCTGCAGCACTGACACTTCTCACAGCATTTTACCATTATCAGTGAACTTCCAAATACTCGAGTGTGTGCAAATGAAGAAAAATGAATAAAAAAGGAAAGAACTGGAATTCCACGGACTGAAGGAGTGCCAAGATATTTCAGTTACCTGACAATATCCTATGTTTGGATTTCTAAAAGCATAAGCTGTCAACACTCTCCTTAGAGCAGCAATACCCATCTCATTCTGGAAAGCAGGATGTTCTGGGAGGGAGCGGTGCAGATCCCTCTCTATTTCCTCTGTAGCAAGATTATACTTCCCCATTGATCTTTCCACTAGGTCCTCGTAATAGCCAGGATGAGTGGCCATTTCATTAATGGCTCCTGGGAGTGGGAGAATAAAACCACAAGAAAAAACAAGGCTTAGCAGATAAAACATCCCAACGTGATGATCATCATCTGCTATCCTTTCATCTTGAACATCAGTTTTAAAATTCAACAAGCAAATATGAAATGTTAGTTTGGTAAAGGTGATCTAAGAAACAAAAGGATAATGCAGAGATGACGAAGTAGCTCTACTTGTTTTGTCCTCTAGACATTTTAATATCAAAGGCTAGGAAGGGGAAAAAAAAAAAAGCAAGCCCCTCTTTCACTTAAGATGAAATGGGAAGCACGAACAACAAAAAAGCTGTGCCACCACATGCTATCATGAGCTCTCTCTACAGCCGGCTGTGGGGCTCATTATCCTAAACTCAAAACATGTCTGAGAAAGCTACTTGCCCTAAGGAGGGCTCGGTCATGGAAAATACAGCATCTCAGCTGCATCCTTCAAAAAGGAGAACAGAGGAACTCCTGACCTTTACTCCTCCTCCTGAAAATGACCTGTTACTTTGGGCAGGGCACTCAGCCAGTCTTAGGGACATTGCTACACTCTCACAGGGCTGCTATGAGATTTCACTGTTGACTTCAACAGGACAGATGTGTGCATTCTTGTATGTATTTTATGAAAACATCCCTTTCGTGTCCACTAGTAAAGTGAAGATGTCCAAAACTAGGCATTATTAACAAAGACATTTTAAAAAAGCTTAACTATGCCATCATACAAAGCTCCTGGTGAGCTCCTATTGTAAATGTTTTAAGGTACACATGAAACTATCTCAGTAACAGGCAGAACTAGAGAAGGCATACAGAGCCTGATGCGTAGACTCGTTTCCATGCAAACTTTGAAAAGAAATGCTTAAGGGGACACAGATATAGAAAATATTCAATGGCACAAGAAACATGAATGGACAGAGAAAATTTTCTCACCATTTTCCACATGGGGGTACAGCAACAAGTTTATATTTAGGAATTCCTTGTGAAGGCCAGAAGCGTAACTGGATTCAGAAACGATAACAAATACAAAGCAGGCCCGCAGATGACTGTTAAACATCTGAAAGCCCCAAGATTACTGGCTTCTGGTAGCAGAGTATACACTCTGCTTTTTTAATATTCTTCATTAATTATTTGTGCCTTGTTTGAAAAAAAGATTATTTTTTTGTCTAAACAGAACTGTTGCCTAAACCAGTCTGGTGCCTGTTAGCAATTATGGCCTTACTTGCTCCAAACATTTTTGTTTTCTTTTTAACTATGCTCTTAAATATCTTCAATATCCTCTCTTCTCTCATGCTTTTTCTTATAACCCACACTCATAATCTGAACAAATACTTACCTGAAAACAGCAGCCAGAGCTCCCCTCTCATGCTTTCTGGAATGCCCTTCAGTACAAGATCTCTAGTCTTCTCTGTACGATACATACACACTCCTTGGCCATATTCAGCAAAGTGAATCTTCCAGGCCTGTTCTTTCAAAAACTCTTTAGCCTAACAGCAATGAAAGAAACACACGAAGATGTCATTCCTCCTTCTTACTGTTCCTCTGAAATGCAAGGATCTAAAAGCCTGCCATGGTCTAACTCAAAGAAAGCAATTAACAACCTGGTTACAGTCTAATTCACTTATTAATGGTCTGCCTTCTCACTTTTCTTAATTTCTATCCTTTCAGACCTTGCTGTTAAAAGAATACTTTTGAAGCAGTTGCACTTGAGAAAAGGCATGCAAAGTGTCCTTGATTTACATCCAGCTCTGCTTTCTATGTAGCAAAGTAGTTCGTATTGGTAGAGCAGGTGTATATTTTTGTGAAAAATACTGCTCCTTCTAGAGACCTTACTGTGGCAGAATGAAGCTTTCCTGGCTCAAAAGCATTTATTCTAAAGCAAACATAACTTTTCTTAAACAAGCACAGGGCTCCAAGATATTTTTACCAGTTTGGGGTTGAACTCCTCAGGTGACCTTCGTCGATACATAGTCATTAAAGCTTGAGTTGCTGTTGGAATGCCATTGCCATTGAGATTGAACTGTCGTTCTCCTTCTGACTCAGAGCTGAGGCTTTTATGAGTGCTGGCAGAAACAATACTACTTGATCTTGTAAACACCTGTAGAAACCAGTCAAAAACAATACAGGCATGGGGTTTAAGCCCGAGACTGGACTTCTTACTTTCTTTTACTTCAGTTTCTATATGCTAAAAGCTAACTCAAAGTGAAGAAATTAAATCTCAGAGTAAGCACAAAGCAGCAGAGTTTAAACCAGTATAAAATAACTGTTTCCACTTTCCTCAATAGCTCCACCCCCTGCAAAAAAAGAGTATTCAAATCCTATGGAATTAAGTAGCGTTAACTTTAAGTACACCCTGTCGATTACACTAGCTCCCTTGGTCTCCTGTCAATGTCACAGTAGTCTCCAGTTGGCTCCTTGGCTGTTTAGAATTGGAGATTCAGAGATACATTTGTGTGTACATACATATACACCCAGACATGTTTATACAGACAAATTATAATAATTTGTCTGTAATTTAAATTATATATATAAGCCCTTACTTGAAAGCAAGTCATTTCACAGAATATTCAGCACAGACAACACAGATTGTCATTTGGAAGAGAAATATTTTGGAGACAGAGAACTTTCTGACTACTCAAACAGCTTTGAAAACTTCTACTACAGTAAGATGACATATTGCAGTTCACACTATACTCCTAGAACTGAAATTAGTGGTCACTCATGTCTATGCATGTAGACATATTACTAATTGCAATAAAAACAATCGTAGCTACTCATCTGTTTTTACAATGCAGTAGGTAGAAAGAAAGAATATTTCACCTAGGGCAAAAGGCAAGAAAAATATATACATACACGCACGTGCTCAGGAATATAACAATACAGCAATCATACCTTACCACTAATAAAGCCAGTCAAAAGCTGACTTAAGTTTTATATGGCAAACACAGTAGGGCTAATCAGTGCAAAACTTAGTACAGAATTGCAGCATGAGGTCGGCCTACTAAAAACCAACATGATCCACCTCAAAGTCTTTTCTGCTTGCTAAGCTTTTCTGGGTTTAAAAGATTTGATAAGGTTGTGATATGATGCACCTAAATTCCACATACAAAAGCTAAGAATTCAGCAGAAACATTGCTACTCAGAGTGCCTGAGAAAAAAAATCATCTAACTACATCTTATGAGAATTACTTACTTTGTATGGGAAAATGGGAAGTAGTGCAGAACAGGGCCACTGATGCCCAGAAAAGGGTTATTTTGCTCATTCAAACATTGTGAAGTTCAGTAAGAATATACGTGCAATCTCAAACATCGTTTTCTGAGGAGTGGAAGTATCAGATCTAGCTGTTAGAGACCCACATAACAAGTTTCACATTAACTGCTATTTTCTTCCAAATACTGAAGTTTCGCAACTATATTTTGACTAGGATAAGTCCAAGCAATATCCAGTTAAACAGATAACTACACTACTGTGACTGTGCAATGTGAAAGCAGGAGCTAAAATAGTTCCCGCTTCTGAGGTGAATTCTCTCATGTTTATTCCATTCACAACATTTTAATTGTTCAGCCTAGGGGAAACTAAAAGCAGTAATACAGAGAAGGTAGGATTTCAGTGTCCAAAAGTGTGGCCTTAGAAAAAGTATAAGGTTTTAGTCATCTTTAATCATCTCTTGCTGCACCGGTTAAAACTTCCCTGTAATCAGCTATTCCGTTCTCCTCTACATACCTCATCATCAGAGCTGATATAGCTTCCAGACATGTTTTTTTCCAAGTATATTTTTGAAGTGGTTTGTTGCAGGAAATCTGAGATCCTCTGTACAAGAAAGTCTCGGTCTTTCAAGTTGGCAAACAGGAATGTCATTCTGTTTTTAGTGCTGATTGACAACGGGCTGGGCAACACACTGGAGCTATCTGCCTTTTCCACTATTGTCACCTAGGGAGAAACAGTTAGTTGCACCTTAAGATCTTCATTAAATGAGCTGCTTACTTTAAGAAACCATTTAAGTACAATAAACCCAATGTCTTTCTCTCTCTTGTGTCACTGGCATCCCTCTACTGCAAAACAGGATACAGACTAAAAGACTCAGAACCCTAAGGACAAAGATTACCATCCCCCTACAACCGGCATCTGTACATTCTCCAGCAAAACTCCTTTTTTTCCTGCTTAATTTATTTTCCTCATGCTTCATCTTCAAAGAGGCAGCACAATAAGATTTCTTCTGTGGGTTACAGATCTATGAGCTTTCTGTAGGACCCTTGAAATCCTTCTCCCGGTCCCCAGCACAAGCATAGGCTGAATCAGAAGAAGATTTTGCTTACTTTTTCATTACTAACATACACGAATGTTTTCCCCCTTCTTCTTGAAGAACACTCCTATTAAGTTATAACTACATACTGTGATAACAACTGTTATTTCAACTGCACATTCATGATGCAGAGCAACCTGCAGCTTAAAGAAACTAACCCCATGCCCTTCCTTACAAATGAAAACATCTCTCTTCTGACAAGTCAGCTTGTTTGGCCTTCAGCTGCTGGTGAGCTCGTCATTAATCTAACAGAATCCCAATCTGCAAACAGTACACAAGCTACAATCCACTACGGTCTACTGAGTACATGGCACAAATTCCCTCTGGTAATTTCTGGTAAAGCATTTTTTCAACAAGAAATCTCAGGAATAAGTTGCACACTGTGGATGAATCCATAACAGCATTGTTAATAGCCTTAAAAACAAATCAACCAACGAAGTCTGTGCAGCTCAGAAAACAATTTAAAGTACTTTGATTTCTTCTGACCATAAAAGAGGGCACATTTCACTTTACCACAACTTTTTCTTTTGTCTCCTCACACTTCTTTTTTTGCCAACTAGGGATCAAAGGTGAGACAACAGTGCTATAACATTAATGTTTCTCTAGCTACAAGGATAACATTTTGCACAATACTTTCTTTAAAAATGGATTTAAAGGCTTCAACGTGTAGCTCAGATCCTAAATCACTTCTCTACCCTGACAGCTTCAGTTTATTTTTGTGAACAAATAACAAATTACAGCCCTTCATTAACACAAAGTGAGCTAGAAATTCTTCCTACGTTATATTTCCACTCCACTTAAAAGCTAATTGAGAGTAATCAGCACAAATGAATTTATAGAAGCACAGGTCAAACATCATAGTAATAAGGTCTGCTACAATGACAGCTGAAAACCCACTTATGTATATTCAAGTAGACGCAGGTATGTGAAGTGCTGATCTTGGAGACTATACATCCTGGGGCAGGGAACAGTGCAGTAAGCCACTGAAAATCTCTTCCAGTCACCATTTCTGAATCAATACTTTGCCATTGACTTCTGTGTCAAAACTGCTCCAGGTCATCACAGAACACTGAGTCTGAGGCAAAGCTTTAATTATACAGAAAGCTTCCCTTTCAGTTGTTAAGAATACTGATTTATTATTCCAATGGTTGTTGCTACCATATGTTACTGTTCTCCTTGCTGGTGCTGAGATCTTACCTGTTTCAGAAGGAAACATTTCTTTCTTTAACTATTTGTTAAAGCTTTCAGTCTGCTTTGAATCACATGCTGCTGCTGAGTTGTGGTTATCAAATCAGTTGCTGAATACACTTCAGAAAAAGAGGCCCTGTTAAATGCAGACTGTGTTCCCTGTTACTCAGAGGACTGCTGCTCCCCCAGAACTCCAAACAGTGCAACCATAATCAAATGTGCCTTCTCAAATAACCAAGGTCATTACAACACACCATGGAGAAGAGGTACTTCAAGGTTCCCAAACAAATACAATTTGTTTTGGTTCTTCAGCTAACTAGCCTTGTTTAGATAAGCTTTGCTAATATTCTCAAGACTACACATTTCTCCATCAACCCACAGAGCAAGTCAGTTATATAAAACCTTCCCAATGTGATTTTTTTTCCACTGCATCTAACTTGCATTATTTTTACTGAAAATCTACTTAAAGCAACTATCTTTAAAAAGAGCATTACACTAATTCGTTAAACATTTACAAATGCTTTCCAAGTACAGCAATAAATGACTTCAAGTTTGTCTATATTAAGAGATGACTGAACTTGTTAGTATTACAAATCTTTTCACATCTGACAGAAGCAAGTCTTACCTGATAATTTTTTTTTAATAGAAAGTCCTATTTATCTACCAAGGAATTCTTACCCCATTCTATGAGACACAAGAAGTGTACCACAGACACATAAAACAGAGTGCAAATTACACAAGAGGATGGATTCCTGAAGGTCATGAAAACTGACAGGGAAAACTCCCACTCAATTTTACTAGTAGGAACTTAGTTCTAAGATACATATAGTCGTTACGTATTACACAGAACACATCAGAATAGTATGCTCACAGGAAATTAATGAGATGAAAAGAGGTTTTCTCCAACAGTAGGAAAAAAGCTATGATGCAATTTCCAATACAATATTACTTGATTCTTTTGCCCCACTTATCTACAAGTATTTACCTCTCGAAGAGGGATAATAAGGCTGCACAAGTTCTCTTCCTTACTAGTAAAGCAGATGTAGTTTGTAGACACAAACATCTGACCCAAAATATGCATTTTGTTGAATGGAGTCCACAGAGTACAGTCTGTGTGTCCATCTAGTTTCTCATCCTTGGGAAGCCGGAACAATGCACGGTATCTCTCACTCTTTGCTCTGGCATCAAGATCTCTAAAGCAAACAAAAAACACACCATAAAAAAAAAAAACCCACAAAACTGTCTCTTGTTCTAAGAAATACTTTTTAATGTATATTTTATACAAGCTATTGCATATTTCCCACAACATAATTCAGTTACTAACACTGAGCATACAGCAAATAGTAGAAACAGTCTGCTTGTAAGGGATGTATAATCTCCGTTGCTGGAAGAGTCTAAGACTACATAAGAAAAAGAAACCTACTCCAAACGAGTCAGATACAATAACCCCGACTTCTCAGAAGAAATGGACTAAGCTATTTTTTGGCACTTGGCCCTATTTTCTGTCTGCGTATGTCATGAATCCAGTGGACATGAGGCAACAAGCTGCAAGTTGCATCGAGGGTGGTTTGGATATTGGGTGTAAGGAAAATTTTCCTCGGAGAAAAGGTGGTTAGGCATTGGAACAGACTGCCCAGGGAGGTGGTGGAGTCACCACCCCTGCAGGTCCTTAAGAGATGTGGGGATGTGGTGCTTAGAGGTATGGCTCAGCATTAGGAAGATAGTCAGACTCAATGATCTTAAACATCTTTTCCAATCCAAATGATTATATGATTATTAAATAAGAGACTACAGAATATTATTCTAAAAATGTTACTCTGAGGTTGATTTATTAATACAATGGAGTCTGTAGGATTATAGTCTTAATAATTTCAAGATTTAGTCTTGTTAGCACATTTGGTGGAGAACACTGATATATTACAGGTCTATACTACAAAAGAAAAAGTAGACAAATTTAAGAGATAAAGTACATATCAGATATCACAAAATAATGAGAAAATAAGGAAAGACTGATTGCAGTTCTGTATGGTTCGCTACCGTGATCAACATACAACATAAGGAAGAAGTGCTAGATGGAATTCACCACCCAGCAGAGTTTTTAAATTCCAGCTGTAGGATCAAGTATGAATGTTAGAAACGTTTTCTTTAAGAGGTTTTACAACAGATTATCTAATGCAGCCTGCATTAAGTGATACATAAAAGAGCTTCTGAACAAACGAGAACCTGACTCAAATATTTCTCCCATGTTTCATATTTGTTTTCCTCTTCCTATTTCAACAGGAGACCAACTAATTATATCTAAATAACTCCACACCTTTTGCCACCATCTAGAATCAATCATCCCTTTTGGAATAACACTACATAGCAGCGTCATTAGAAAACTTCTATACAGAATGATGTAAGTAAAACGAATGAGGAGAAGCAAATGACTAAAGGTCAGTGCTACTCACCGTTTCAGTGCAGATACTTTTTTGGGAGATTTCCTTTTCAGTTTGGGCAATGACCTGTCTTGTTCAAACCCTTCGTTGTCCAAAAGCTGTCGCATAGCTATATTGGCAAGCTGTTCCATTAGTTTAAATGTCTCACTGATATTAAGGAATACTGAGAAGAAGTGTTCACTGGACCTGGTGCTCACTTTGATCATATCAGGGAAGAGCAGAGTAGCATTCTTCTCAAGTTGAGTGATATCAACCCAACGGATAACTAACTTTGCTGAACAAAAGCAAACAAAAATACACCGTCCAAAAAAGTTAGTATATTCAAAAGCATTTCGAAATTTTCTTGCATCATGAAAAGTTAGAAGGACAGCATAAATGACACAGCTGATATAAACAAACTGTACAGCCTGACAAACAGTAGATAAGAGTTTAAATATTTATTTCTGTACTGAACGCCCACATGCAAGCACAACAAAGCTGGGCTAACAATTCTCACTGTCACAGCACTTGCCCAGACTCCTGATGTTCTCTTCCTGGGAAAGTAAGGAACCGTGTTTTGAACACATCAGACAGGCTTCCCACTACTCAACAACTAAAGCAATTTAATAAACTGTTTTAATTTTAATAAACTGTATTTATCACTGTACTTTGAGACATCCTTAATTTAATCATAATACAGAATCCCACTTAAAAACAGATAAATACTTGAGCAACTAGACAAGAATCATAAAATATCTTGTGCATTAAAAAAAACAACCCATTGCATTCAAGGACGATAGACTTAATACTGACATTGTTGAGGTACTTAGCCTCTCCTGACGTGCAAGAAAATACGGCAATAAGTGCACAATTAAGCAGTTTGGACAGCCAAGGGACTGTTCCTTGCTTCTTCTTCACTCAGCATTGCCTTTGCATCCCTAATACGTCAGCATGCAAAAAGTAACAAACTACAGAAGGCTCCCTAACAATTCTGAGATGCACAAACCACCATTTCACTGTAAAACATACCTTCCCGTCCCATTAGGAAAGAATAAAAGCAAAGGTGATTAATGCTGAGATACACCCAGCCCTGACGAGGAACCTTCCCCTTCCAGTAACTGCAAGAGTAGTAGTTCACTAATTTTTCTTCTTCTGGCATCCCAAACAGCTTGTGAAACTTCACTATGGCTTCCTTAAACTTTTCTGTATCATCATCTTCCTTGATGCCATTGATTTTGTTGTACTCAGCAATGATACCCTAGAAGAGAATGAAAGAAGTACACAGTGTATTAACTGCTACAGGTTATCAGATACCCTTATTACCATCACATTTGATGGTGAGGGACACAACAGTTAACTGTGAAAATAATGAAGTATTTTACTTGCTTATTACCCTTCTATTCATTCCTTTACTTACATAATTTTTTGTTATTCAAGGCTGTCTTTGTGATTACTTTACTCCCTATCATGAATATGTAGAAAGTAACCAAACATCAACTGCTCAGCTGCTTTGCCAGTATCCTGTTTTAAATTTGCAAACCTATCTCAAATACACTACAAATATACTACAAATACTACCACTACAAACTACTAAAGGCACCTGTGATTTGTAAGCCTCTCCCCTTCCACAAAAATATGTTCTATACACAAACTAATAGAATCTCACTAGAAAATTTTCTTCTAAAAAAAAAAGAACAACTTCTACGATCTCTTAGTGGATCTTAAGAAAAATAAAGTGGGAGAAAAAGAGAAAAATAACATTTGATACCTCAAAGACTACAGCAGTTTATGCTCAATACTGAAGTTCTGCTCTATTTATTTTCCAGTCTCTCACATCATATTATTGCCTTTTATGTTGTAGACAGTAAAGATGCTTTGTGCCTTCAAATTGGTCAGTTTACATAGAAAGCACAGCAACGGGCAACAAAACATCATTCATTCTAACCTAACCCACCCTGTGATTCTGTGATCTGCTGGACAAATGTTTATAATATTTTAAAAAGTCTTCCTTTTGCATGTCATGTCTGCCATCAACAACATTTACAATAATATACTTAACCACCTGTATTTTTCCTCTGACAAACGTATTTATGTCATTCTCATTTTCAAAGATTGATAGAGTTTGCAACAAATTCTGTTCAAGCCATTCCCAGTGTTCAGTGATTTCCTTCCTTGAGCAACCTGCATATATAAAAAATAAAATAAAAAAATTTAAAGATCACAAAATAACCAATGTCTATGTTCTCTTAATCACAAAGGGCTCAAATAAAGCTTGCTATTAACTACAGATGTAATTTTTCACCATATAACACAAGCTTTTCCTTGGAAGTTCCAAAATGCTCTCCCATAGGACTGCGATTTACATGTAAATAGGTAGCCCTCCTCAAGATGTATAAGAAGCTTATGTCAGTATGATGAGTAACAAAACCATAAATTCTGGATTTTAATTAGACTAAATGACACTGTGCTGCCCAGCATCACATTGAAGAACTGGCCAGGAAATTACTTCCATCTACTGGGACCTGACAAAATCCTTAATTCCTCAACACTATGTACAACTGCGAATCATGAATTACAAGAGCAAATGATGAAAAGGACCGATTTGCTGTTATGTCTACTATGATGGCTCTTCCTCAAAAAAAACCAACAGTGCTGAAAGACCTCTAAGAAAGCTGTCCTTTCAGAGGTGAGAAGACAGTCAAAGGTGGCACATTTTTCATGGTGAAAGAATACACGAAATTTCAGTGACCCTTCAATTTTCTCTGCAAACCAAAAAAGGGCCAAGTTTTACTGAGGAACCAACACACACATCAGCTGTAAAGCAGTACCAAGCAAGAATGAGAAAGTTTCTAGTATAAAGCCAGAACTAACATGCAAACTTGATTCTTCTCACTTAAGATGGGATTTTAATAAATGCAACTTCAATTTTGTCCTTCTGTTCTCAATACTTTGCAGAATGAAGTTGTTGGTGCACTTCACTGTCAATCTGTGCAAGTGCATCTACCTGCTAACTAAAGCCTACAGAATACAACAACACATAGCCATTTAATGTGAAATGACCATTAGAAAGAGGTTATGCTACAAGTAGCTGCTAATTATACATTTTGCAATTTATCCACAGGCACAAATCGTTTATGCTGGTGCTAGCTATGCCATTTTAACATAAATATTTCATACATTCATACAAGAACTTAGCGCAGTCTTCTTGAATACATATCTAACAGTCATCTTCCTCATCATTCTCCAGTGATGATGAAAATACATTTCTAGAGAATACTAACAGTGCTTTACACAACTCCATGAAAAGCAACATGATACAATGTCCCTGCACATTTTCCATGTTACATTCAAATTTACAGCTTTAATGTGGATATGTAAATCACAGTGCACAACAGTCTGTACATACAAGCAAAGCTATTTCAGAACCACAACCATCACTGCTTCTCCATAAAACTGGATGCAACCAGACCTTTTTGGAACTCAGAAGGTAGTTTGAAGATTAATTTATTTCTTGTTGGCTTTTGCATTGCTATAAGAAGTAATGACTAAATACAAGAAATACATATTATAAACTAGACTGTCATCAGAACAATGGCTCATCTCTTGAAGAGCTGCGACAAGCAATGCAGATACTACCATGAATCCACCTACTTCTTGTTTGTGGTTCTTTGGTTACTATTAATGTAGTTATGATCAATATCCTCAATCTGTGATCTCCTATCTCATTGTTTCCATTGCTTTTCATCTCTATTATCTTACAGTTTACTCTCCCAGACATTGTCATCTACAGAAAACCATGCAAGCAGGCAAAAATCCAGACATTCTGTGGAGCAGTTCTAGTCAAATTCTCCTCACAGTCAAGAGTTATTAATTTGCTTTATTTACTCAGGATTAAAGAAACACATTCATTGTGAGATTTTAAACTACTGCCAAGTCTCTGCCTATCTTTGCACTTTATAAGCATTCATTATTCTACCCCTGTTGGCCTTCTAGGTAAATCAAAACCTCAGAATCTGAGGGAAGAAAAACAAACAACAAACAAACCTATTCAAAGTTGACCACTACACTTTGGAATAGAGCCCTTTGAGATCAGTAGGAAATAAAAAGTAAAATAGCTACATTATGTACTATATGCTACTCATTGCTTCATCCCCTCCTCTAAATGGATACTCTTTTTAAAAGGCTCTCTCCAAGGCTGAAATTGTGACTGACCAACACCTGGGTAGACTGAGCCACTGTTACTCATCCTCAGGGAGGAAACTGCTCAGTGTGTTAACATAAACTGGAATGGTAAGGGATCTGCAGATGACGGGAGTAGCAGGAAGGATGCAAGGTGCACGGAGAGAGCAAGAGAATGAGCAATTGCCCTGCAGATGTGGCACAGTAATAGCACAAACAACACAGGATCACCTCTGGGCATCAGGGTTAGGTTTTGAGCATCTGGGTTCATTTGTCCATAGGTAAGATACAAAGACACAGAGGTAACAAGACTGAGCTCTGGTCTGAAAAGAAAATTTACACGTCATGCCCAGCTTTATCACCTGAAGACTTAACTGCAATGCCTATTGAACTGCTGCCATTTACAGAAGGCATTACAAGAAAAGCTTAACACCTGTCTACAATTGTTTTCCAGCAATGGCAGATTCTGGAATTGAACAGCAAAACCCTCAAGGTGTGCATATACATATATTTACTTTAAAAATTAGAACGCGTTTGTTAACCAGAGCACACAGGCTTTTTTCAAAACCTTTTCTAAGGGATGTAACAATTCCAGTTACCCATGCTCACTTTTTTCTACACATGAAGTACAGATTTAGAAGCCTGTACTGAAACAAAAGATATACAGCAATGGTTCCACACAAAGCCATAGTAAGGATGCCTGATTTTACAATTGGAGTAGGATCATAAAAAAAACTTCCTTTCAAACAGAGCATGTGTATGCATATATACATACACTTTTCCCCCTGAATTAAGCACTAGGAGATTTGGGGTGGAGTGGGAAGAGCTATTAAAATATGCAAAACTAATCAGGTACACATTTTGCATTTCTAGACCATTATAAAATTAGTGTGTTTTAACTGTTCTTGCAAATTTACCAAGAATATCTTTCCAGTATAGTTCAACAAATAGAATTATAACGCATGTCAGACATTGAATCATTAAGGCTGGAAAAGACCACTGAAATAATCTAGTCCAACCATCAACCCATCACCACCATGCCCACTAACCATGCCATTCAGTGCCACATCTACATGCCTCTTGAGCACCTCCAGGGACAGTGACTCCACCACCTCCCTGGGCAGCCTGTTCCAGGGACTCACCATTCTTTCTGATTAAGTTTTTCCTAATTCTCAACCTGAATCTCATTCTCTTGCTAGTTTCCTGAGAAAAGAGGCCTTCTACTCTCCTGCCCATCTCCCCACCTGCACATGTTCACCACAACACCGTACTGAAGAAAACGCTGTTAAGAAATCCACTTTACAGAGCTATAAAGCTGCAAATCTAATCAGTTAACATTCTCACACAGCCAAGATCCATACAGCTAATACCAAAACAAATTCATATCCACATCAAAAATGAATTACAAACAGCCCTTGTGTCTATACACAACTTAAATAGTCATTTCAGAACAAAAAAAACCCCTAGGATTATTTTTTTCCCCAGAGGAGCCTCATACAGAAGATCAAATGTCATATGGCATGAATGAAAGGGGAACCAATCACATTTTTTCCTATCATTCTGCACAGGTACTCACTGGAGATAGAGGTTACTGCTTCATAGAAGGCATGGGAGGATAAGAATAATCTGCAAAAATAGGACACTACAAACACTAAATAAACAGTATTCTATCTATGGGGAAGAAAGAAAGACAGCTATACAGTGTAGAATAAGTCAGACTTGCATAGCTAAATGCAGCAAAATGTCTTAGTACCCCTGTATAATGAAAACAGCCCTTGCTTTGTTCAGAAAGAATCACTGTAGTTGTGAGTTCACAAAATAATTACAGTACAGTGCCTTAGGCAACACTCGGCAAGCTCATCTTTAAGGCTGCATGATTTGCTTTATAACATTTAACCTCTCTGTAAGGGCCACACTGTTCCCTTCAGGTGACAAGTCTGAGCTAACTCAGTCCTCATTTTTAATGAAAAATAACCAAGCTAATCACCAAGCCTGATATTATATGCTTAAAGTTCAAGAATCAGTTAAAAAAATTAAAAAAATTGGGAAAAGGTATATGCATTAACTACTTTCGTTAGTAATTTCAGCTGGAGCTCAGATTCAGAGCTGGGACTGTAGAATCTTCCCAGTTTCCACTTCAAGGGAAGCCAGGTGCCCAGTCTGAATAACTTTGGTGGCCATAGCCCTATTACTTTTCCTCCCACATTTCATATGCTCTCATCAAACAGGAATGCAGCACTTTCTAAGTGCTAAAAGAGCAAGCCATGGGCATGGAGAAAAATGTAAGGGTTGAGGGACCCTAGACTGCTTGCCTGGGAACCAATTTGAGAGATGAAGAGCAGGAAGCAGCGTAAGACTCTCTTCCTGTTCCTGGCCTGGCCATTTCTGTCTTTAATATGTCACTGTCAAAACACAGCACGTACGCACACACACTGGCAAACAAGGCCTCAATATTAGAAGTTCTGGAGCTTCTTAATTTAAACAAGGCCTCAATATTAGAAGTTCTGGAGCTTCTTAATTTAAACATTAGAACTAGATCTAATCCTGACCCAATTATTTGTCCTACAACAACTGCACTCAGCAGGCAGGATGCTCTGCTAGTTATGTAGCAGAGTACCCAGGAAAACAAAAAAATCTACATGTCACTATACTTGTCCTTACCACAGGCAATAGTCCAATAGACCAAGGAGTCTGGTGCTTGATAGAGGATTCGATATGGTGCCACTCTGGCACTGGAGTCCAACACAACATCAAGAGTACCCACAAGGAGACCTAGGGAAAAGGAAATTCTGATAAATACACAGTGATGGATCATCTGAATCAAATGGATCATCAAATGAAAGGGCTCCACATGCCCTCACCCCTCCTCAGCAAAAGGCAGACTTATGTACCCATTACTACATCTGTTTTCCCAAGTTTTAATAAGGAAGAGTGACTCAACAGGGAAAAACATCCTCACTTAAACATGACTTCAGTTTTAAGCATACATCAACCCCAGAGTAGAGGCAGAGAAATTGAAGCAAAGCACAAGGCAGCTGTTTCATGAAGCTATTTACGAGTTCAGGTCTTTTCTGTTTTATATACTTTTGGAGCCCTAGGGGAAAGAAGAAATAAACAACAGCAGAAAAAACAACAACCCAGACAACGCAACCTGTAAGAGTTCAACATTCAGATGTCAGCTGGGAAAAAAAAAAAACAAGACTTCCTGCAAAGACAATTATGCTATTTAATGGTCTGATTCTTTAGCACAGAAAGGATCAAAACACTTAACAGTCAAACTGTTTTTCAGCTAGAAGGATACTGCTGCAATAGAAAGCCATCCTGTTTTCCTACAGTAGGTTTGAAAATTCTTTGCAGCTGAGGGGCCATCAACAGTCGCATACCAAGAGATTTCAATAATTTTTAACTACGTTCTTACCATTTTCTAGATGGCATTTTTCTACGAAATTGTGCACAAAACTAACCCCAACAAAATCCTCTTCTCACAAAATACTCTATTTATTCTTTAAAAACACTAAGGACTTTTCCCTTTTCATCTTCCTTGCAGAGATCTGGGTTATTAACTCTCATGTTTAAGTCCTCAGCAAATCAGGTCTTAAGAACAGATGAGTTAACTTCCAAAGACTTGGTTTTTTCCCTGCAAGTATTTTATTTACTGCCTACTTAGTTGTAGGTATTTAGTCTCTCCTGCCCATTGATTACTGGTATATACTGACAGGATGCCTCTGATGAATATTCCATCACCTTTCCTAGATGCATCTTGACTCTCTTCAAACTTAGTGAACTGAAGCAGATGAAAATATTTCTTTCAATTTCCAATATCTTGCACTTTTTTTTCCCTTTACATATACTCTCCATTCCACTATTACAGAAACAGTACAGCTCTGACTCAGAAAAAAAAAAAAAAAACAGACAAGCACAGACCAAGCCAAACACTACACTGAATTACTTGGGTTTGCTGCAGACGTGCAAGGGTTTATGTCAAAGATTACTCTTGTTTTGCAGCTTAACACCTCGCCTGACAGGTACCAAACACACAAAAGGTGTGAGGGAGGCAGTATCTACAGTTGTAGGCTGGTTCAGTGTAATCTTCTCTGAGGAGCAGATACACTGTTAAGTCTCCATAACCTTTAAAAATATGCTTGTTTCTTTTGTTGTGTCATAATCCCAACTGTATTGACACGTGGGTGGTCCTACCCACCAGTACTGCCACTAGTTCTAGGATGGTGCCTCAGCCAGAAAAAAAAGGGATACTCTGCTAAGGTCAGAGAGCTAGAACAAACCTACTGACTTGAGCAGCAATACCAACGTAAGCAAAGCTTCCCATCCCATCTCCTTCTTCCTCATGTACTGGAGACAGGGAATGACAGGCACAACCCCAACTCCAAACAACAGAAACAACAACGTAAGGTAGAGGTATGTTTTCAAGAAAGGTAGAGAGAGATAAGGAAGAGCTGCACAGCCTCTTTTCAGCAATCAGGTTGTAGAAATATCCCTGAAATATGGTTAAAGGAAGAAATGGTTAAAGGAAGAACTCCAGAAGATCCCACAGAAAATTCTGTTGTGACAGTGTTTATCTCATATAATGAAATAGCTGTTTTGATGGATGATACACAAATATTTAGAATATAGTTTACGCATTTTCATACATTAAAGCAAACATTTATACTCTCATAATCATACAATTGTCCCTTATTGCTGCCCTTCAGGAACTGTTCCATTTTGCACTGTAAGTCAGTTTTTGTTTCTCCTCAATGCAGGCAGATGATGCAATCAGAACGAAGTCACAAGAATTCAAATAACCACTGACAAATTTCTTCAGAAGTAATACAAAAACAGGAACAGTTTACTGATTATTATTCATTAACTCTTTATGCAGCAAGTACATTTTGAGATGATTAATGTAATTAATAATGACGTTCATATAAAAATGCAACAAGCAAAAAAACCAAAATCATTGCTTGATTGGTCCTTGAACAGCCAGTGAATTAAACACACAATCACACAACTATGCCCACTGCAGATTCTTCACCCATTATTTCATCAGGTTTCTGACTACAGTGAAAGGAAGGAAGAAATTCCCAGTGTAAGACTATGAAACCTGCAAGCCCTTGTTCGAGTGAGCCTTTTTTTAACCAGTAAAGATGTAATGCATGTGTTAAAAGTTTGTGGGATTAGCATTTGACTAACACATGACAGCCCTAATCCTGAAGGCAGTCAAGCACGAGTAACCTTATATTGTGCAGAAGTCCCATCACAAATGTTACACATATAGAGTAACCATACATAGATAGAGGAAGCAGATAGGGAAAGGTGAGGGGTAATACCTGAGCAAATGTTCTACCTCATGCTACCAGAAGGATATACAGTGTATTAGAGGGTGGTACTGTAAAGTGCTTCAGTTACTTCATACAGTTTACTATGTTTCACTTATCTGACCACCATGCCTCACATTCACTCTTGAACTGGGCAGAGCTATAATCATTGCACAAAGTGTGAGGATTAGTAGACTGTACACATGCTTTAGGGTTAGTACTTACAGTGCTGGTATCCATACACCAGCAATGACTTTTTTAGGTGTTTTTCACTAGAAGGGTTTACAACCACAGACAATCTGGCTTCATCCATAACACGGACTCCCTCTAAGCAAATGACATTCACCTGACACTTCCCATTCAGCTTAGACTTTGCAGTCCTCAAATCTTAGGTGCTATCAGTGCACACCAATGATCCGCAACAACGCCATGACACCTTACCATGGGGAAACTGCACCGAGCCTTGCCTACAGCTGGAATGAGGTCACTGCAGTTGCTGCAACTGCTGCACCTGATACTGACACCCAGGAACACCCTCCTCTCCTGTTTGCTGGATGACAAGCATGTGTTAATTGCCTGGCCCAAGAGAGCTGAATCCTGCCATGCCACCAGCACTGCTACATCATTCTCCCAGCTCTAGAACTAGCCATGACTACTGTGGAAAACCCAAAAATCCAACAGAAACCAAGATGCTTAAAAGGGAGTAGTCAGTAGCTCTTGGAACTTGAGCAGGAGTGAACATGAGGCAGAAGAACTATTCAGGCCCCACTCAGGCCCCAGCACTATGTATATGTGCAGTACAGAAGAGCAGCAAATGTTTCTCACTTAGTCCACTCCCCTTTCTTTCTACTCCTTCAGCAACTAACCTTCAGTGGCTCAGACAGAGGTGAGGACAGCAGAAACCAGACCACATTTGATTCCATGTGGCTTCACACTCTGTGTATTGCCCTCACTCACTGTCAGAGATGTTCAAGTTATCAGCTTGCCAGCAGCCTTTCTACTGTGCTAATAACGCCATCATATAGCCTAAGAAAACTAAAAACAAACAAACAACAAAACAAAAAGCCATCACATCACATCATTCATCATTAACATTACAGAACTTTTTAGACAAATTGTTTCCAGGAGAAGACTGCTGATAAATCATTACTAATATAAATGACAGCCGGGCAGTCTCTCAAGACATCTTCTGGTAAAAAAACAAACAACACAACAGATCTTTAAATGCCCAAACAAATGCATTTATCTTTTCAGCACCCACAGCAAAATCAGAAGTTCTCATGTCTGATTCCTGGAGTCACACTCACATGCTACCACTCAAACACTCACATAGATGTCAGCAGCCTATCTGTATACAAGCTCAACACTACTAACAAATAGGAAAGCTTACAAAGTCACATGTATAATTTGGAAAGAATTTTTCAAAACAGGCATAGCAACATTCCAACCACTGTGAATGATTCTCCATGCATCAGCATGCTGATGACTCCCTCTTCTCTTTCCACTAGCAGAAGGTGGACATACAAATAAGCTCTGACCATAAGAGATCTATTTTGTTTGTAGACATTCCCACCCTGAGCATTCAGTTTTATACTGATTTAATGGACAACAAGCAAAATCCTTCTAAAGTTTCAACATTACTTTCTGGACTGTAAGAATAATAACTCATAACACTATGTAGCTAAGGTCTACACTACAAGATATTGTTTTTTCCTAGACACGACACTGAATCATTTATTTTCTGCCTTTTGAAGGCAGTCCGCATGTTTACGTAATTAGCTCACTCATTTGTTATTACAGGAAGAGGTGATCCGATTACTCGTCTGAGAAACCTCCACCTAGAGCAACAATCTGAACTTCATGGCTAATACTACCAACCTCTTCATTCATACGAGGCAACGGTGTTTGGTTTCATTTCGTGAGACAGGCTAAATGAATGGTAAATACTATTAATTATTTAGAAGTGACTACAAAGTTAAGCTTCCCATCCTAGAAATAATAAGATGCTTTTTTTCAAAAGCATGGAGAAAGTATTTTCATTGTGAACATTACCCTTGGAACTTTACAGAGGGCTTCATGATGTATGTGTTCATTAATGCAAACTAAAGCAAAATAAAACCTAGGTATTTGATAACTGTCTTCTCATGTGGGTAATACAGCAAAGGCTCATATGGATACATATTATTACATTATGATAGATAATGTAAAAAAAAAATACATTTCCTCTGAAATCAACACCTTGGATCTGTTTTCCTCAATGCCTGCCTTTGTTGCTCTTTCGTTTTACAACCAAACTTCATGTAAGATTTTTTTACTTGCCACAGTTTCCTGACACTGACAAAGTTCTGACACTGATGCCATTTTGTAAAAAAAAGAGCAAAAAATCGTACATACTTTTCTTCTTTTCAAACTGATGACTGCAGATGAGAGTCAAGACTGAAAACCCAATCTTCTAACATGATGATCTAGATTGTCTACTGTAGGGTAAAATTTTAACAAAGAATGAAACTTTCATCTTCCTTTCAAGCTACCAAGAAGGACTGAAACAGATCATCTTATAGTTATCTTAATTTGAAAGTGATCAGCAACTAGATGTCTACTACGGTACTCATTCAAGGGGTCCAAACAAGTGATGACCAACTCCATACCTTGCCTTCTAATCTACATCTGACCAGAGTTACTTCCAGCTTTCACAACTTTCTGTAACTTCAGCTGATAAGCTGAAGCTCCACAAATCATTCTTAGATATAACCACATTTGTTAGCATTATTATTTTTGCACTGTAAAAACTTGCTGCTTTTCTCCTCCAAGATAAAAACCAAAGTACAATAACTCACGCATATTATATCCAAATGAGTAAGTTCACCAAAACAAACCTACCAGATTTGAACTCAAACAGATGCAGCACTTCACCTAGGAAAGAAATTATACAGCAGAGAAATTCCCAGCTCTGGCTACTGACATACTGGAAAACATGAATGGAAAGCACAAAACAGGACTGTGAAGAAAGAACCCAACTCATCTCAAGAACTCACTTGCCAAAATTAAGGCTGCTGCTGCAGTGGGAATCCACAGACCTTTATCTTGGAATTTCTGGAACAACTCCAGGGAAAAAAAAGAAGGAAAAAGAAAGTAATTGCAAGTCAGGTCTAGAAAATACTTACAACCTTTACATTTGAAAGGAAAATAAAAACACTGAAGATTTTGAAGTTGTCCTACAGAACCAGAGCCCACGTTAGCAACAGATCTGAAGGCAAATGCAAGTGTATATTCCTGAACATCAACATTCATCAGACATCAGAAGTATGCTACGTAATCAGAGCACAAAAAAAAAAAAAAAAAAAAATTCAATTAGATGCTTAAAGGATTTGCACCAGCATTCCATACCAACAGATCACCAATAGATTTCAGAACGAATAATAGGTCCAGCAAACAGTCTTGAATTTATTCATCAAGCGAAAGCATTATGTCAGAATGCAAAAATGGCAAGTGAAAGTTCAGTACAGAGACCTTTATGGCTTATATCAAGTGTTGAGGATGAAGTAATGTCAGGGAAATCTTTGGCCAATAAGCCTTCTCGTACAGAAACCTGAGCTACACCACACCAAGCAATGTTAAGGATTTTCATCTCAGGTGCTGCAGCTTTGCAAAGAGTGCCTTGTCTGTAAGAATCAGAGATCAACAGAAACACTGGACAGAAAACAACATACCTTCCAATAAAGCACCTGTGAAAGCATCTGGGATTGAGTAGAAAGACTAACGAGCCAATCCAGAGAAAGAACTAAAAGAAGTTCAATACTTTGGCATCTGGATCTCTTCAAGTGGAAGTCTACTATGGAAGAGTCAAACAAACAACAGATCCTATTAAGAAATCTCAGCAGTGGCAGAGTACGCTTGATGCAACACTAGATTGCAGAGTCAGATGGAAGACTTTCCACTCCACAAACCAAAATAAGCATGAAAAGCTAACAGACAGGGTGACCGGACAAGTAATTATACTAATTGCCTGAATTTTGATAGCCACTATATTTCAAGCCTTAGAAAGCACATTTTCTACTGAAGCGCAACAAGTCTGACATACTAAACCCTAACTGCTTCAAATTATGAGGACAAAAAGCAACCAGTCAGTTAAAGCACGCACCACCTTCTAATCAGGTCAAAAACTTATCTTAGGCATAAAAAGGTTTTTAAGTAATTTCTTCCTCAGTCCTCTGATTTGAGAGCAAGATGGAATTCCTCTCTCAGTTTAAGCTACTAATGGTGATGCACAAGAAGGCTGCACCAAAAGCACTGCTGGAACACTGTCACAGTCTTGAAAATATTAGATTCAACATTATGGCCTTGCGTTAGTCAGCTGAGTTCAGAACTTCTCCTTCCTGACTTCCCAGTTCTGAAAATGTATGATAATCCCTTTTGCAAAAATAGCTGGTGAGAATGACAGTACTTCATCAATTTCTTTTACAGCCAGAAATCAGCAAATTTCCATCTGCTCTCTTCTGCTTAAGCATTTGAATCATCTTTGGCAACATCTCGTGGATTCACAAACTTGCACTGAATCTCTCACACACACACTGCCCCAGCTGTAAGCATAAATGCCATATCTGCAAAATAGTTCTTTCCTAAAAACAGATCTTGCAAAGTAAGAACAAGAATTCATTTGCCTTGGGACTCAAAGGGATCTAAAAATAGAAGCATTTTATAGGAAATGAATTAGAATTTCATGTCTGTTTCATACAGAAATGTACATATGCAACAGGAATGCAGCAATTACATAAAACCTACCATGCTCTGTAAACTGTGAATACGCTGCTTTACTGTCAACTGTTAGTCTCACTAATTCCTTGCAATGTTGTCCCCAAATAAAAGTCTTTGGCAAGCTTTATCACATCATAACTGAAAGCAGATACGAAGATTTTTAATCTATGTGATGTATCTGAACGCAACATCTACTACTACTACTAATAATAATAATAAAAAGCCTTTTAGTTACTGATAAAGTTTATGACCTGTCCAAGATCCTTGCATCGATGTAAGTAATATGGTCATATAGCACACAGTGCCCAAATGATGCGAGAGGTCTGTGTTCACATTCTCTCCAGCTTCCTGTGTATCAGGTGACACAAGCTGTCCTATTACACACTGGATCCTCTAAGAAGGAAGTATTTCACACAGGCCAAACTACCAGCCTGAGCAGGGCAGTGTTAAGGCAGGTAGCTGACAAACAGGAAATAGAGTAGTTATGGAAGGGGTTAAAAACAACCAGCATCTTTTAGAAATGACTTTTTCCCCTGACAGTAAACAAAAGGAAGATGAAACTCTTGGGTGAAGGCCATGCAGACACAACATACAGGCCTATGTGCAACTATCATGCACTTTTACAGCAGGAATGTACATTTTTTTAGTCTGGTCTTTGGAAGAATCATGCAGTGATACAAGACAAGGCAAGTTTACAAGAGAGCAATGACAAAAACGATTTAAAATACAAATTGGGTGTCTTTCCCTTTTTACTTTGGTTAAAAATGGAAAAAATTAAATAGCCTTTCAGGAAAGGCATACTTACAAAGGAAAAATGCAGCGAAGTAACTGGTTCTGACAAAATGACAATCATTTACAAGAGTCCGTGACCTAAATTAGTCTAAAATGGCTTCCCATAGCCTAGTAGAAAAGCTGCAGATCTTAAGCAAACCATTTGTCAGACACATTTTGTTAGCAGAGCTGATTTCTAGGGATTCACTAATTAGGCACTGTCCTAATACAAACAAGATGATTGTCATGCTTCTAACAGGTTATAATTCAATACTAAACTAAGTGTAGAAAAAAAGTTTCTAACATCCAGAATGAGTAATGAAATTATGCTCTCTTCTTTCTGCTGAGCTGTATAAACAGAGGCCAAGAGGAGAGAATCACTACAGATAGGGCTGAGATTTCAGCCCTCCTCCGGGAGTTCCTGATATTGTCTTTCCAGCCAAGGGTTGCTGCACTCAGAGTAGATCCAAGAGAACAGGTAATGTGAGCACTGCTCCTTCTCAATGTAAAGCCACAAGAATTAATTTCACTTGCTCCTAATGCTATATAAACAGCTTGTTCACTGCTTGTGTGTCCAAAGACATGAAAGATCCTTTCGTTTGGACTTTGCTCTAGTGATAGTAACATCCCTTTACTGGAGAATGACAAGCAAATGATGGAAGACAGATACACAGAGACCCAAGCATTCACTTTGAGTGTGACTGCCAGGCTTCAGATGCATTTTGGGTCACAGCATCCAAGCACAGGGCTGTTTAGAGAAGTCTATACTGAACCTTCCCAAGCCACCACTTCTGGGAAAGTAATCTAGCTTTTCTGTCAGCTACACTGACACAAAGGCACTGCAGCACAGCCTCAACTTATTTTCTGCAAAGTTTGAAACATCAACAGATAGAAAGAAGGACGCTACGCTTAGCCCAGCTCAAACCGGTTAGATTCACAGAAAAACGACATCTGAAGGGAATGCCAGAAAATCAATGCTTCTCACTGCTGAACCATGGTTTAAGTTACACATCAAAGCCATCTCATGACACTGGGCGCATATTCTCAACAACTAGAAAATCAATTACCATTCTAAGGTTTAAGACAAATGACTTGAAGAGTCAATAATGAGGGAGGACAAATCAGCAGAACTTAGATTACAAGGAAAGAAAGGGCAATAACTAAACTTACATCCCCTTTTAAATACATACATTTTGATGACTCAGCCCCAGTGAGATCTTACATTCAGTGTTTCCAGCCAGCTTCAAGGATACGTGATCTGTTTTTTTGTCAGAGCAGTCGTACCGAGTTTTACACATTAAAAGGCAGATGTCTTTTTAGGGTGTTATCTGAGCAAACTGCAGTGCTGCATCAGTACAGAAAAGAAAACTAAGTAGGAAAAAACAAAAAGCTCCTTTTTTCCTGTTTCTTTAATGTAGACCTAATAGCCTCCAAACTCTGTTGCTAGAGAAACTACAGAACTTCCCATAGTATTATCCTAAATGCTACTGTTATTAGAAACCACATACCCTTAATTGTTTCAGCCATTTTCATTACTCTCAGGATGTTAGGTCCCTCAGTACTTGGCTTTTAGCCAGTCTTGCCTGTGAACAGCAAGCCACTGGTTTTCTTCACCTGTATTGGCTCTCAGTGGACCATCCACAGCTGCCAGTGCAACCAGCAAAGAATTCCAGTATTGATACTTCCAAAGAAACAACTCATCACAGGTACCACTTCCTACTGCACCTACCAAGCTGGGAGCAGTCTGGATGCTCCTCATCCCTTTCTTTCTTCCTCACTCACATGCCCACCACTGCCTCACAAATCCATGCTCTAAAATGGTGAAGTCAACCGAGTACCAAGAGGAAAAAAATGCAGAAACAAAGATGGAAATATTTCTATAGTCTGATCTATTAAATGCTGCCGCCTTATCTGAGCTATGCAGAAGAAGGATTTATGAATCCTGTTCTCACTTGAAGGACAAAATCTTCCAGAGCTATCTGTCCATTTGTAGAGTGGTATCGCCGGTGGCACTATCACACACACAGCTGCATGGAGGCCTAGATATACTCTCCACTAATAAGATGAAAACACAAAATTCACAACGCATTTCTCCGATAGCAGATAAATGTTTGGAAGGTTGTCTGGGTTTCTCACGTGATCTTTAATTCAGAGTTAAGAGAGGTACAAGAACGCCCACTCAAATCACGTAAGTAGAGGGAAGAGTCCCTTGGAGGCCAGTACAATCTGTGAGAGTCCACAAAGAAATCCTCAGCCAAAACAGCAGGGTTGTAAACTTCTGAAACAAGAAATATTCTAAGTGGATTTGTCAACACTGTGGATTTTCCTGTAACTTTAGAGACCAAAAACCAACAGAACAAAGACAGCAAGAAAACAACGACATCCACGTCTGATGTGAAACATCTGCTCATCGCTTTCTGTGCAAGGATAAGGTGGGCTTTGTTAACCTTCAACGCTAAGACTTCAAGGGCCTCCATACAACAACATTTCACCGCGGTGTGTTAGTTGAGATTGCAAATTGCGAGTCCACATAGCATTCAAGTGAAGGAACACTTAATCTTCCCGTAAGCAAACTCAGGACCTTGAATGCAGCCCGTGTGTTTATTTTGCTTAGCCTGAAGAAAACCAGCATCAGTGTAAGCAGGTATGGGAAAGGCCACCCTGCCTGCAGAGAGCACGTGTGCACATTTTCTGCCAGATAAGAGGGAGCGGTGGTAACGTCATCGAGCTGCTTAGCTCCACTTTTATTTAAACGTATTCCCATTACCTACAAATGCAAGGTACACACGGTATTGTACGGACCAACTCATGCAAGACTACAGATGCATTTCCAGCTGACAGCGGCTGAAAACGAAGCATTCAGGGAACAGACTTCACAAGGACATCCCAGGGAAGACGGAGAAGCCAAAACAAACCCGTTCTGATCGCATACGGCTGTGAATTACAGCCTGCTCTCATTTCCAACAACACGCCCTGGAGCCTCAAACCTCCAACGTGACGAGAACCCCTGCAGGTCACACCCTCTCGTCGGGATACATCAGGCACCGCTGACCACCCACACAAAGCCTCGGCTTTCCGCGTGTAAATCCTAGAAGGAACCCGCACGTTCCACGTAAAGCGCTTCAATGCCAAGACAGCACCCGGCGACCCGCAGCGCTGCAGCGGCCGCAGCCCTCGGCTGGCGAACAGGGGCAGCTCCGACCCTCCCCGCAGCGCCCTTACCAGCCAGGCCCCCTCCGCCTCCATCGCCGCCGTGCCCCTTTCTCCGCTGCAGGATGAAGTAGGGGTTGGCCCGCTCCGTCACCCACAGCGCGTTGGCCAGCAGCACCTCCTCGGGGTTCACCCACATGCTCCCGGCGCGGACAAAGGGCGGCCGCCCTGCCGCCCGCCTGCGGGGCGCGGGGGACTCAAGCGCGCGGCGGCCGCATCAGACTCCACCATGCCCGGCAGCGGCCCACGGCACGGCCGGAGGACGGAGGGGCGGCAGCCGCATACCCTCGGCGCTCCGGCCGCCTACCCGCGCGGAGGAGCGGCCGCGGGCGGCGGCGCCCCCAGCAGCAGCAGCAGCAGCGCCGAAAACGACGGTGACATCAGCGGCCCCCGGCCCGGCCGCGCGCGCGCACCCGGCGCTGAAGCGCGCACCCCGCACCTGCGCGCCCCGTGCGGGAGGCCGACTAGCGCCGGGAGAGGGGCGGGGCCGCTGCACCGGAGTGAGCCGCCTGCAGGGGGCGGGGCGGCAGCCGGCTGCGTGTGGCAGCCCGCCCCAGTCAGCTGAGGGCGCGCACAGGCGCTTTTACGTAGGTGTGTCTTTTTTAGGTGCAGGTAACTGCTGTTTGACAACAGGGCAAAACGGCCGTTTGGCTGGCAAGGATCAAAGATAAAATAACATCATGTCAACACTTAGCTTCACGATAAATGCACGCCCTGCTCAGCCTGGAGCAATAGCCACGGTCTCATACAATGGCTTGCCTAAGTATGGGAAGGCACCTAGCCATCGTTATCTGGAAGCTTAGAGCTTAGACTGCCTTAAATGAGCGTCTTATTTGTATGTGGAGAGCGCAGGTGTTGAGCTTTTAATGCTAGGCATTTGGTTTATAAATGGCACTGAAGGTTTGAAGGACCATAGGATGCTGAGTTAGGTGTGATGGGGAATTAAAGAGGGGAGTAGGAAAAAAAAGTGCCTGAGGTTTCTAAGTGTGTGGTTAACTCGATGGCCACAACTCAGTGTTTCTATGTCAGTAACACCTTTTAGTGAGGAAACAAAAAGCACTCAAAAATAATGATGTCACTTTTACTGTGTTCCTGCACGGGCAGATTACAGGCACAGATGAGCAAACTGAATGGTAAAAAGCAATTCTTGCTTCAAGTCACCCAGCAAATCTGCTGTGATTTTCCCACTGAAGGTACTCAAATCACAGCACCCACTACCAGCAATTTTCCCACTTCCCAGCTCTAACCACAGCATCTTTCACAATCAGAGCCGTGGTCAGTCGCTCTCAAGGCCATTATCACTCCACGATAATTCCATAATACTTCCTAAAGTAGCCAGCCATCATTTGGATGTAACTGACACTCTTAACTTACATTTGGTTTAACAGCCCTTTCCAGTACACCTTAGAGAGCTGCACACAGTTGAACTCATGTTACTAACATTAGAGGAAAACAAACAAGCCTTTGACAGCAGTTGGTATAAAAAGCAGCTGCCCTGCAAAAGGCACTGTCATCATGTTTCAGTGAGATGCTAGGAGGAAAAAGGGAGGTATATAGCCGTGACAACAGCACGATTTGCTGCATTCTCTCTGGTTCAGGGATCCAAATTCATCTTGCACCTTCCTGTTAGCACCTCTAGGAGCAGCCAGACAGATCAGAAGTCACTGAACCAGTTCAGCAAGAAGCTCCATGGGCACTATTTCTTCAGCATCTTAGGAGTGAGAAAAAAAATACACAACAACAACAACAAACAATCAGTAAGGAATTATATTTATTCTGAAGATTTAGACGGTATAATTGCATTTACTTATTTACTTCTGGTGGAGATAATGGATTTCCTGAGAGACAATGTAAGTTTTGTTGAACAACAGAGAAAGTGCTGGACTTAATTTTGATTTAGGAGTGTTGATAGTCAGTGATTACTTAGCACAGGCCTCTTCATGAGCTATTTTTGCTCAGCACCTGAATTAAAATACTTTATTCTTTGTCATAGGACTTAGTTAGCTTTGCACAGTCACAAACTGGTTAGGTCTGTTTATCCTTCAGTCAAAGCAAGCTTTGTTTACCTTCAAGTTACATTCCTTGCTTTTCCATATACATCATTATCTCAGTTATGCTAAAATAGAGGATAAACTTTCTATTCAAAATAGGAACTGAGCCTCTGTGGAAAGCCAGGAAAAGGCTGAGGTACTGATCTATTCATGTACTCATTTGTGTACTAAACAATTTGCAGAGTTAATTTAATTTGCACTTAGCTTACAACTTTCATTAGCCCGAGTTCTTCAGCAATCGTTCTGGTTGCTAAAGGCAGAAGCCTGAAAAATGACTCCAAGATCTCAAAAGCATTACTGTGCAGGGAGACATCATGAAGCAAAATACAAAAATTGACCTCCTGGTTTAGTTTGCAAACTGAGTTAATACATAAGAGTCATATTACTGTATTATAATTGCCATGTCTCTTACTCCTTAGCAAAAATAGTTGATTAATTACTGCTTTGAATTGCTTCAGTTACTGTTCAGTGTATGCACTGTTGCTTAATTTTACCTGTTTTGCTCGTTGAATCTAGCTTTGTGTGACCAAATGCTTAATAATTCATCAGTGGCAGCTGCCGTCTGAATTGGTACTTACAAATTTCAGTGACATGTTCTTAAGGGAACTAGATGATTCCTGAAATGATAATAAAATTGGTTAATCTGATAGCTAAATGAAGAGTAATTCATAGCTTACCAGTTGTTTGCCTGCTTATTGAAAATAACAGGGTAAGATACTAAATTTTGAAGAGCTGTCTTACTTGCTTGGAGAACTTTACATCAGGTCCAGCTGAACACATTCAAGTCCCCTGTAAATAATACCTCACTCTGTGTATCCCAGGAGGATATTGCACTTGAGCCATATTACCTTGTAAAACCAAACAGAGGAATCGGTGTGTATTAATTTCCTGAATGGACCATGTAAAGAAACACTGATCTGTGTCACGCTGCTGTATTTCTCAGTTTCACCGAATGCTGTTTCCTGCATATAATCATGTGTTTATAAGACTGTGTAGTCTCTTTAACTCTTTGAAACCTTAAAGAAGAATGTATGCGTATTTTTAATATTTTTCAATAAAGAAAAAGAGAATGACCGTAATAAAAAGCCATGGGAGATGTTAGAAAACAGCAGGAATAAAACTACCTTTTAGTATTTTATTTAAATTATATTTATTTATTCATTTATTCAGTGGGGAGGAGAGAAAGAAGGGAAATGATCTTTCTGTTGGAGTTGATTTTCCCCTCTCCCCATTGAGAGGGCCTTTAGGAAACCACAGAATTAAATCTGCCTGTAGTTAAAGGATTGAGCCTGTGTTTTCTGCCACACATTCTCAATCAAATCTGTTACTAATCTTTACAGGAATCTAATATAGTCAATAGATACTTTCAACTCAACTGGTATTCTTCTTACCACTGCACATGATGCTATGTCTGTAAAACCTCACAGAAACACTTCAACTTTATTTTTATTCATAATATCTTGAGAAAAAGCTGCCTGTGTTTGTAGTAAAGATCAGGGGGATCAAAGTCGTAGAAACTTATGCAAATGAAAGAAAAACCACACCACCCTAACAATGAATAAATATTGTGAACATTTGTAAATACATATATACACATATATATTAATAGATATGGATAAAATGTACAATGTATATATTATTAATAAGAAAGCATCACAGTAAATGTGTAAATTAACAATTTGCTCTTTTTAAAAGGGCAGTACACATACTATAGTCAAATTGCTGCATTTTAGTGTTGCTTTTTTAAATGTTTAAAAAAAAAACAAAAAACTGAGTGAATGGGAGAGTCAAAGTTTAGATTTAAGAGGTAAAGAGTTTGAAGATTGCCCAGACATATGTGCTACCGATGTAACTGAGATTCCTCAAAGGTAAAATTAAAGCTCTCAGTTTGAGGTAATATCCAATTAAAAGGCTAATGCCTGTCACTTTGTTCTGTTTACATCACAGCACTACTCTTTGCTGCCTTACCCTGCCACTGCAGGAAGAAAACAGCTCCCAGAAGCGTTTCTCATGACAGAGAAGGCTAGGTTATGTGGTCCAATTGGCTGCATGAGCAAAGCTACAGAGAGCCTATCTTCATCTTGGTTTCCCTGTTAATTAAGACACAGTAAATCAAACAGAATTTCAGCAGCAAAGAGAAAATCAACTGCTTGGCAGGCTCCTGGCTGCTGCTTTTCCTCCATCTCACTCCTGGCTGCCCACCAAACAGCTGCTTAGAATCTGGGATCAGAGTTTGTCTCTACATATAAATGCCTTGCTTTGCTAACTTTGCATAGCTATTCTGGGCAATTAGCCAGCTTCTAAGCCAGTCTCACCATCAGAAAGACAGCCTGTGATTCAGGAGGTATTTTGAGCTAGAGCTTCCCTAGCCTAAAGAACTGTTAAGCTCTAAGACAACCTAGAATCCAGGTTGGTTTAGCTTAATACTTGCCTACTTTTCAGGCATCCACAAAGGTCCTAACATCATCCCACAGTTCCCCTGCATTTGGGGCATCCCATTAAAACATTAGTAGAAAGCAACATGGTACCTATTTCCATACATTCATGCAGAAACAGCAAAAGCAGTCGAAACCAACACGGTTGTGCTTGGTAGAAGCTCACCATCTGTTTGTTTGTTACCACCAGTGACATCCTTCTGCACCATTGCTTGAGTTCAGGGCAAAACTGTGCCTTTGAGCCACTCCAGAAATGTTTGCTGGGTCTAAGAGGAAGATGCATCATCCTTCAACCCATTCTTGGCCATGGACAAACAAAAGTGAAAGAAAGGAATGAGAGAAATAGAATGAGAATGCAGAAAAAATATAGCTTAAGGTAAAAAAAGAAGTGTAAGCAAGCTAAAAGACACATAACAGTACCTCGTGCGAGAGTATAGAAGGAGTGGAGGCAGATTAGAAGGGAACAGGCAGAAACAAATGACTGAAGCATTTTACAAGGGATAATTTTTTCTCTACGACATACAGCGAACAGAGTTGTTGGTGGCACATAACCACAACAGGAAACCACTTGCACCACTTTCATTCATTTTTCTAGGTATGACTAAATACAAAACTGTCTCTTAATACGTAAAGCAACAGAGATGTTAGTCAGTCTTTAGTTTTGCTGAATAGTTAAGTATATACTTAAGCTCTTTCTATATGTTAGGAATATTAATCCATAAAATATCAATTATGAATTATACAGAGCAGCCCATAAACATGCCAACATCGGAAAAGATAAATCTCCTTTCTAGGTAATTTATAACCTAGCTTAGATCAGTGCCAAAGAGAAATATGTTTGGGTGCAAAATGTTAAAGTTTTCCATTAATAACAGTCCACTGCGTTTAACAAGGGAACATTTTGATCACTTAGAAACTCTGAAATAACCGTTATATTCTAAAAGCTCCCACTGATGGATTCCATTTATTCCTTTAAAAATAAGCTCTCCATCCGTCTGGAGGTAACCATCCTCTAGTAGCTGAACTAAGTTTGAAGAGTTCCTGATGGCACAAGGACATCTAGTTCAGCACATCAGAAGAGAGAGCAAGCTGTTTGTCAGTGCAAAAGAATAACATCAGCTCCTTCCAAGAGAGGTACTCGACCCCTGCCTTCCTGCACTGTATTCTCCCAGTGTGCAAATAGCACAGTGAGCAATGGTACTTGTTGGCTTACACCATCTACACTGAAGGTCAGGACCGAGCAAATAACCTGGTTTATTTCTAATCAAGGATAAAAAAAAAATCTTCTCATCTCTGACTAATGAGTGGGTATTCCAGCAGGACTGTTGTCACATGACATATCAACTTATGCTTACTCAAAGGAGAACTAGATTGAGGATCAGTTCTACCATATATTTTGTGCAGGGCTTAACTACTTTTAAAAACTACACTTAATTTCATTTTGTTGGTGAGTATATGCACTATAATTATGTGGAATTATTGGAGAAAAACTCTAACTAAACCACAAACAGTAACAAAACAAAGTTTTATAGTGAGTCCCATATATACGCATATGATGCATTTAACTGTAATTTTTACAACAAGAAGTTAGGTACAGTCAACGCATTTCAAAAGATATGCATACATGCATACATATATATATAATTTTATATATACATAGTGGAAAAACCCTCAGAAGTCTATTTGTTGTGATTTGAAAGAAGGAGCCACCAGGAATAATTTCAATTCTTTGTATGGCTGCCTGACTTACTTTATTAGTGGTTCACTGTGAGAAGGTGAAATATAATTGCTCTCAAGGCAAAAACAGACTGAACTTGTCAGGGACTGGAAAATCACGCCTATCTCAATCAGACTTTTTTCCTTTTAAAAGACACGCCTGACTTTCTAGTCCCTGACAAGTTCAGTGTCTGTTCTTGCCTAGAGATCACAAAAAACCTTGAAAAATAAGCACGTTGTTAGAAAGAGAAGACAGGCTCACATACATGTGCACATAATAAGTTTGTGTAGCTGAATTTCCTGTTACATGCAAATTTCAGCAAAGCAGTCACAGGCCTTCTTGCCTATGTATTTTTATTGCTTTCTTCTCATTTTATGTATGTTTGTATAAATTGATGATACAATCTAAAATGTCTTTGCATCAATCCTCCTAGTTTCTACAACGCCCCTTCTGTAACCCCACTATCATGGCTTTGGCACTTGCTTTAGATCCCAATTCTGCTTGTGCCTATAGGAGCACCTGACATCCTTGATCTGAATTTGTGAGATCATTGAATGTCCCAAGAAATACTAAAGGAATTTTTCATGTTTTGAGGCAAAAGACATCAAACACAAGGAAGGGTGTATTGATTATTAATATACAGATGGTAACAAATGTACAGAAGGCATAAGTAAATGTAAGTAAAGGAAAACTCACTCACCAATGGTGGTGCCTTGGCTGAAGAAGCTGGGGCAGTCCTCACTGGTGAGCGATCTCCAAGAGATACTGCTTCAGTGGGAGTCAGCCCTTAAATGAGGTCTCAGAGGAGGTGGAGTCGAGCTCCACCCCTTCCGGGAGCACAGCTACATCACTCTCACCTGTGCTCCCACAGCTGACCCCACACTTTCCTCAGCTGATTAATCAGAGGTTCAGGCTGTGATTACCAATCTCCCATACAAAGGGCAACAACTTGATCACCCCACTTCTTGATCATTTACTGTCATAGGTGGTCATCAACAAAGTAAATTCAATTTAAATTAAAAGCTGTCTTACTTGGCTTGGCAAATGCAGAACTGCGCATTCTTCATACAGAGGGACATCAAGAGTGCTCATCTCTGTAGGCCCTCATCAGGATGAGAGGGTAGCACAGGCAATCTGCAACATTTAGCGCAACCAAGAAATAGTTACGCTCACAAGTGGAGAGCACACAAAATACTTACACACCAGTTTTCTCTAACTTTTCTGTAAGCGAATAACAAGACCAAAACCAAACATCTGATTTGTAGAGGCATTTACCTTCAGATAGCCTTTATAATAAAATGTGAATATTGATTTTAAAAAGCAAAGGAAGTAGTGCTAGCACAGAATTATGACCTGGTGAGTTTCTGTGGGCTGACAGCCAGATGTATCAGCACTTCCCATGTGCTCTTCTTCAAAGACAAATTCAAATGTAGTGAACACCCTGTATTCCAAAATAGCACAATGTTCAGATATTTATGTAATAATTATATTATATTACTTCCCAAACCCAGATGATGTCCCAAGAGCTGATGTCTCAACCACTCCTGGAAGAGTCCAGAATAATGCCTGAAAAGCAGTCTATCATGGGAGGGGACCTGTGTCACCTTTTTCATTTGGCTTGTGGCCAGATTGGCTTCAGCCAATCCTAAAGTGGAGCCAACTACAATTCCAAATAGGGGCTGGGTCTGCTGATGCTTCCCTTACATGCCATGCGGGTTGGCCTTTTCATTTATTTCTCTCTTTTTCCTTTTCCTCTTTAAGTTGCTAAGTAACACAAGGGTTACTTGAATTTTAATCTGCCTTTCTTAGCTTAAAACCATTCCCCCTTGTCCTATCACTATCAACCCATGTATACAACCAATCCCCCTCCTGTTTATATGCTCCCTTCAAGTACTGGAAGGCCACAATGGGGTCTCTCTGGAGCCTTCTCTTCTCTAAGTTCAACAATCCCAGTTCCCTCATCCTTTCCTCATAGGAGAGGTGCTCCAGCCCCCTGGTCATCTCAGTGGTCCACCTCTGGACCCATTCCAAGAGGCCTGAACACAGCACTCCAGATGGGGCCTCACAAGAGCTGAGTAGAGGGGGACTGATTTGGAAGTGAATTATGCTGGTCTGGATTAAGGGTTTCTTCCCCGCCCCCCACCCCCCCTTCAGAATAACATAATGCTGCAGGGGAAAATTCAGATACAATTGTAAAAGTATAAATTCACAGTCTATTAATTTTAATGTGTAGACCTATGCCTCGCAGAAAGAAAAAGTAAAAAATGATTGTAGTAATGGACATTTTCAAATGTTGTGTCTTAGTCAATTAATCACTGATAATCTGGAGACTTGGGTCTCATGCAATCAGTAGAAAATGGACTAGTGGCAGTCATTGCTTATTTCAACAGCACAAAATCAGAGTCAAACTGTAAAAATACAATGAAGGCAACAGACAGCTTCTGCATGCTGCAGATCAGCAGACTGATGCTGTTGTATTTCAGATCTGGATATATCTTGATATATGTTTAATGACTTGATATTTTGCTTCCAGGCATCCTGTCTTAGCCTGTCTGCTGACAGCCTGGATAGCCAGAGGCACCCTACACATGTTCACCTGCATGTTTAGCTGGATAGTAGTCTAAGAAGGGCCAGAATAGCAAGGCCCAACACTGGGGGAGTTCTTTCCCTCCTCTTCTCACGTCTGCGTCCACAGAATATTTATTTGATAAAGCAGCACTGTCTGCTTAACCAATCAGATCTTTTAAAATTATTTATGAGGGATGACAGACGGAGATACAATGTAGAGAAAAACTGACAGACAGTGAAAGTATATTACCATAACAAGATGATATGCAAAATTATTCTTCGCTTTTTGAGAAGGAACAGGCCCTTCTAGCATACATAAACACTTTGTTATCTTCTGCACCTTTCCTGTCCCCAACACAAGAATGAGGACAGCTGAAGCAGGGAAATGTTGTTGGTAATCTACATTTATTTAGCTTATAAAAGGGTGTCTGCTTAAGCCTGAAGGTCATGGAGGAATACTTATAAGTCCCTCAGTAGAAATATTTTCTTTTGTAGCATGCATATCGGTACCAAGCAGTAGCAATAGAAGATTTAAACATTTCATCCCTTTGAATATTTAAATCTCTTCCAAATAACTGCATTGATTCAGATACCATCCAGATTACTTCTCTAGTCTCTCTTCTACTATGGGGTCCAGACCCCCAGCCCTGCCTTTTTTCCAGCGGGATCTGAACTTCAGAGTGCAGTTGCCAGACCCCTTCCTCCCCATCTGAGTCCTCTACAGGACATAGCTGCTCTCTGGTCCTCTTTTAGCTCTCATAGTCTCTAGGCCTAGACAGGAGCTCAAAAGGTGGGGGTCATTCCAGTTATCTTGTGAGTGCACCTTTCTGTGGTATTGTGAATGAATGGTGCAGATTTAAGACCATGGAATGAGCTCCACTGACCTCAACTACCTTCCCTTGCTGGGGCAAAAAGCTTTTTCGCTGTGTACCAAGAGGGAGTTACTTTACTGCAGGAGTCAGGCTTCAGGATGTTAAGAACAACAAGAAGGGATTCTACGGGTACATATGTCAGAAGAGAACAAATCAAAGAGCATGCATCTGTTCTAAATGTGAAAGGAGAACTGGCTACAACAGATACAGAGAAGACTGATGTACTACTCACCGCGTTTTTTGCTTCAGTCTTCACTACAGCCAGGATTTTCATATCCCTGAACCTCTAGGTGGGAACCAGGGGAGAAAACTTCCGCCCACTCTAAGGACAGAGCAAGTCTGAAACCCACTCATGAGACTGACTGCGTACAAGTCCATGGTGCTGGATGACGTGCATCCCAGGGTCCAAGACAGCTGGCTGACGTGGCTGCCAAGCTGCTGTTTGTCATATTTGAGAAGTCATGGCTGTCAGGCGAAGTCCCCAGTGACTGGAAAAGGACAATATCAGTTCTATTTGCAAGAAAGGGAGGGAGGAGGGGCCGGGGAACTACAGCCTGGTGAACCTCACCTTTGTGCCAGGGAAGATCATGGAACAGATCCTCCCGGAAGTCATGTTAAGGGACATCACAGATGAGTGGGTGATCCAAGACAGCCAGCATGGCTTCATCAAGGGAAGATTGTGTCTGACCAATCTGGTGGCCTTCTGTGATGGCGTGGTGACATCAGAGTCAACAACTTGGTGAACAAATCGGCACTTGAGTAAGAGCTGGTAACCCAACTGCTGTGACCTTCCAGTTCCTCTGCAGCAGAAGACATGACAAACCTGTCCCTCTATTCTATGGGTGCAGCTCAGCCCTCCCAGCCGCTTGCTCAAACACGCAACAGCATGGGTCTGTGTGTCAAGAACAAGTGCTGGGAGTGGTGCAGGGACGTCAGCAGCTCTCTCACTAGCAAATGTTTTGCTGGATGCAGATGAGCATCCACATCATAGAGGCACTGGAGCCTCGTGAGAGTCATCCAGCTTCAGCTGTGCTTCTTCTGCATCTTCATCGATGACACAGATGTTGGAATTGAGTGCACCCTCAGCAAGTTTGCAGTTAACACCAAGCTGAGCGGCGCAGCTGATACACTGGAAGGAAGGAAAGCCATCCAGAGGAACCTGGACAGGCTGGAGAAGTGGGTCCGTATGAACCTAATGAGGTTGAACAAGGCCAAACGCAGGGTGCTGCACTCAGGCTGGGGCAGTCCCGGGTGTTTATACAAACTGGAAGAAGATCTCCTTGAGAGCAGCCCTGCAGAGAAGGACATTGATTATATTAATGGGTTGATAGCAATAGAACAAGGGAGAATGGTTTTAAACTAAGACAGGTAGCTTGAAGTTAGATGTTAGGAGGAAGTTTTCCACACAGAGGGTGGTGACCAGCAGGAGCAGGTTGCCCAGAGAGGTTGTGAATACCCCATCCCTGGAGGCATTCAAGGCCAGGCTGGATATGGCTCTGGGTAGTCTGGTCTAGTGGTTGGCAACCCTTCCCATGGCAGGGGAGTTGAAACTAGATGATTTTTGAGGTTCTTTTCAACCCCAGTCATTCTATGATTCCATGATGAGCATACAGTTAGCCCAGCCAGTAAGATATTTCCTATCCAGCAATAGCTGTCAGGCACCAGCACTCAGTCTGCTCACTGTGATCACTTCCCTCCTGCTTAAACCTAGTCAGAATTCAGGACACGGGAAGGGAACCACAGCTGCACCTCCACCACATCCAGAGCCCAGCCTCAAACTTTCCACAGACCATTTCCTACTCCCATGGGAAGCCATATCCACAAGTTTTGCACTGTCTCCAGTGTCTAAAGCTTTTTCTGCATCCTAGCTCCTAATAGGTTTCTAATATATTTCTCACTCTTCTTGCTGTGAAAGGACATGCCATTCTTCCGGCCAGCCAGTCCATCTAGCTCTTTTCTGCTTAACTGTTGTCACTCATACCTTCCTGGCTGTACCAGATGTTGTGCAGTCACACCCATCCACAAAACAGTCACCACTTTTTAAATGATTACTTCAGACTAATCAATAAATAACTGTTAATTTCAACTCTACCATAAGGCCACGGTAATAGTCTTTACTGCACATGCTGCTGGATGGACCCAGAAGGAATGTGGAAATCTGGGTCAGGAAATCTGCAGCCAACATTCTGTGGAACTGCTGCCAGTCAGTTCACCTCTGTGTCTCTTCTTCTACACCTGCAAAATGGGAAAACATATCCAAGAAACGCTATTGTTTCATTGCTTCATATATTGAAAGCACCCAGGATTTGCCAACAAGAAGCAGCACAATAGCATTAATGAGAGCTGCTTTGTAAAAATGCAAAAACAGCTTGTTCTATCATTTCTAATATATATATATATATATATATATATATATATAGCACCAACACTTGTCTTTTAAACAGCTCAAATATATAGTTAATATCAGGTGTGTATCTGGAATCATGAAGCTTCGTTGTTAATCAGCCAATGACTTTGGCTAGGCTGACATTTTCCTAGCTATTTTTAGAGCATGACTCAGATGCTGTGCTACAGAGCCTGCAAAATCCCTGTAGGCTGATACCAGAGCCTCATTCAAAGCTGTACTGAGCATCATGCAAGAAAGGAAAGGAAGTCAGAGGACAAAGGCTTTGTTCACGCACCTTCAGTTCTTTCTTTAGAAAAAGAAATAAACTTGAAAAAGAGGGTGTTGTGGCAACACAGAAGGATACTTGTAACTGCAAGGGAACTCCTTACATTGCTCTCAGCAATTTCATAATGAATCACTGGCCTGGTAGAAATAAAACTGAGCCTTGTAAATGCTATTTCCAGATGTGACTGACCCCCCCCCCCCCCCCCCCCCCACAAAAAAGAAGTGTTGAATTTTTAGCCAGTCCTATGCATAATTGAATCCTTTGCCTCCCTGCGCAGAATCCATTGCTCACCTCATCTCCGTCAGAGAGAGAGCAGCCGCTATGAAGAAGAGACCCCCACACCTGATTAGTGACTTAAATTACTAATGTCCAAGAATAAAGGAGCTACTGAGGATGAAGAAAAGCAGGCATTAGAGAAGGCGGTCTTCTGTGAACTGACTTGTTCTCCTCTATAACTTTGTTATGCGTCACTTCAGAAAGGGCTGATATCCTTGGAGAGTAATTTCATACAGGTTTAATTCTCCGTGCAGTCTCCAGGATCTGCCTAGTGAAGCAGGACATAGCTGGAGTGAAAGCTATTGCTGTGAAGTAGGTTTCTTACAAAAAGAAAGGTCAGGAACTAGGCCTTCCTCCATCAGCTCTAATATGCAATGAATCAAATCCTTTCTCCCTGCAATTCCTGGGTTTTATTTTTAGTTACTTCCCTTTCCAATAGCAAACAGAGGGTAAATATACTTGGTCTGAAGTGCAGTGGAATCTCTAGCTGCATACTGGGAAGAAGTAGTTCCTGTTCTTGGTCTTGCTTGAAAGATGCCCTCAGCACGTTTCCAACCGAAATGTAAGCATGCAGCAAAGTATGGATACACAGTTTGGATAGGGGTAGCCAGGAAGCTGTGTGAGCAGCAGCAAGGCCAGCAGCTCTTTCCCACCAGTACCCAAAGAGTCTGACCTTCTCTGTGCTCTGAGAACAAGAAAGAAAAGCTGTTGTAGAGGCAGAGATGGCTTGGTGCAAGTACAGCTGAAGTTGTGATTGTGATGGATGGCACTGGCAGACTGTTCAACTCATTTGAGTCCTCTGGCAGTGCTTTTTGAGGGATTTTGGCAGTTCAACACAGCAATTACTGCTTAGGGAAAGGCTGAGCTGTCACCTTCATATCTCACCTCCCCCGGCTCTCACTGCCCAGCCTGCTAATATCTACCATCTGGGTTTTGCTGGGCTAGTTATTACACATCCGTGTATTAACGGAGGATTCAAATTTAACAGAATGTTTCTAGCAACAGCTCTGTAGCACATCACAATTAAAATTAACCACGTAGTGCTGTGGTTCTGCTCATTGCCCCTTGATTGCAAATGGGTGTCACCTGCACAAGCAGATGACTGTGCACATCTAAGCCATCACAGTCATCCTGTGTGTTGGCAAAAAGAGGCACCAAAAGCAGGAGACAGTAGGAGATCCTTACAGTGCTCCCACCCCGGCACAGGGACTGAGAGGATCAGTAAAAGCTGCCTGAGCCCACAGCAGGAGCAGCCCACCTCTGAAGTCAGTGGTGCTGTATTGATTTGTATCAGCCAAGCGTCTGGCACTCAGCCTTCCTAAGTACGTGTTATAAGCTACTCTAAAGCAAAGCATAAAAGATTCATAATGCATGCAACCAAGCACGGCAGTAAAGTGCATGTATCACAGAAAGCATTTCTTCAGCACTCCACCAAACCAACAGAAAAGCAGCAGAAAGATTTATGTCTAAGAAGCTTGTGTTTTCATCCCATGGTTGCTTTAATTCTGGTTAGTAAAACTAGAAGTGTTATTTGTGGTGCAGTCATCCTAAGTAGCAGTGTAACCCACAGATCAATAGGGCATCATTGCAGTATAGCATTGCCTTTCACTGTTCTTAGATTTCATCTCTTTCATGCCTTTATTTCAGACAGGAGTGAAAAAACTGTGATTCCTTTCTACATTTTACACATCCTGAGCTTCCTGTACAAGCCACGCAACAAGCTTTGATATCCTTTAAGGAGGACATGCTTTGTATCCTGCAAAGTTACGTCTCTCTGGGTGCTTCCAATAGCAAATAGCAGCTTTTGAATTCTGCTTAGAGGTGCCTGAGAGCACTGCAGATGCGGGATTTCACATGAGCTGAGGTGAACCCTGGTGCAGTTACTGGCCCTTCTGCCCCACAAGGGGCACAGCCCTCAACACAAAGCTATCACCTCCCCTTGCTGACTGCATTGCCAGCAGGCGTTCTGCGTAACATTTGAGTGGAGAGAACTTCTGCCATCAGGTTGCCCAGTATCCTTGGTTTCTAGTGCTCTGAGCAAGCATGCAAGCAGATGATAAATGGAAGTGGATGACAACCATTACTACATGAGACAGCTGGCTACTGAGCTTCTGTAGATATGAACTGGAAAGGGATGACAGACTCAACATAGCTGAAAAAATAAAAGCTTTTCTATCAGAAAAAAATAACACAAAAACCCTATAAACTAAGGACTACGCAAACAAGATAGAAACAAATTAGAAGTACATTGGATGTATGTACTCCAAGCACAGAACAACCTTCTCCACATTTTTTTTTCTGATGAGCCATAAACAGGCTACTGTTGGGAGCTTAACCAATACAGAAAGGTATTGCTATGGAAAATCTCATTCATGACTGTAAAAGGAACAAACACACACAAAAGGGTAAGAAGGGTGACCTTTCTGAAAAGGATTAAATAAAAGCATGAATGCTATTGAGCTTGAAAAACCTTAATACAAGTTCTGAATCAGGTTATTGGAGTAATTACAGTTACTGCATGCATTGCTTTGCAGACCACCATCCTTTGAAAGGATACAGCAAAGGGAGGGAGGAAGGAGAAACAAGAGCAACAGCATTTACTGTAAAGCAGAAGAAAAACATTTGACTCCCTGCTCACCAGCAAGCCTTATGAAACCCCAAAAGTAGAAGTCATCTCCCTTTTCACCCACATTAGAGAATAAACAGAACAGAAAATGTTTCCTAATAGCAGCAAAGTGATGGCATTTAGGAAGGTTTCTGGTATTGTAATCGAGTGACAACAGGAGCAAGCTAACACTGTACTGCTAGAAAGAAAAGAAGTAATCACATTTCCACACCACACACAGTTTGTATTTAATGTGCATCTTTTGTTCAGAGTCAGATTTCATGTCTTGGAGACAGTGAAATGCATTTCTGAATTGCTCTGCTTAACGCTCAGATGTGCAAAGAGTGAGATCCAGTAGCACAGATTCACGCCTTTGCTGGCCCAACCAAATCCCCACAGAGATGATCTCACAGCTGCATAAAATTATCTTCAGCACAAAAGAGAGAAACTCTCACGGTCAGAGCAAAGCTGCTTCACCACTTATGAAGTGTCTGGTTGCTGACAAAACAGGCACGCAGTGCTCAAGCAGTAGCTATCAGAACAGCAGGCAGTTTACTGCTTATGTGCTCTTTATGTTCTCATCCAGTTCTCTCAACTAGCACAAACAAATGATTTACTCAGATTCCCACAGGTTAAACCCATACTTACATAAAGATCAACGCTTAACCCTGCAGACCCAAGACAATCACCTTCCCAGCATGCTGGAGGGGGTGCTCAACCCCCTCCCCCATACCTTGATACGCACCTGGTCTGTGCTGGTCATTGCTAAGGACTCATCAAATGCATCTGGGGAGTCTTGCCAGCTGCTTGGGTTTAGGATTTCACAGAGTGTAGGCAAACAGAAGTGGCTTTTCCAGCACTAACAACCCTTTTCAGAGACACTCCCTAGCTGAAGGGGTGTTTAGTTTGCTATCAGTCTCCATAAGAAACATCACCTCCTCCTTCTCTATTTCTTTAGAACTTATCCACCACCCTCATCTAAATAATGCTGTAACACCCCCTTTGTGTCATCCTTCCCATCCATTTTTTTTTTTGCTGCTTTCCTGACTCTCAGGGCAGGAGACCAAAGCTGATCAAGTATTTCACAAACCAAAGCATTACCATCACCCTGCTTTACCTTGTGGGTATGAAACTTAGCCTGGGCAGGTGCAGATGTTGGCTGGAGGCACTGAATGCTCTCAAAGTGCACCTGAATTTCTGTTGGGTTGTGCTCCTATAAAGGTGCCTGCATGCAGCCTGGGGTTTCTCATGGCTGGGCTGCAGCAGCACCCCCACAGTGGGCATCTTACTTTGGTGTGGTTTTTCTCTTCACCCAAATCCCTGCTTTGATTTGCATGTGACTTCCTGTGCAGGATGGCCACGGCCCTTTGCGGCCATATGATTGCCAGACCAATCCTTGGTCAGCTGAAGTAATGCCAAAATAACCCATTTCCAAGTGAGTGTAGGTACATGCACGCACAGAAGTTCAACTGATTCGCTTTCAAACCACTCCTTGACTTAAAACTCTGACTAAAATGTGGCATCTCTTTCATCTAGGAAGCTTGGGTGGGAGTACTAACTTAAGTCGAAACAAAACCAAACCCAAACAAATCCCACCGGACAGGACCACAATAAACGCGGGCAGCCATCAGCGTTGCCAGGACGATCGTTTCTGCTCTGACACGCGGCTGCACGGCGCTGGGAAACGCATTTGCAGGGAGAGAGAGCCTCCTGGTGGGGAAAAGCCGGCGGTGGAAAAGGAATCCTGGTTTGCAGCGACGGGCGATGTGGGCTGTGCCAGCTGCGGGACCAGGCTGTCCTGAGCCACATCCAGCTTGGCCTTGGATGCCTCCAGGAATGGGGCATCCACAACCTCTTTGAGCAACCTATTCCAGTGCGTCACCATCCCCTGTGTGAAAAACCTCCTTTCATTTCCCCTGTTTTGCTTCTGACCCCTAATTTTGCCAGCTTCTGACCACTCGCCCACTGTTGCTGGTCATAAGAACATTACCTTGCTTGCTGGCTTCGGACTGCCATGTCAGTATCTTGAGCCTTAGGTCTTGTAGCTGGGACTTCTGTGCTGTGTAATTCATGAGAGCCTCATGGGGTTTGGAGAAAGGCAGCAAGGATGTGCTGATGCACAGCACAGCAACTACACAAAATGCAACTTAGCGAGCCTAGCCCCTGCTGCTAGAAAGCCCAGTGCTGCAGAGGTGTGCCAGATATCTGAAAGGCCAGGAGTGGCATAGAGGAGGCAACCACCCTGGTGCTGCTCCTTTATGGGCTTCTGCTCCCCGCCTCCGTTGAGTCAGATATGGTTCAGGTGTGATTTGGGTTGGAGCCAGCACAGCTGCCTGGAGCAGGGACAGAGGAACAACTTTATCTGAGCTCTGGGGCTCAGCCAACACATCTGATGCATTACTGCTCCCAGATGTCTGCTCTGTCCCTCCGCCAGAAGCTACCATTCTTTCCAGCCAGAGCAGGAGGGCATCTGCCTGGGCTTCAGCCACTGAGAGTCACTGTTGGCCTCCCTGTGCAAGCCCATCTGCTGTCTCAAAAATAAGAGGCTAGGCTACAGAGCCAAGCTGCTGAGATGCATTTGTCCAGCAGGACGGCCAGAGGAGCAGAGGGGTGGCCTACAGCAGAGGGCAGCCCAGGTGTGTGAGATTGGTGCTACTTTCCCTGATTCATCTATTACCAGGGCTTCCTTACTTTCAGCTTACTTGCATGGGGAGTGAAGGCTGAGGAATGAGTGTATTCCAAAACTGCACCCTGACTTGTTGAGCACTGACTTCCTATGGCTCATCTATGGTAGATATTAGTGCATTGACCCACTATGGATTTCTTCTTGGCCCTCAAGTCTTCTTATTCTTTGCAGGATGTCCCCAAACTCTCTCACTCCATGTCGCAGTGCTGCCTTCCTAGAGCCAATTTCTTTGGAGTTGGCACCCAAGACTTAGCATAGTCAGCTGCCCTTAGGGCACCTTCAACTGTGCAATATGAAGCTTCCTTGCTTTCCTACCACATTTTGGGTCTCGTGGGAGAGAAGAGACCCTGGGTAGGCTGGCACAGTACAAGTCTGGGTAATGCTCTTAGAAAATACTATCCAGTCCTTTCTATTGATTGTGATGGGACTGAAGGTCACCTCCTTGAATCACAGGAGTACACTTTGACTTATTCCTTTTGCAGGAGAAAAAAATAGAAAAGCATGGAGCAGCAAAGCCTTCTTTCTCTACTTGGACCAGAAATGAAGCTCATTTGTGGAGAAAAGAATGATGTAACCCAAGCCCTACGTATGTGCTTGCAGCCTGGAATTAATTGCCTTACGCCCCTAGTTATTTATAGCCTTGATGCCATTCCCAGCAGCTCAGCACTGGGTTATTGCTGCTGCGACACCCGAGTGTGCCGCCGCCCACGAGATCTGCAGCAGCAGCAGCAGCAGCTGTGTTGTGTGTGCAGATCACATAGCAACTGTGCACTGCTGTCTGCCAGGGGAAACCGGCCCTGCTCTCTCCTATGACCAACCCCCTGTAATTGGCCTTGGGACAAAGCAAGAGAGAGACCTGGAGCCTGGGCTGACAGTACCTCAAACCTTCCTCTGCAGCCCAGGGGTTATTTTGGCTGTATGGAGTGGGGCTGGTGGGACGGGTTGCTCCAGCTGAAATCATGGGCCAGGATCAGGGAGAGCTGTGTGCCTGCAGCATGGCTGCTGCTCTTCCAGGGCTTTTTGATACCCTTTTTTAAAAATTTATTTATTTATTATTTTCCACATCTTCCAGAAAACTTTCAAGTCTCTTAAGTTTCTTTTGGGCAGGATTGTAAGCAGCACACCTACGATGCATAGATCAGGCTGCATATATGACAGCATCGACACCTTTGGGGATGAGGGATCCAAGGATGAGCATCCTGGTGACACTTCGCACCTGCACAGCAGTGCCATCACATGATGTAACACATGATGTAACACATGATGTAACACACGATGTAACACATGATGTAACACATGACGTAACACATGATGTAACACACAATGTAATACATGATGCCCAGTGCTTGGTGTGACCACAGCTCTCCCTCCAGGATGTGGAGGTGTTCACCCCCGCCAGCTTCTGCTCTCTGATCAAAAGCAGCAGGAGCACAACAGGAGCCAGGCAGAAGCAGGTGGCCAGGCTGCGGCTCAGGTCCCTCCTGTCTGCAGCTTCTGCTTTCTGTCGGTGCCAATGTTAGCAATGAGAAACAACCGGTGACTTTCACACATCAGAGAGTGCCAACTTGACTGCCTGTTAGAAAATACGTAGGACACGGTCATCAGATTCGTTTTATTAAAAAACTTGCAATAAAATTCCTTGAAATTCACAATCTTAACTTCGATAGTTGCAATATTTTACTGGTACATAATAACACAGTCTCACATATTTACATTATAATCTTCTATATAACAAAAATAGCCGTGTTGTACTACTGAATAACGCTTCCAAATATTAGCCTTACTGTTTCAGTACTTCCCCCAGCTGAGTCACTGTCCATGCTCTTTAGCATTTACAGTATATAACAAAGCAAGATGAAAAGGAAAAAAGAGCGCGTGCCTTGTGACTGCAGGCAAATCCCTTTAGGACGGTGCTTCCGACTCCCACATTTTTACAAGAGAGATAAAGTGCATTGGAAGGGAAGGTGTACACATCATAAAATGTCAGCATAGAGTGACGCTGTGTTTGCAGTGCGGTGCAGAAAATAAACCTAGAGAAAAAGCTCACTTCACAAACTGCAACTGCCGTTGTGGCAGCACGTTCATAGGTAGGAGGACAAAAATAAAAGCTGATGGTAAGAAAAAGAGCTGCCTGTGCAAATGCCACAGTGTGATGCTGTCATGGCCTTTCACTCAGTGCTTCCCAACCCCAAGTGCAGCCACTTGAAGAAAGGAGCTTGTTTTTTTTTAATGTGGAGCTGAAGGCTCTTTCCCACGGGCAAAACCAATGCAGCGCCAGTACCAGCAAAACAGCTTTGGCCAAAACCATGTCCTGATCTGATGGCCCCGCAGATGATGAGATGCGGGGTGTGAGTGTGACGCCCTCGCCCTGTCCCCAGGTTTCTCAGGCTGTTGGCTGGGACAGGGAGAGGCAGGGTTGGAGCACATCCTCTCCCGGTGCCTGACATGGGACCGATCGCCTCTGAGAACTTCACTGATACAGAAGGTTGTTTCCCAACTGGAAATTACTTTGGCAAGCTGTGCACTGATGCATATGGTATTTATTCATACTTTTCCCCCTCCCTTTTTAACACTGGCATTTGCTGGTGTGGCTCTGCAGCATGCGAGAGGAGACGCTTGAAAAAAACATAGGGGCCATCACTGGAAAGCAGAATTGTTCTGCTCTGTTCATGAACTGCATCCAAATAGGACACCACGTTTTGTTTTGGTTTGCTTATAAACTACTCTAAATAAAAATAATTCTCTTCTGGAAATGGATGGAATGTATATCTTGACAAGTACAAAACCATTTGAAGTGCTCACTAAATACAAGGTACATCTTGCTATCAAAAGACCCTCCCACCTGCTGTCCCCTCTTCACATTTCTAGTTACAAAATGGTACGGTCATTTCAGCTTCCTAACATGGAGCAAGAAGGAAGGGTGCCATTATGTATGCATATAAAACACTTAGAGCTGGGATAGCTGTATACATTCAGAGCAACCAGGCATCTTGATCTTGCTATTGTTTTTAACACCACACAGCACTGAAGAATTGGGAAATAAACTAAAAAGGGAAATGCTCTTTCTTCTTTATTATTATTATTATTTGGGGCTTTTGCTCCAGAAAGCAATAGCTTCCACCGATTCACAATTAAAATAGACGAGAGAGGCAAGATTGATTTCAGATGGAAAACCCATCCATTGGCTTTTCCTTCAAAATGTGCAACACATCTGATCCATCTTTCCTCCTCTGTTTCTCTCTTTGAAATACAGCTCGTGCCGAGAAAGCCTTTTTCTTTTCCACGGAAAAGAAGAACCGGGGAGGAGAAAGCGAGCTGAGCGGCTGTGAGCCGCGGTGATGCCGCACAGCAGAGGGCAGCCTTCGCCCTCGCTCGCCGCCTCCCAGCCCGCAGCTGCCATCTGCTACCGACGCATCCCGAGCTCAGAGCCCATCTGGCGCTCCTGTTTCAGACGCACAACTCTCCATTTGTCCAGGTAACAGCTTGTTAGAATTCAAGAAGTGCTTGTGTCGGATCGATTGTCCCTATTAAAAGGCCTGCTAAAACAACATCCCCTGTTACGAGAGACACGGGCAGCACAAATTGCCAGAGAGAAAGCAGAATGGCATTGGCTTTAGCCCACCAATTCCCTTCCCTTGTGCTGGAGCGACACTTTGTGACGGAACTGATTTCTCTACCATTCTAGTCCTACAAAATGGAGGCAGCAGAACAGCAAAACAAGTCCTGCCTTCTGTTTAGACAGCCAGCTTGCCCTGGCCCATATTTCTAGCAGACCAGAAACTTTCATCCTACAACAAGGCTGTACAAGAACTACAAATGGTTAAAAAGTCTCCATTATTGCTAATGAAATAGAAGGTAATAAGTGACTACTGGTTTCCATGATTTGCACGGCCTGTGAACTCATATTCCTGCCTTATTTCAAACTATATGCTCAGTTGTGAGCTTTTCTATGGACAGAGACCAGGCAGGAATGAGGCCCTTATAAACACAACCTAGGAGACTCCCAAGTGCCTGGGCTGAGATGCATCTCCTGCTGCCAAACACAACCTGTCTTATCATTTCAGTGCAGACCCATTGCCACAACAGGGACTTGCAGGTTGTCCACAAAGTCTCGTGCTCTGATCTTTGCCTGTTCATCACTGAATCCCCTCTTAGGGCTGTAGTGCACATTCCAAGGAAAAAGTTTGCAAGTCAAAAGAGCAGAGAATCTATACAACAACTGCACTCCAGGTTAAACCAGACTGGGAACTAAAATACATTTTATGAAGAATCTTGCAGCTGTGTACTAATGACTATCAGTACATAGAGGCATCGAGGGATCTGCAGATAGTTATCTGCCAGGGCAACCCACCCAGGTGCAAACTTCTTCTGAGCTTGATGTTTTTCAAGTTAGATGAGCACCTGTTTTTATTTAGCGAGGAGGAGGAGAAGAACCTGGATTACCAGGTGTGACAACAAAGACGTTTGGATCACAAACTGCATATTCTTTGTGAAACACTGAATTCTGAGCTAGATCTGTCTCCAGCACTTGGGTTCATTTTGTTCACAAAATAAGAATGTATCACAAACGGGTTGTTCAGTAGGAGACAAAGTACTGACCTTCTTGCAACAACATCATCTGGATCTGATCCAGATTTCATTAAAGTAGCGAGATCCCAGAGACCTCTTGCATGTGATTTCAGTATTTTTATTTCAAATTGCTTCTATAAAGCCTTTTCCTTTATTGCCATGTTCTCTCACATATGGAAACACTCTAAAAATGGCAGCAGCTTGTTTTCACTACAGTTTCCATAGACATTTCAATGTACTTACAGATGCATATGTGGAAATGTAATTCCGCAGAATGCTTAAAGAACCAATTGTAGCACTGCATCAGTCTCAGTCCTGTTTCTCAGGCTCTGAGGCACTCAGGGAAAAGAAACAAGCCCCCAAACCCACAGCAAGGGTCTCCATCAGAATGGGTGGGTGAGCCAAGGATTCAGAGCTGGTGCCTTGCACGCCTGCACACACATTAGGCTGGCTATAAGCACAGAACTCATGCAGTTTTATTATGTCTCCCATCTATCAAACAGACCTTTGGGAACACAGCTTAGTGAAACTCATGAAAACCAAAGGGAACGCAGAGCACGGGCTCTGCTTGCCCAAGGTTTATTCTGCAACACAGTTGGAATGAAGACAAGCTGGCGAATGTTCTCCCACGTAGTACTTGCTAAAGGGAAATAATAGGAAAGAGCCTAAGGTGACAGAAGCAGGAAGAGCAAGAGGAACACTGCTCAGAGAGCTGTGCTGTCCTCCAGCCAGGAGGTAACCCCTGCCCTATCCATGCTGTCCTGGCAGCAGGCATTGTCTGTAGCAGCAAAGCCACTCTGCGCAAGTGTGCAGAACTGCATTCTTGAGCACTCTTTGTCAGAGGGCACCTCAGGATTTTGTTTTTCCATCACTGTGGGCCAAAGGCTGCTCTCTGTTCTGAACAGGTAGTGCTGTGCCCCCAGCAGCTGAATCCCACCTGCTTAATGCCAGAGCCCTGGGCTGGCAGACAGCAGCAGTACTGAGGAACTGCCAAACGCTCTCAGGAAGGGAATAATTTTGCCCAAATGTGCCAATGAGGAGGTTTAATTTTACCCTGTGAAGAATCACAGTGGAGAGATTCACATAGGCTAAACTGTGCGTGGGCATGCAGATCTGTAGAATTAAGGCTTTCGTCTATTACAAACAAACCTCTGGGATCTTAATATTTAGGAAGCACCTCAAATTCCCAAGGCATTCACAGGTCATACGTACAAAAAACACTGGCAGCCAGGTCCTACTTTAGGAAAACATCTCCATTTGACACAGGGGTTTAAATACGTTCATAGAAGAACTGTTGAAAATAATGTGATTTCTGTACAAGCCCCAAATTAACCATAAGTGCTTTTCTGAACAAGGATGGATTAGAACATTTATGTAAGTGCTTTCCTCATTTCTGCCTTCAGTGAGGTGTGACCTGGCTTTGCACTTGTGATCACTTCACAGCACTCAGAGCTACACAACACCGAAGGACAGAGATGGAGAAACATGCTTTCTGAGCAGGTAGAATTTGGAAAACAAAAGCCAAAATGCTCCCGGCCCAGATTTGCTAGGACAACTCTTTTGAAAGACCAGAACAGGGTGAGATGTAAAAGCACCCTGCCCCTGAGGGTGGCCAGCCCTGGATGCCAAGAGACTGGATCTAGGATGGGGAAGTATTATTGCTCCTAGCAATATGGGCAAGAGCTCAGTTACCATGTGCTGCTGCATTAAGCATAGCTCCCTTTATGATTTTGCCAGGCAAATGACTCCCTTCACTGTTAACTGGAGGTTTCAACTCCTGCCTCACCTTTTTTACAGCCTCTGCTGCAAACACAGACCTTGTCTGCTATGCTGTACTGTGGGGGACTCCATTATAGCAACAGATAATCAGACAGTTTGTCCATTAACTTAATTCCTCTGGCAAAACAAAACGAACACTTTGTGGCAGGTCCTCTGAAACTCCAGCGATTCAGTTAAGTGTTTTGTCTGTGTGCTGGGCTGCAGCAGGCGGCTGTGAAAGGATCACTGACAACTCGGACATCCTGTTCATGATGCTCTGTGACATGTAGCACCCAGGCTCCAGCACTAGAGAAGATAATGTACCAGCATCTGCACTTTCCACTGGGAGACCTGTCTGTGTACAACCAGCTTCTCTCTTTCTCCTACAGTCATTGGTGATGTTTCACTACTATATAAAGGGCCAACAGGAAGTGCAAGCACCACTTTTATCTCATTTCAGTCCTATATTCAGAGCTTAAGTGGAGCTGATGTGGTACTTGGTGAAAACTCTGTTGTGAAGGGGTAAATTTAAGCATCACTGTGGGCTTTACCCATAGCAGCAGGGAATAGAGAAAACATTAAAAAATACAGAAAAAATAGTAACAGAATCACAAATATTGGCAAGAGTGACTCAGCTGCATCCTCCCTACCAATCTCTAACGTCCCTTTCAAATCAAACAGATTTCAAACTGCTTGCATCTCTTTAATGAAGGAGAGATGTTCATGTGAATGGCTTATAAAAATGTCACGGCACATATCTGGATCCTGGCTTTCAAGCCTCAAACATACCCTACAATTCAGGGACTAAGAACACCAAAAAAAAAACCAAGCAAACGACTGAGTTCTAACTGAACCCAAAGCATGGAGTATAAATCTTCCTTCTTCCCACAACAAAAAAGCAAGCTGTCCACAGTTTTAGGTGCAGTTCTAAACACATTTGTTCCTGAATAAAATCTGACAAGCTGAATTTTGGGTGGGAGCTGTTTTCCCCAGCTGAGCAAATCCAAAAGAAAGTTTAAATATAGCAAGAAACCCAAACGGTTGTGTTTTGAGATGCTGCTGTGATGCAAGTGAAAACGTTTGACCTCTCCATGAAATTTCAATGTAAGATGAATCGTTGATTCTGCTGACTTACTCAGGAGGCAGTAATGTGATTCAAATCATCTGACTGTCAACAGAAACCTTTTACTCTTGTAAAACAGGAAGCTAAGAATGCTTTTTCACAGTTAAATATTTTGACTGAAAAATGAAATCTTAGGTTGAACAAGCAATCGTGAGCTTTTCCCTGGAAGCGCAGCTCTGGATGGATTAAATGTAACCACAAATCATTCCGATTTAGATGTTTTGATTTGTGTTACTTCTGTTAATTTTCAGATTCCTTCCTCCTTACCCAGAATGGTTTGGCAAGTAAGTACATACTAACATGTAGTACATACTGACATACTGTACTAATAGCATAAAATGCAGCAAAGGACTACAAAGACGGGGTGAAGCTTGATATACTTCTTTCTCTCCCTCAACTCTGTATCATACTTGTCTCAAAGACAGCTGTACGTAGAAGCCAAAACAATGCTGTTTTAAACCAAATCTCAGCAATCTTTGTTAATTCAGAGCTCTCTTACAAATAAAGACCTTCAGATTACAACATTTCCCAGGCTCCACTTAATGCAAGCAGGTTTCACATTTACACAGGATGCTGGTGCACCATCCCTCTGAAGCCACGTGTACTTCATGAGGAAATAACAGGCAATGATAGATCCTGGAGTGGGATCATTAAGTGACCAGTAAACGGGGAATTCAGGTATCTGGACTGAACTCTTGAAAAAGCTGGGGGTCAGTCAACAAAAAGAATGTCTATTGATAACAAACTATAAACAAACAAACATACATAACAAACATACCTCTTCAAAAAAAAAGAAACAAAACCGCGATCGAACAAGTGTAGAAAACACTCAAGCTGTCATTTCAGTTGCGTATTTATGAGCCACTGAAGAGTTACATGGCTGCTCTCAAGCACGTGGGCAAACTGGAAGCGTTCATCTCCCATGTGAACATTACGAATGTATGTAGATGACAAAACTGCATCCAGGCAGACACAACTGTTGCTATTGCTTTTCATGACCGTCTCAGAATGGAGTGTGCAGGAGTGACAGTGCTCTGGAGGCAAGTGCGTGACTGGTCCAAATCCTAGAAGGTTGACTCGGTCCCTCCCTGTGGCCCTTCCCTGTAGTTTAGTCTCGGAGATCTGTTTGTTTTTCAAGACTTCACCTCTTCGCAGTCTTGGTCAGTGGAAAGCTCCACATCGGACAGTCCAACCTCCATGGCCATAATCAATGAAATATCTGAATCGCTGCTGACTGCTGGCTCCTGTTCATCTGCGAGAGTAGAAAAGACAGAAAAAAGGCATTATGCTCACATCTTTCAGTCAACACAGCACTATTTTTCACATCTGCAGATAGGTCCAAAGAAACCCAGGTTTCTCCAGTGCTGAAGTTGTGCTTAGTTTCCAAACCTTGCTCTTACTCAGTACATGTCTAAAACACTGCCAAAACATCACAAAATTGACCCCATCAGTAGACAGAAACATGATGACAAGGAGACTGGATGAGTAGCACTTTCTACTCTTCCTCATCCTCTTTAGGCCCATTGTTTCTATGATCTTCCTCCCATACACCTCAGTACTTCCTTCCCCCACCCCTTCCTTGATGTGGCACCATCCCACTCACTCCTCCAAAGGAAATGAAATAAGATCATGGGCACATGGTGGAATGTGTTGGTTACCAGGAAAACACTTCTAACTGGAAAAAGGTCTCATTGGATGCTAGAATCTCTGCAACCTGGGGCTTTTAACAGGGTGCTAGGTGAATTTTTTGAAGGAGCAACACAGGTGCCATTAGTTCTGCCCCTTGACATGGGACCAAGCTACCTGCCTTCTCTAGTGCCTTCCCTCTCATTTTTAGGCCCTTCTTCTATTCACTCTCTGCTCTGATTTGCAGATACCTTGCAAGTTTCTGATCCAGGCCAAAGAAATCTACTTTAATCCACCATGATCCCAGACACAGTAGGAATCAGATTACTGAGTTCACCAAACAGCAAGTCCTATCAAAACTGCAAGTGTGGGAGGAATAACTTATTTTTCTTTTGATTCTGCAGTGCTTATTCTGTGTGTATTTACTAGCAGCTAAAGCCAACAGATTTTGAAGAACTAAAAGCTGATTTTATTTCAAGAACAACCAGGAGAAGCAAAGCACACTTGATCTCTGGGGAGATTTTCAAAGGCACAAAAATCACCTAGGTGACCAAGTCCCTGAGAGAAAAGTCAATGGTTCATATTTTCAAGTGGTTTAATTACAATAATGGTACTTATACTGCAACAATATAATGCATTTAAATGCGTGGCAGTTTTTCCTTTACGTATTTTATTTTTCAGACAATAGAAGCAGAACGTGACTGATGCTAAAGTATCTAAAATTTGAATATGTAAGAAACAATAAACATGAAAGATTTAGAAGCCAAGAAAACAGTACGTCATCACAATTTAATTGTTCACTTGAAGCTAAGGGAACACAATTAGCCTCTTCTCAAGAGCTACACGATTTTTAAGTCAGTTTTAAAGAAAAAGCATGTACTTACTTGTGCTGTTATTAGACCCCATGTTCTACAGAAAGAGCTTCAGCAAGGTCTGCATTATTCAAACTGAAAAAAACAGCGTGTTCCTTTATAACACCCCCCATCTTTCACCCTGGATTATTTTTATACTTTCTTGATTGCAAGATAAATAATTAATACACACGGCCTCTCTATAACTGCATATTTTTTCCTAGTAGCAAAATGTCTCAAGGCACTGCTTCAGACTATAAATATTTCTACTGGGGACAGAGTGGATGCTTACAAACTGAATGGTATAGCTTGCAGACTTCAGTGGGTTTCAATTGCATGTAACCATGCAGTGAACTGACAGACCCAAGAGTGCAGAAGTGCAGCACGTACACCTCCATGACCTAAAGCACCATCTGTAGTGGTGAGAGCTCCCTGAGCCAGAACGATGCGCTTCCAGATCACTGGATTATTCATCAGTCCCTTGTAACTAATACAGTTCTCCAAAACAATGACAATGACAGTGGTGGTTTAAATGTAGTCCTAGGAGCAAGTTTACATCTGCCTGAAAGAGTTCCTAGGGCTTAGCCTTGTTGAATAGCTGCTTGGAGCATCCTTGAAAGAAAGGTGATTTTCATCTGAACTAGCTGTGCAAGGAAGGCTGAATGGAGTGACAGAGCCACAGGCAAGCTGAAGGGGTGGTCTGAGTGGCCAAAATCAAGTGTCAGAGAGTCAAATGAGAATTGTTTATGGTGCTGAGATGCTATTTAAAGATTTGCCATTTCTTTCAGGGCTGCACAGAAGAAAAAGATTTCAAGTGCATTCGAAACAGACAGAACAGAACCAGATCTACAGCTCACCTACCAACAGTCTAACCCACAAAGCTACAGAAGCACATGCTTTTCAAAATGGCAAACATGAATTTTACATTACACTTTATATACCTAGTGGAATTCTTGTATCTTAGTCTTTACATACTATGGTCTCTGTAGTCTGTTTTCTTTGGGAGTGAAGTGCAGGTCAATAGGAACAATGAACACAGGATCCTAAACACGCCCATGTGCTAGCATTGCTTCTCCAGTGCTGCAAAACTACCCAGGAACACAGATGTTCCATGTCCCTTGCTTGCTAACAGCACAGTTCAGAACCCTAAAGATGCAGCCTGCTGCTTCAGCAGAATGGGGAGGCATCAGGCATCACCTCTCCTTACTCCTTCTCATTCTGCAGGGTCAGCACTGACATTTCTTTGGAAGACGCAGACAACACAAGGATACTAATTCATCCCTCAGCTTTATGTGCTTGATTCTGTAAATAGGAGTCTTACTGCTGACCACAACACTCACACAATGTAATCTCAGGGAGACTGCAGAAGTTACACCAGCTGCTGCTATATATGGGTGTAGATCTGACTCTAAGTCTTCAAACTGCCCCGCCGTGGCTCTCCCTCATAACGCAGACTTCCCAGACTGGCATGGGGCTCCTTTTGGCCAGCTACACAATAACATGAGCTAGCACAGTCAGAGAATTTCATTAAAGGTAAGCAAACCTCAGTTAGGCTGCAAGTGCCAGGAGTTTGCCTGCATACTGCACTCCCAGTTTTTAGATCTTGTTTACAATGACAAAGGTTACACAGTCACACAGCCTTTACAGAACAAGCCTGGCTCGCTGTTAAAAACTTTTACAGCGTTTTGGTGAGTTTTGTACAGTGTGGTGTATGTTTGAGGTGAGGAGCTCAGCTTTCTTTTAAAAATAAATAAAATTTGAGAAGAAAAAGGAAATAGTTGAGCTTTTTTACGACCCTAAATTTTAAACTGATCTTATTTTGGAATATATGACTTTTGGATGTTTGAGATTGACAGTTCTGCCTAACAACAAGTACTATAATACTTCCACTGTGTTTTATAGCATTTCATGCCACGGGCAAAAAGCCTTTTGCTTAATGAAGCAAAAAGCACATCCCAATCTGCTTTTCAGTCGGAGTGCGAGCGCCTACAGCCAGCAACTGTAGACCTCACTGCCACATTCCTCTCATGTCAGCGAAACGCAATACACCACAGCACGCTGCCTCTTGCCAGACAGACTTTTTCCACTCACTTACATTCCCTGACACACATTCATTTGAGAGAGGCGCAATAAAACAAACTCTTTCTCTAGTCAATGTTACTTTAAACTTAATTATGCTGGAGCAGGAGGAATATTACCATGTAAAGATGTCCTACATAATAGTAGTAAAGCCCTTACTTTTCATAAAGTTCATTAAATTATGTATATACTTGTTTACAATTGCAACCAAACAAGGATGAAAATAGATAGTTACTCCGGTGCTTTCAAACAGTAAGACTGCATGCTTGTGGTTGTCTACTGCCACTGCTACTCCTAACACTGTGCACACCTGTACCTGTTGTAGACTAATAAATATTCCAAATGAAAAAGGACAGACTACAGGTTTGTAAGAATTTCATACTGTTGCAAGAGTCCTGGGAAGGACTTAGACATTCAACATTGAGTGAAAAAGTGCATTTAGAAAATACACAGGTAAATATGTAGGCATGGGCACGAATTGAGATACAGGTGAACGACCAAGCAAGGAAGAGGAGCAAATCAGGTACAGTGATGTACCTGTGGTGGGTTTTGTACTCATGGAGGCCTTACTTCTGCTCCCCACTGTGCTCCCTCCAAGGAGGCTGCATCATGGCCAGTGCAGCAGAGCTCTACTAAAACTGCTCTTGTTTACTCCAGATGCCATGATTCCCCCTAAGCTATCAGGGCTGGAAACGCTGCAGATTCTTACTAGGCTAAGTGGCCCACAGTCAATCCGCATCCAAGAAATCAACAGGAAAAGAACAAAATGGAAAAATGTTATACTGCTAAAGTTTCTCAGCATTAAATGCAGACAACAGACTCCTTTCCTCCTCTAGACCTTCACGTAGCTACCGCCTTAGGGGAATAAACAGAAGTATTGATTATTGGATGTCAAATGAGACCTGTCACCAAATGTGTAATTAGGGCTTTAAAAAAAGTGTAACTAAAGGCAGCAATCTCCTGTTCTTGTGGATTAAAAACATGGGCTGCAGCAATAAGCCATTCAGCTGGGAGTCAGCCTCCCTTCCCTCATCTATTATCAGTGTTCTGTGAACTAATTCAGCATACTAAGGAACTTAGCCTTGTCCTGAGTGCAATTAAACCATTGCATAGAGCAGTGCAACTGCCAATGTTGTTTGTTTGTTTTTTTTTCATCTTACAGCAGGAATCAGAGTAAGAAAAGAAAGACTGGTATTGTGCTACTGACTTTGGTGTAACCTACCTGCTTAGCTTTAAAGCTGAACACTTAACACAAGTCTTCTTTCCCTTTTAGTCCAGATCTTCCACTCTTGATAGTAGATGCCCAGGTTTGAGGAGAAATGAAATACTTTGAAAAATGTATCATTTACTACCGAACCTCAGCTGAGAGAAACAGTACAAGGCAATGGTACTCTAAGACCTGGTTCTGACTATAAATACACAGCAAAACAAATGAACTTCAGTTCAGTATTCATTTCACATTTTTCACTACTGTGAAATATATCCAATTTCAGAACTTTTATCTTCCGAAGGTAGAACTGAGCCAAAACACAAATTCTTGGGTGATGGTTATGCTTTCAGGTACAAAGGTATATCTAAAATTTATGTTGAAGCATAAACCTTATTCTAGTCCAGTGCACACTTCTATTTAACAAACATTGCCCCCAGTCAGATGTGACTAAAAACATCTTGTTCTGGAAGGAAATAGAAATATGATCACCAGTTGGAGCTATGAGGACTTGAGAAAAATAAATATCCAGGGTCAACAGAAGCATTGAAACGAGACCTTCACCAAAACAGATTCTGGTCAGTACAAAGCCACAGAGACCTGCCAAGGCATGCATCGCTATTCCAGTTTTGCTTTCAGTATTACAACCCGAACACACTATCCATCACATCTGATGTATGACAGGGAGACAGGAAACATTACTGGAGCTCTCCATTTTTCTTTGCCCAAGAACTTGCATTGTTATTACAGAGCTTATTGCTCCCTCACAGCGTAACCTTGCCACAGAATTACCTTGCTGCTTAAGGTCTACCAAAAAAGGAGCATGGTCCTATGGACTCAGTACATCAAATGGCAATACTTCACAGCCAATCACATTTCTTTGATTGCTAAGACACTTTTCTTTGAAAACAGGGATTCTAAAATTTATTCTCAGATTAATCATCCAATACTTTTTATTGGATCATTTAGTTAAATATGTACAAAATTCCTTCCACATCATCTCAATAAATCATACTTTGGAACAGGCTGTAACTGTACTAACAACAAACCTGACTAAAGAAATGCCTATACTATCTCTAATGCAAAAGAAGCAATGGGAATATGTTTGAGTAGAGGGGGCTATTAAAAAAACATGTTGCTAATGAACTCCTTTATGCAGAGGCTAATAAAATGGATGAAGAAGACTGGCTGGCTGCAGCTGAGAACAAAGTAATGGGGAGGTATTTTTATTGATATTCCCTGGCATCACAGACAGACTTATCTGCACAGCAAGGGCAAAAAGTACTTGAACACGGTAGGTCCTCTTGGAAGGAAAGGCAAGAGTCTTTTCCACAGATTACTAGCCAGAGCTCTGTGAATGCACTAATGGCAGCACTGCCTCATTCAGAGGATAAAGCAGCAGCATATGGAACACACTGCAATGAGTACCTAAACATCAACACACCAGAATGAACCAAATGCTGTGACTTGGCAACATTTATCTAAGAAATAACTTCAAAACTCTTTTTAACTGGATCAACCTCAAAGTGGCTGAGAGACATCCTAGGTGGCTCTGGACATGATATAGTCCTATGGAAAGAGCAGAGTTTTGCAAAGCCAACTCGTGTTAGCTTCTTATTCAGTGAAAAAGTAACAGTCTTTTTCCCTTAATTTTTCTGTAGGAGATGTATCTTGGGAGAGCAGACAGCATCCTTTTATGGGGGACAGCCAAAGATGTAGCTCTTCATCTCCAAGTATTCAAAGTACAAAGGGTAACATCATTCTGGAGGCAAGCTATTGAGATGGAAAGACACAACTGTTCAAGGCATTTGCTAACTCTGTGAGCCCAGATAAGACATCCTAAACCTTAGCTTTCAGCTGTAACATTAACCTGCACACTGTATGCTCCAGGCATGTGCTCTGCTGCCTTTAGGTACAGCAGTAAGTACTTAAAAAAAAGGACATAATATTATTAGTAATGCAATCAAATTTCCAAAAGCCCTGATTCCTAGAAAGGAACATACTGTACTTCAGTGATAAACTTTGATACCAGTTACATGAAAAGACATCTTGTCAAAGTTTTAGCAAGATCTATAAACTCATTTTCGTAAACAGTAGGGAAAGTGGAAAATACCACCATAAAACACATGGAACAGATAAGTAAGTGCATCTGCAGAAAGCTGAGCAAAAGGGAAAGAACATATACCAGATGTTATTGCATTGAGACCTGGAGACTTGATTCACTGGAAAAGCAAACTCTCTTTTGTTCATTTCACACACACACACAAGGACATACTCTATGGGATTTTGTCCATGAATTGGAAGATAATTCCCTGAAATTCGCAACATGCAATAAAATCATTTTAGGAGTCCACACTTTGGATGTTTGTCTTCTGCCTGTAAGAGGCTGGCTGACATTCTGGGAACTCTTCATCAGCTGCCTTAGCAGGGAGCCGCCAGCCCTCTTCCTGATACAATGAACATGCTTCTGCCAAGTATGACACAAAAAACCTTAGAATTGTTGCTTTTAATATGCTTTTCTCATTCTCCTTACTCTTATGGGTCATACTTAATATATTCCTGCCCTGGGACCGGCAAGGAAACTCCTTCTGTGGCTTAGTTACTGCATTATCATCTTCTCCCCTCCCTATGACCAGTCTTTCCTCTTGCTTCTTGGAAACTCAGTAAAAATATAATCAGAAAAATTAGCTGAACGGTTGACACAGCCATTACACCAGGGCGTCTGCACATGCCACTATCCCCTTGTATCAAATAGGCCCCACATTTGATTGCCAGACAAAAAACACTCCTTCCTTTATAGTATGGCGTCTCAATAGACTCTTAACCCTTTGCAAGGCCCCTCACAGGCCTTCTGCCGTCTGGAAGGAGACAGCAGCACTGGGAAGCCACTGTCCATGCCAAAATACAGCACTGGCTGCACCACTGCTCAGGATTGTATGTCCTAGTGCCCACAGCAAGTTTCAGAAATAAATGTAAGAAATAAATGCATTTCATTCGGTGTACAGCCTGCTAAAGCTGATAATTATTTGGAAGACACAAAATTATTCATGCAGTTGATTCAAAATCAGAAAATGAGATCTCTCATAAAAAGAGAAAAGCTTCAGAAGTACAGAAGACTGGAACTGCAACAACATGACAGTTTTGTACTTCAAGATTTTTAGTTCTGAAAGATTTCAGCTACTTTCGGTAACATCCTGCCATTTTCTACTCTAAAAGTTCAAAGAAACATTAAATTACATTTTCCACTGAATGTCAAACAAAAAGTCTAATTTGAATATTCATCAAATTAACTTACAAGAAGCCTGTTAGGCCCAGACTGAACCCAAATCCCTATCACTGTGCAATCCTTAGCGGTGTTAGGAACACACGTGCAGGTATTATTCCTTGATCATTTTTATTACTCTGAAATTTCTGCATGCAGATCTGCTTTCTGACTCAGCTCAAGCACAGACTGGTGTAGCAGCAGCATGACAGAGCCAAGTGATGAGGTCCAGCTCCCTACCTTAGCTTGCCCTTCTGTTACCTAGCCCTGCCATTCCTCTGGTTGGCTGGGAAGTTAATAATTTACAAAGATACCTGAAAACTAATTTGAAAAAAATGTTTGCGAGATTAGCAACTGAATAGACTGGCTCAGTCATGGGGCAAATAATGCAGCCAACTTCAGGGGAGAATCATAGAATGGTTTGGATTGGAAGGGACTTTAAAGATCACCTCGCTCCAGCTATTGGCAGGGACACCTCTCTCTAGACCAGGTTGTTCACAGTTCCATCCAGCCTGGCCTTGATTGCTTCCAGGGAGGGAGCATCCACAGCCTCCCTGAGCAACCTATTCCAGTGTCTCATCACCCTCACAGTACAGAATTCCTTCCTAATATCTAGTCTAAATCTACCCTCTTCCAATTTAAAGCCATTTCCCCATTTCCTGTTTCTACCTGCCCAAAAGTCCCTCCCCTGCTTTCCTGTAGGCCCATTTTAGATACTGGAAGGCCACTATAAGGTCCCCCCAGAGTATTCTCCTCTCCAGGCTGAAGAACCCCAGCTCTCTCAGCCTGTCTCCATAGCAGAGGTGCTCCAGCCCTCTGTGTTGGGGGGGCGTGGGTGCATTACTCCAGGAAGGGACTCACAAGAGCAGAGTAGAGGGGCAGAATCACCTCCCTCGACTTCCTGGCCATGCTTTTCTTGTTGCAGCATGGGATACGTTTGGCTTTCTGGGCTGTGAACACACATTGCTGGCTCATGTTGAATCTTCCATCAACTGACACTCCCAAGTCCTCCTCAGGGATGCTCTCAAGCCACTCTCCACCCAACCTGTTTCTTTGCTTGGAATTGCCCCAACCCAGCTGCAGGACGTTGTATTGGCCTTGTTGAACTTCACAAGGTTGGCATGGGCTCACCTCTCAAGCGTGTCCAGGTCCCTCCAGATAGCATCCCTTCCCTCTAGCATATCAACTGCATCACTCAGCTTGGTGTCACCTGCAAACTTGCTGAGGGTGCACTCAATTCCACTGTCCTTGTCACCTACAAAGATGTTAAATAACACCAGCCCTGATACCAATCCCTGAGGAACACAACTCATCACCGATTTCCTCTTGGACATTTTGCTGTTGACTACAACTCTGAGTGTGACCATCCAATTCCTTATCCAGCCAGCGGTCCATCCATAAAATCCTCTCTTCTCCAATTCAGTGACCAAGATGTCATGCAGGACAGCATCAAGCACTTTGTACAAGTCCAGGTAGATGACATCAGATGCTCTTCCATTATCCACTGATGCTGTAACTCCATCATAAAAGGCCAACAAGTTTGTCAGGCACAACTTGACTTTGGTGAAGACATGTTGGTTACCATCAACCACCTTCTCTTTATTTTCCATGTACCTTCAGCAGGATCTGCTCCATGATCTTGGCAGGCACAGAAGTGAGACTGACTGGCCTGTAGTTCCCTTGATCTTCCTTTTTTTACCTTCTTGAAAATGGGGGTCATGCTTCCCCTTTTCCAGCAGGTTGGAACATCATTATACTGCCATAACCTTTCAAATATGATGGAGAAGTATGCAGAAGAAAAGGAAGGAAGGCATCCCTGCATTCAACATCTATCCCTGCTGCACCATGACATTAAACGTCTGAGCCACAAGGTGTGGCACGGAGGCTGCTTTTTTATTTTGTTTTCTTGGCAGCTGCTAAATGACCAGGGCTCCTTGGTGATGTTGCAAAACAAACAGCATCAAGTGATGAAGTTAAAAATAATTGTGCTTGGCCACATTAATGGTGTGTAAGGAATACTGCAAGGATTTTTCCAGTAACCAAGGTGAGAAATGTGTAAACCCAGCACGTGTTACCTGCTCTATGGCTTAGTGGCAGCCTGTCATAACAAAGGGACTTTTACATGCAAGAAGTATAATCACACCATCTAAGTGGGTGTATCACTTTCCACGGGCTATTCTGGTGACTGCTATTGTGACTGACCTTTTTATTTATATTTTAAAAGCCCCTGTCAGCAGCGTGCTCTGCTTCCTGCAAGCCTGAAAGGAGAAGGAAATTACAGGCTGACTCAGATGCACAATGCACTGGATTTAATGAACAAGCACCTAGTGGTAAGAGAAACTTCAGTTCTGTTCTTAGGAAGCAGAAGGAAGAAATAATCTGTGAAAAACAGACTGATCTAGAGATATACTGGCTAAATCCCTCACTGCAGTCATACCACAGAGGTAACCCCAAGCATGACAATGTTAAAGCAGAAGGCTGGACATAAGCTAGTTTTTTGCAAACCACTATTTTTTGGTCTATTGTGACCTCTCCTTGGGAACCTCCTCGGCAGAAGTAGCTGCACAAAACCATCCTTCTCCTTGCTGATCCTTCTTGACCTCAGCTGTGCCAGTGGCTTGGGGTGACTGTGGCTCACCATGGCCTGCTGGGCCAAGGCCTGGGGGAAACCGCAGCCTATTGCTGTGATCTGTGCCAAATGGCCCTGGCATGGCAGGATCCTGCACAGGCACCTAGAGCCAGGGCTTGCTTAGGAATGCCACCTCTGACACTCAGGGGAACACGAGAAGTACCGCTTAGTCCCTGCAAGAGACACTCAGGAGCTACAGGGCTGGGACATCACAGTGGACCTGCAGACTAGCTACAACAGTTTATCGCAGCTTTTCTTCAAGGCTGTCACAAGCTTCTCACTCCTACTTCAGTTCATGTACAAGGTGGCAACTAGCCAGTGAAAGTCTGCATGGGGGCAATTAATCCTGAGAACCTGGTGTGAAATGTAGGCTGCTGCGACAAACAACAACAAAAAAACACCAACCATTTTTGCTTAATCACTATGAACTGCTTCCTCAACTACAAGCATGCACACAGCTGTAAGAGAAAACAACAGCTTGCTTTAAAAGCAAACTCCTGCTAGCTCTTGAATGAGGGGGTTGGATGAGCTCACACCAGCCTGGCTGTTTGCTTGTCATGGCAGCATGCGCATGATTTTAATTCTGCCTCTTTAAATAGCATGAACCACAAAAGCTCTCAAAAAATCCTAGCTCACTAGCAACCCATCACACTGACAAATCATAGACTGAACTTTTGAGAGCAGTTACAACAAACAAACCTGTGCAAAGGCATCACAAAAATGGCTAATGAGAAAACAAGCACAAGTAGATGGCTGACAAGCACAACAGTAGTGGAATTACTCAAGTAAAGCACACGCACATCTTCTTTCCTCCTACCTCCCACATGGTCCCACCTTCCTTTCCAACAGTGGGCTCCACCTGGGACCCCTAGACATTTCCAGAGGGTCAACTTTTTAGCCCAGCGCTTGAGTTTTGTGCATGTCACTTGAAATTTCTTTCTCACCTTGTACACTGGTGATGGTGATCCTTTGCTGAAATTTCATTCCCTTCACACAGGGATGCTTTCTCATTAAATATGGAAAGAATGTACATAGTAATGTAATTAAAAGGGAGAAAAAAAACCCCACAGTACTTGTAGAGATGTCATTCTTACTGCCCTCACAAACAAAACACAACTTTGAAAAGATGAACTTCTACCTTCAGCAGAAAACGGCTTCCCTTTCTTCATGATGCAAGAGAATAACATGTCTGAGAATGGGTCTGGCTCTGCTGTAGCAACAGCTCCAGTGCCTAAAGCAGGGCACAGCTGTGAGACTGCTACGCCTGCCAAATCTGGGCAGATCAGGATGGCATTCAGCGATGATCCACAGAAGGCTCAGCAGCCTCTGTGCTACCCAAGGGCTGCCCACAAACATCAGGCATGCACAGAGGCTGTAACAATGTTTGTCACAACTCCCCTGCTGCTGCCTTTTCCTCTGACACCTTGCAGCAAACCGCCGTCCTGCCTTTCACCAGCCCCATGCTGACTTGCAGGATTTGACCCTCTCTATTCTCCCAGCATATGCTCATGCCTCTGTAGAGCTTTTAGATAAATGCCTCCAAAACACTCGGAGATATCCAGCCAAAGCATACTGCTTAGGTTAAAGATCACTTCTCACAGATCTCTGAAAATAGAGAATACATCGCAGAAACAGTGCAAATAACAAATAAATATAAGTTCCTGAATTTTACAGGACGGCCCAGCCTGATTTGAATTGGACAGCTTAATTACCTAATTTTTTTTTATAGGCCGTGGTTTATCTACTTATTGTAGTTCATATGATAAATATTGATTTAAGAGCAATTCAGCCGTGGAAGAAATCTCTTGTAAAAGAACAGTGACACAGGGTCACGGACAGAGCCTCAATTGTACAGCATCTTGGAGAGTCTGTAAGAGGTCTGCCATTTCACAGTCTCCTTCTTACAAGCTTTGCGCAGCCTTCATACACTTCTGAGACCTCTAGGAGTACTTAAAAACTCTGCAATAAAGCCTTCCTTAATATTCAGTTTAACAGAATGTCTATATAAGGAGATTTACTCTGAGAACAGTCTAAATTTTGCTTCTAGTGCACTGTGCTCATATGCATTCTTGATAGGTACGTATGTCCAGTACTCCCTTGTGCACACACAGAGAGCACAGCCCTGCCCTTGACCAAGCAGTGAAACACCAAAGATGACACACTAACTACTGCTGGAGCTACCACAGATGTCTCCTTTAAAGTAAGAAACCTGAAAAGAGTGAAGCATTTCAGGTTTTTCACCTTTTACAGAGTCTCAGAGACAGCATTGTTTTAAAACAATAATAGCAAGAAAATAAGGACAGTGCAGAATTTATGCTTCAAAACAATTATATATATATATATATATATATAAAACACGTAGTGTATTAATTTTACTTAAAAAGGAAACTGCAGGAGACATGGTCTGGAGGGGACATCCTGGGTAGTAGAACATACTCTCTGCTATTGTAGAGGCTGCACAATATAATTCCTTTCAGACTTTCTAGAAATTAGTATCATTCACTGTACAAGCTCCCCAGTTACTTTGTTCATCTCTTTGTCAGCCCAGAACCACAGACAGCTATCAGTTAAAAGCTATAATGCTGAGGTTTCAAAAGGACCCTTCATACAACACCAGCCTACAGAGGTTATTTTTTTATTTTTTTATTTTTTTCCACATCCTATGATGACAGATGAGTTCAGCTGCTAAAACCTCTCTTTTAAACCTCTCAAATGCATCAAATCTTTCTACACGTCTCACATTCTGGTGTGACTGTACAGTTTTTGAACAGACATTATTCCACCTCTGATCCTTCCTGCAGCCTACTCAATAGTTTGCTATCAGTAAGATTTTCTGCCTACACTTGTGGCCAGCTCTGCTCTGATTGAGCACTGAATGCAACTCTGGCCACAGGTGGAATCCTCCCTATGAAAATATAAGTAGGGAACAACAACTGTGAAAAGCATTCATAAAGGAAAAAGTCACCCGTTTCTTTGAAAACACTGCAGCATTTGAACAGGTTTGTTTTTTTTCCCATTTAAAAAATAAACCTTTCATCTGTCAGGCCAGGTCTGCTACGTCTGAATCTTGTCTGAATATATATCTATAAAGATGGCTTATTTAAAGAAGTCAGCATTTACATAAACAAACATCAAGTTAAAGATTTTAAATTAATTGAATTGATCCCCTCCCTCCTTCCTGCTTGTCTCCCTTTCCTCTTCAAAATGGATCTTTATAAACAAGAATATGGTGCAAGCTTAACTTGATCTGTCTTCCTGAGATGTGTTGCCAACTCTTTCATCTCATCGCTCCGAAGCAAGGATGCCAGCATATTTTTGCTCTTTATTTAACTAGCATCTCTTGCTTTCCCTAGCTCTCAGTTCACACAAGTAACTTCACAACAAAGCTAGCTCCACTTAGCTGCTTACAAAACGCAAGATGTGACACACAAAGCCCAGAGAAAGGCAACCATGACAATCAACAGCAAGACTAATGTCACCTAAAGGCCACAAGAGCCAGACATCTCAGTTGGAGCACTCAGGTTACCTTCCCACTGGCCAACTGCACTCAAAGGCCTTGGGCTGGCTGATTGGAAGCCTAGTAGGAACATCAATAAGGATCTGGTCTTACGCTATATAACCCTAGGGCCATTTAGTGTTTCCCTTCAAATAAGCTTACAGTTACAGCCTAGTTTCAAGCGAGCAGCTTCTGGCATCAGAAAAACCCCTCTGAGCCATTGTCTCACCATGGATTTTTGCTGACACACTCATGAGAACATGAAAAAGGCCAAGATAGAGATACCAGTTTCTGGAGTTTCTTCTTGGTAATGGAAGGGTAAGGCCACCTGAAGTTTTGACAAATTGCAGCTGGAATTTTACAAGAAAATATGGTCATTAGGTCATTTGGACACCATCACCACCATCAAGGCCTCTCTATAACACTCTGCAAGTAAAACTTCATACGGGAACAGAGTAACTTTTAAACACTATGCTCTGTGTTAGAAGATTTTGTCTATTTCAATCTTAACTGGTGAATGCAAACTTCTATTCCACCTTCTTTTGAATTGCAGGTGCTTACACTCTTCAGAGAGGCAGAAGAGATACTCACTGGTAGGTACACAGAGATAAAATTTCAATGCCTGGAAGCCAATCACAAAACCTCAGAAAAGTGAAAATGCCTTTGCAGCAACTCTTTGTTATTACTCTTGGGAACTTTACTGCAAAGTCAGAGTCAACATTTCACCACATTAAGTTCAGTTTCAATCCCCTCTGCCTTTACTTTCCCATTCAAAGTCTTCTATTTCAACACTTCTCATTGAGAATGATGGTTCCAAAAAAACATTTAGGCCTTGGGAGTTTTATTGTTTTGTTTGTTTTTTAAATACTTAATTTAAAATATTATTACATTACTTAGGAAGGCTTTTAGAAGGTGAGTATAATCTTCAATTTTCTGTTATATTTTCTGTTTTTGAAAGGAAAATTGACTTGCTTGTTTCAAACATAATATAGAAAGGAAGAAAGAATTACTGCAAATAAGTGAAATTGTTTCCACCCTGTGGAATATGGAGCCATTACAGCATTTTAACAAAGCACCAGAAATAGTTTTTCTATCACACCCTTTCTTCAAAATTGTTTCCTTTATAGGGTATCTTTGGGCTGCAGGCTGCTCAGAACCTGGGAGCATATGTTCCATCTCCCAGAGTAGGTTGCAGAGGGACAGTTTTCTAAAAGCTCCTACTCTGAGACTATTTTGGCCTTGCAGACAGAGAGCTGTTGGTGCATAGAAAGAACATTCGCCAGTGCTATCACCATTTCAACAGCAATTATAAAGTAATGAAGTTCAGTAACATCTCATCTTCAATATCCCCTGCACAAAGCAAAACCTGAAGCAAGGGTAGTCATACGTACAGGACATCACACTTGGAGGAGCAGCAAATATAGCAGAAATTCATCACAGAGATTTCCAGGTAAGTTTTTTTGTGTGTGTGCATTAATATGTGTGTTAACATAAGGTTTAATTATTGCCAGAACAGAGCATATGTTCTTGACTGCTCCTCAAATGCCTCAGAAATGAATTAAACAGGAAAAGAACAGTCAAAGGTATTGGCACTTGTAAACGATAGTCACAATAAACAGGATGAGTTGTGAGGACATCCCATCAGATATTCCTTGACTACTCTGGGAGCCCATTAATACAGCCCTGATGCCACTGTGCACCACACTGAGTACATCCTGAATATGTTCCTCAGGGTACTGCCCCAGCACTTGTTCACAGACTAGCCTAGAGGAATAAGGAGAAAACACCAATGACTGAATACAGCACATCAGTAGAACTCTTGCCTGGCTTACTTCTTCATTCAAGTCAGCTTCCAACTCCTTAAGACACTGGAAGCACTGAAGCAAACATACACTCCATCAGGAAGCAATGCAACCAGAACAAGAGAACATGCAAGCAGAATCGATGATGACCGCAACAAATACAGCAGACCTTCCTAAGAGCACCTCCAGTAGCTCAGCCTCACGTTTTCACCCTCCTATAGGCAGGGTTTGCTTTTCATTATCTTTCTTTTCTCATTACATTTATTGAATTTGTTTGCTCTCTAATAATTGCGAATGTTTCGTAAGTGGTTTCATCCATTCCTCCCTGTGTATAATAATGACGGTTGTAGTGGACCCTGAGCTCTGAAGCAGGCACAATATAGTTGAGCACTAATTTTGCTTCATTTATCTGTCTGCAATAACAGCAGCAACCAGCAGGACTGGCTCCGCAATCCTGTCTTTTCTCTGTCTGCCTGCCTGCCGCTTAGTCTGATTTCTTAACTCTCACTTGCAGATGCTGATTCAAGCTCATTCCTTGTGTCTCCTATTTGTCTTTGATCCTGAAATGGTCAGAAAAAGATTCAAACTATTTGCAGCACCCTGCATCTTAAACAGCAATTCCTGATGATTTCAGTAGAGGCTTTTGTGTAAAAACTAATGACAACAAAAACTCCACAGACATTAGAGACGTGAGACTGAATCCTAAATAATCAAGCAGATTGCACATGATGCTGAACCAAGTGTATCTCAAAGAACAGTTAGTATTAAGTGATCTGGTCTCTGACTACAGTTCAGATTTGTATTTTACATTGTTCGCTTTGCATGCACTGTTGTTTAATGCTTTATCTAGCTGCATGTATGAGATAGTGAAGTATAAAGAAAGATATAAGCTATGTTGAGCCTGACCTTGGTCCTCAGATCCCCTCTTCCCCTGTTCACATAAAGTGCACAGTCAGAGCAAATGGAAATGGTATTTCTAGGGACAATTCTATGTGCCATCATCACCTTTACAATGACAGTCTTCCTTACCAAGTTTCATCACAACATGATAAATCTCTTATGACTTTTATATTCAGCAGCCATTAACAAAATGCTTGTATACAATTGAAACATCACATTCACTTTGCCTATTTGTTTATTCTGATTTCTGGACAAAATAAACAGCTGCACAGGGTCTTGCTGTTCTTCTGAGATAGTGTGCTTGCTTTTGGCAATAGTGTTGAGAAAACTGGCTTATGTGGCCTTCTTTTCTCTTGCTCTCCAAATTTTTTTCCTCCTGTTTACTGGCACAACTACTTCTGCATCAAGGAACTGATCCAGATGGAAAATAAACCAGAAAAAAACCCCACAAAATCAGCTGGCTTCTGGATTGGGCTCACAATGTAGCTGCACAACAGAAGGGTGATGTGGAAGCAGGAATAAGTAATCTGTGACAAAGAGACAAGGTGGTAACTGCCACAGCATTGGCATGCAGAGACAGACATACTGAAGGAGAGTATTTTCTCCCCAGCCTTAGCTGCAGGGATGCCACAGAACTGTTATTGCAACAGTTTAAAAATGTGTTAACCCAAAATTTCACAGACCTGATGGGATGCTGATTTTTCTTACAATTATATTTAAACTGTTAGGTAAAGACTGTCAGACTCTTTCAGAATCAAAGTCTGGGCCAGGTCCTTCCTCTGCCACTTGCCCTTGGTTTCTGCAGGAGGGAAGCACAAGTCTGAGAGACAGAGATGGGGGCACAACTGTGTGTACCTATCCTGCACCCTGATCGTGCCACAGGGACAGCTTAGTGTGCCTGTGGGGAAGAAAAGCAATTTGGGAACCAACAGTTTCATTTTAGCTCCATATAGAATGCCAATGAATGTAACAGATGTGAAATCAAACAAAAAAACCCCAGACTTTAAGTTCATCCCTTGTTTCACAGCATTCTTTGAACAACTCTTTCTGCTGTTTGCTCTACAGAAACACTTTGCACTTCACATCTCAACATATGGAAGAGCAGTTTTGTAACTGGGAAACTTCACTATTCACGCACATAGCCTCGCATGAGTTTCTGAGGTATATCTAACAATCCAGGGCACATTTTTAGTGCCAGTTAAGCTTCACTTGGTGACCCTTTCAAACCACCACAGGTTTTCCAAACCACCAATGCTATGTTGGCAGTGGTATGAGTCTCAAAATGTATCTAGGACCTCAGCTCACTGGAATTTTCAGTCCATGGTAAATATTTAGTGCAAGATCTGCACAAGCTTTTAATAGAGCCACCAGGACTTATGTCATCCTCCAGGCACAAGGGGCCCAATCTGCTCAGCCTTTAACTAGGTCCTATCAGTATTCTGTCTCAAGGACTGTGCTAGGTGCTAATGCAAGTGTTAATAACTTCTAGTATTAACTAGTGGCTAGGGAATTTTTCCACCTTTTCCTCCCCCATTACATCTGCTTAAAAAACCCTCTAATAATAGCATCGAAGAACAGTCAAGTGGTTGCAAGACAACAGCAGATCAGATCCTTACCATGCACTTTCATCTTCTTCCAAAGACTGATTATTCTTCAGAAAGAAATTTCAGATATACACAGATCAAAATAATTACTTGATAAGTTATATTAATAGATATAATGAAGAGCTATCAAAGAGACTTGAAGGTGTCCTAACAGTCATGATGAGCTATACGTTGCCAGGGTTTCATGGAAGGAACAAAATGGGAGGTAGAAAAGAAACTACTGGCATTCCCCAGACTGCACACACAGCTGCACAGCCTGCCAAACAAGTGGAATTTGCAGGCAACAAGCTACTGCTGGGGAGAAATTCTGTTTTTTCATATTAAATCCCCTCCTGTGTTTGCAATAGAACTATCTATGAATATTCCTCCAACTACAAAGACAATGTAGTTGTGATTTCTGAGGCCTTACATAGTATGACAGAACATCACACTGAAGCAAACATAACTTCTCTAATTTAAAAAAAAAACAAACAACATCCAGCAAAAACTAGGGCAGAGCACATTATCTACTACAGTAATTAGCAAATGATTATGGATACTATAAAAGATGAAAAATATATATATATATTTACTTTTCCTCCTTCAAGTGTCAGTCGTACCACTTTTAAAATATCTAGAAGCTGCTTTCCCATCACCATAGTGCCCTTGCACTACACACCCTGCTGAAGAGTCTATCCCTGTCTTTCCTGTAGGCACTCTTTAGTTACTGGAAGGCCACTATAAGGTCTCCCCAGAGTCTTCTCTTTGCTATGCTAAACAAACCTAACTGTCCTCACAGGAGAGGTGTTCCAGCCTTCTGATGATTTTTGCGGACCTGCTCTATTAGGTCAAAACAGAAAACTCAGCTGAGATGACGTTTTTGTGCATTTCACACACTTTTTCCACCCTCCCTTTTTTTCCTACCTCGCTCCAGTTTAAAATTTTTCCCATCCCCTCATTTTCAGCAACTGATAACAGAAATTCCACATTTCAAGATGTTACCCCAAGATCCTGCACAGAATCCCAGCAAAAAGACCAGTCACTAAGACTAAATACTGAACAGCATTTGGTCTGTAGACATTTTTAAAGAACTTGTTGAAGGCTTGGATGTTGGTAGAAGCCAGCTGAGAGAAACTGCTGGTCCATATTTTAGTGCTCAGTGGTACTACACAGGAGACGCTTGGTTTAGGAAGCAACTCTATAATGACAGGCCTCCAGATGAAGACTAGCCACATGTTCATAGCATACCATGTTGACAAAATTCCTGTGGAAGATATTATCTATTCTAGAACACGGGGAGAAAAAAGGGAGGGAGAGAAACGTCTGCTGAGCACACACACAGAAACGAAAAGGAAAGCGCTGGCTGAGTTCCAAAAATGAAAAACTAGCCTCACTGAAGAAGGTGGGAGCTTTGCCACCAGATTTCAATGGAGACAGAATTTCATCCGTGTGAACAGTACTCTGGAAATATCCTCCCTCCAGACTCACTGTGGGAGCTCTTCTGGCTCCAAATGCTCACTGGAAACACAGAAAGGAAAATTAAACCCAAACCAAGAAAACAATACCAGAATTATTAATCAACAAGCCAAAGGGATGTAATGACAATTAAGCAAAAAGTATTGCAGAAATGAATGGAAACTAGGCAGCAAGTCCATTACCTCCTGGACCACTGAATTCTGCCAGGAAAAAGAAGGGATGCAAGAATGGGTGCTTATGCTGCTGGGCATAAGGGTATCAAATCAAGACTGCATTGGAGGCAGTCAACAGAGATTCAGTAACAAGAGGAAAAAAAAACCTTCTAGCACAAATTCATCCTTGCAGTGTATTCCCATCACCAGTGCTATATAAAGAGGCTATAATCTAGTAACTTCAGCAAAGATTCCTAGGAGCAATCAGTGTCAGCACTTATAAATTCCCAGGCAGGACAGTTCACAGAAAGGGCACACACAGCAAGCTCAGAAGTTGTGTAACTATGAGGACTCTGGAAATGAGAAATATGATGCCTGAATACAATAAACTGACACAACACTTATAAAGCCCCAACTATATGACAGCTGTGACCCACTTACTTAGCCTAAAGTTGCCCTCTGATTTAGTTAGCATTTGGTCTCACACCACAACTATACAGTGGCCCTAAATGTTCCCTTTTCTCTGTCTGTGTTGCTAAGCTCTACCTTTTAGAGTGCCTGAACACGAACAAAGCCACATATGCAAGTCAGAGGGAAAAATTCCCATCACTGCTAGAATCAGCTTCTAGCTTCCAACCAAAGAGATCTTTGCTAGGAGATCTACTACAAAAAGAGACCAAATGGCTGTTTCTGGGAACTACTGCAAATTGCAGTGCTTGTGAGGTGGCGATGACTGCATGTAAACTCACACACCTACAACTGACTAGTATACAAGTACTGTACTCCACTGACATGATAAATCCAGATGAAGATTCCTGGCTATGTATTAAAGACAGCTGAGTGTGCTCCATTGTTTGCTGCTAGCTGTGTGCCTGGACAGACTACTGGCTTTCCTGCAAGTTCCTTGTCCACAGACTGTTCTCAGCCTTCAGGATTGCCTAGTGTTAGCGACTATTGCCTAAGGACATCAAAGCTTATGGGAAAAAGAGAGGGCATGAAGGCAAAATAAAGCATCTCTACATGCCTGTTGCGCTTTTCTGGCTCAAAGCAAGTTTTTCAAACAGTTATTTAGCTGGTAACTTGGAAAACTAAGAACAAATGTGTTTGCACTGACACTATCCTACAGACTATGGAAACAAACTTAGAGGGGAAGGGAGTGGCTGAAGCATTACCGCGCTCTTGTGCTCCCAGGCTGCCTTGACACCATTGTAGCTGCTGATGGCAAACCAGCAGAACTGCTTCTCAATGCGCCAAGATCCTGGGAAGAAAAGCATGGAGTGCCCCCTGTGCTGGGTTTTAAACCAGGCTGCTGGCTCTTCTCAGAGTGGGCCATGCTACTGTTGGCGTAAAGGTCCCTCCTTTCCTACCTCAGTACTGGGCCTTGTAAAGAAAAGTGGGAAAAGGGTATTACCTGATAGGGGAGCTGCTGGATTTAGGAGCATTACGGAGTTACAGCTGAAAACAGAGTCTAGCCCAGTCTTAGTAGTGTTGAGATACTGTGATGCAAAACCCCTCCTTCACAGTTTAAATAAGCTCAAAATGTTCTTAAAAACAATTACTGGAAGGAACAAAATAACACCTCATTTTGAACAGCCCTTGCCAGCATCTAAGAAGGCTTGAGAAAGTCACATCTGCATGTATAACCTTGTCAAATTGTCCAGGATTATGACCATAAAAGGACCAAAACTGAAACAAGTACCAAACCCAACAGGGAGAACAATTAAAAATCTATTTCTGGGTCACTTTGGCTAAGGTCACAAGTGTTTCACTGCCACAACACTGTCTATGATATGAGGAAAAACATGATCATTTCAGCCTAGTCCCCTCATGCCTCTTCTATCATTCGCACATCATACTATTGCTTGGCTTTGCACTCAGGCCCAGACTAATATGTAAAAATGCTTCACTTTTTTTTTTTCCTCTTTCCCCAGACTCCATGCACAAACCTGTATTTTCATATTCTTCTCACTCCAAGTATATCTGAGGATTTTCTACAATATTCTTGTCAATACTAAAACAAGAACTGATATCAAGCGCATGTATTTCCTACTGATCTGCTATTTTACCTCAAAATAAGAATTTTAGCCTACTACAATCCTCATTCAAAGCAGCTGACAATCATTCTCTTTAAACTGTCAGTAGATTTTCAATAAAGAACATCATTTTTAGGAGCAGTCACACAGACATTTTGAGTTACTAGCTGGAATGGCGGCCCTTGAACAAGTGAAAACTAGCCACTGAAAATATTCAAAACTCTCATTTTTAGTACGAATTGACAGTGTTATTTCACCATGCTCAAATTTTCAAGTGCAGGAACTCTTGATCATCAAATCTGATAAAATGAGAAACCAAAAGTGAATCAATAACCAGATGAGTTCTAGTTGACATAAGAAGATAAAAGGCAAGAATCAGAATTCAGCTTCCTTTTTTTCTTGACCAAGTGCACTGGGAGTGACTGTTGCATTTACTATCTATTTTATGATATGCAGGTAAGAGCAACTTCTATATGGTAGCATGTAGTCCAGTGAAGAAAGGCAGGCCAAAGGACACATATAAGATGTTGTCCGAAGACAACTATAAGTTTGTATTCCTTTGTGTTGACTGAAACACCTTGTTCTGTCCGCGTACAGGACTGCAACTAAAGTTTGTTATTCTATACACAGATTTGCACACAGGCAAACACTACATATAGTGTTTGCAGTACAGCAGAATGACACAGTATCTTTAACTACTTACCTTGTGGAGTTCTGCTGAGCTTAAGGTAAGGCCATTGCTCCAGTACAAAGGCCCTCAGTGGCCGCTTTTCCCCCATTAAATATCGGTTTGTGATTCAGGTTTCTAACCATTTCTTTCCATGCTAATTCTGCCAGAAAGAGGAACTTACTGCTTGTTGTGAAGTTACCCTCCCCAGCCTGGGGAAAGGAGTCTACGTCTTGGATTACTTGTAGTACTCCCACAGTCCGCACCGGGGGATCCAGGGCTACAGAGCTCTCATTCACTGTTATATCGCTGGCTCCTGTTATCTGGTTGGTTGGTGGTCCTCCTATGGAGGCTTCCAAGTCTGGAGGTATATCGTCCATACAATCTGCGTTGGGCTAATGGGAAGAGAAAAAAGAAAATGCAGCTTTTACTTCATAAAAAATGTTTAATTCACCTGATCTCATTTTTCTAGGCTTTTTCACTTTCTCTTAGGCCCACTGTTCCTACTGTCACTTTCTCAATTCTCACAGAAATGCTTACAAACAAGTACTGAAAATGGCAACATATGATGAATGAACATGCACAGTTTGCATGTTTGACACAGTATGTTTCAAGAGGGACCCACAGCATGCATTAGAAATATCCACTGCCAAACTCCCATTCCCAGTCTCTAACTACCATTATTTATACCAAGAGGTTTTTGGGAACGTGTAAATTGAAAAAGTAGTTCACTTATCGATATGATCTGCTCCACACAGGCAGACTGCTGAGTCAGACTATGAATGTAAACAGACAGTAGCTGAAGGGGGATGAGCACCGTTTCCCTAAATATACATTATACAGAGCGGATATCAGAGCTTCCAGGAATAGGAATTCACGGGAACTGCCTGTGGGCGCATCTGCATGTGAGGTGCAAAAATAGAAGCCAAAGCTGTTGATAAGACAAGTATTTTAAAATCACAAGATTGTCCCCTTCGCTAATGCTACATTTTCCACCTAAATGGAATGATGAGAAAATAAACAAACAAACAATATTAGAAAACTGAAGACTCAGTCCATATTCTTCCTTGGTTTGTGATTCAGACACCAGGGATGGAATCCAGTTCCATGTAATTTCTTCTCTTATGCAATTTTATAGTCAACATGACTATTTGTACAGAATGAGCCAAGCTCTTCAAACCAGGTGTTTGCATTTTCACTGAGCTTACAGGGATGCGATTTATTGTGAAGCTTTTGTGCTGCATCCTTGGCATACGAATACCATTCAGGAAGAACACTGAGATTTCAAGTGGGCAACAGAAGGCAGGAAGAATTGTTTGTCCAGTAAGACCATGTCCAAGCTGAGCACTTAAAGCAGTCAGAATAACTTCTGCCCTTGATTTCTCTAACACTGTTCAAGATCAGATGCTCCCATTCATATAACAGCAACTACTATGGAGCTCTCCATTAACAATGATGAAAAACACAGAGGGAAAGAGCCTTTTTACTCCCAAGAGGAAACAGATTCTTGTGCCATCAGCACACATAGGAAAGCTTAGTTCTCACTAAGGCAGTGAGAAAACATTTTGGCATAACTAATTCAAAAACTGGGTCTTGAAGTTTTAATATACTGCAAAAACAAACAAAAGGCTAATTCTGAAATATACTATAAGATACTGATAAATACTGTATATTAGGGTATAAAACTTTTAAAATGACAGAGGGGCATTGCAAGGTTGTGCTACAGTTATGTAGATACCTTGCTCAGTTAGGAAATGTGTAAAGTTAAGTTGTTCTCATTTATATTTACTGTCCAGGAATCAGACTGATAATCTGGATTATGCATTTAGGCTTCCTCTAACTTGAATCATTTGAAGGTAATTTTGCCATGTGATTTCTTCCCCTCAGGGGTAAGTGGTATGAACTACCCTCTCTATCTTCCTACTGATTACCACTAAACACAGAGGGGACTTACACTGCCAGACTGAAAATTCTGTGCTCAGAGGGCTGAAGTCAGAGGAGATGAACTCTGCTTTGTGAATTTGATTTTTTGCTATGCTCAGGTATCTCACATGCTAAGGCATGTGTGTCCAACCTTTTGACTTGCCTGGGATACACTGAGAGAAGAGGAACTGTCTTGGGCAGCACGTACATAGATCACTCCAAAAATAACTATTTAATAGAGCAAATTCTCAGCTACAAAACGCTTTTTCAACACAGCCACTACCATTAGCCATGCATTTTTGCCAGTGATGAACAAGAAATCACATGCCACGTTCACCAAAATCTGCACCAGCAGAGGTATTGCCACTGCTGAAATGCACCACCCAGCACCTCACTGTGCTCACATCCACTGTTTGGTCTCCAAAAACATTCACTAAGTGTCAACAAATGTCAGTGGGAGCCATTTTTTCCCCTCAAGGAGGAAATCAACAACATACCTTTGCTTCATACCCACTTCCATGACAGATGCCATTTAGTCAGAGTGCCCCTCTGCTGCCAGCTATCGCACAGCAACACAGAATGGGGTATTGGTGGGTGTGGGGCAGGGTGCAAGCACAGGTTGGACAAGCCCATATAAAGGCATTTGTGAAAATCTCACTACCTTTCTGCCTCCAACAGCAGGCATCTAGAAACTAGGCAAAATATAAAGCAAAAACATAAACAGAGGCTTAGCTTTAAGCACAAGAGTAATCCCTTTGAACTCAGAAGGCTACCATATGCTGGCGTTTTTTTGCAGAACCAGGAACTTGGCATGTTTTCTCTTCTCCCATACATTCCCTGTCTGACTTGCCACCTCATGACTATTTTTCCACAAATGCTCCTGATGAAAAAGATGGGAATTTTACACAGTCCTCAGATGACTGCTATCCATAAGCTGAGGTATGGGATAAAAATGAGAATTGCCATGGTCAGGCTCCAGCCTAATCCACAGGCAGGGAGAGCTCCTCACAGCTGGGATAAAGGCACATTCAGATATACCTAGCTTTAATGAACCCCACTGAACTTGTACTTTCCCTAAGTGAAATACCAATTATTTATCTGTGGGACTTGGATTCAAAATTATTCATTAGATCTATCATTCTTCCCATCGCTCTTAGCTATTACAACAAATGCCTTCAGAATTTCATTTTAAAATGAGATTTGGCTTTGAGGGCACCGTATCTTAAAGAAAAAAGACCTGTTTTTTCTTTTCTACTACAAAAAAGAAATTACTTCAAATTTTTTTTCCAAGGGATCAGTTGTCTGCCCTTTGCCTCTATTCCAGCTATTCCTAGAATGGGGCTTTATCTCCAACTTTTAAACCTTTAAAAACAGGGGATTATAATTGAAAGCCAAACCAAACACTAAAAAACCTAAAATAACACTGCTTGATATAATTAATCCCTTTACTCCCAAACGATTCTAGTTGGAAAAACACCCCAAATTAAGCAACATACTATGAAATCAATGATACGAAATACTGACTGAAAAAAAAATTTATTATGGGTTTTGCTGTTAGAGTGACCCAGATACATTTTCTAAGTTTAATTATATTGGTTTCACTCATTCCCTGCTTATAAGTGCTTAGAGGGCACAATTCCACTACAGTCAAGGGAAGGCTTTGTATTGACTTCTGAGCACTTGGCTAAGGCTCTTAGTGAATAGCTTCAAGTCATCCAATCCACTGCCAAAAATGCATCTGTCTGCATATCCAACAGATATTTGCAGAAAGGAAAGAGAAGCAGAGGGAAACTATTTTATGTGATACAATCACCCCAAAAGCAGTGTAAGTCTTTGAAACTGAAGGACACTTCCACTGATCATTTACTTAAAACATTACAGCCAGAAGAAGCGAAGTCTGTGATCTGGCTGGCTACACCAGCAGAGACGGTGGAAAAGGTTACACCAAATGTTTGCTGATAGGTATTTAGTTAATTATCCTCCTGAGCTGCAGAGTACCCCAGTGAAAAGCTGGGATGTTTGGTTGCTCAGCTACTGTGAAAATGGGCACAGTTGCTCTGGTACCTCACTGCAGCTGAAGGACCTGGTTTTAGGGCAGACAATCTGAAGCCTTTGTTCCAAACTAAACAGAGAGTTTAGATGTGAACTGAACTGAAATATTTAATTTTTTTTTTTTTTAACTAATAATTTCTTGGAAAATCCTGGGTCTTCCTGCTAAATGAAGCATGATCAATCCAAAGTTGCACAAGCCAGCTCTCTAACAACAACCATAGGACAAACACACAGTTAGCAGGAAAAAAAATAAATGGTAACAGGCCTGACTACGGTAAGATTTTCTCATTCCTCCCATTGTACAAGTCTGCAAAGGATTTGGGCCATTTATGTCCAAGCCTCCCAACAGAGCCTGCTGCTTGCCTAAGGCTTCTTTTCTCTGCGTGGAAATTTAAGCTAAGATGGCTCAGCAAGAGTTGAGAATGTGGTTAGGGAATGGCATTTTGCTTTATCTGCTCTACAGAAATGTTTGCCACCTCTCACTGAGAAGCCCTAGAGCTTTACAGCTTCTTCCTGGGAAATGTGTTTTCCAACAACAGC